>NW_026693786.1:3000000-3551347 GCF_021218885.2 Marmota monax
TATCTTTATTCTAAGGTTTATGCACAAAAATTCATATTTTTAGCTTCCTTAATCATCTACCAGTCTTCACATGTTAGAAAATAATATTCCTGGCTAAACAATATATTTCCAACTCCATCCTTAAATTAAGGGTGAGACAGAACAGATCTAGAAACATAATTGGCAGATAATTACTGAAGGAGACAGTGAGCAAAGAGAGCATTTTTAATCTTTAGATGCCATCTGTTCCATTCTCAGTTCACCTACTTCTCAGATTCAGCTAAAATATATCACTGTCTCCTTTCCTAGATTTTTTCCTAGAGGGTGTCTCAACTTGTTTGTTTTGTAACTGCTATGGAGTCTAGTTCTCTATAATAATATATCTTCTAAAGACTGCAGGGTTTTGCACCTGTGATACTTTCATGTGTCAATTAAAGCAACTGCTGGAGAATGTAGTTTTTCTAATGACAGCCTATCTTCTTAAAAGATGAAGGTGATTTTATTTTCTGTATACTCCTCCTAAAAATATCACAAAAGAGCAATTGAAAAATATTTAACTGCTGGGTGTGGCAGTACATGCCTGTAATCCCAGGTGACTTGGGAGGCTGAGGCAGGATGATTGCAAGTTTCAGGCCTGCCTCAGCAATTTAGTGAGGCTATAAGCAACATAATGAGACCTTGTCACATAATAAAAAATAAACCAAAGGGCTGGGGCTGTGACTCAGTGGTAAAGTGAACACCCTGGGGTTTAATCCCCAGTATCAAAAAAAAAAAAAAAAAAAAGAAAAAGAAAAAAGAAAAAACGTTTTACTACCTAGAGGAACATGATCTTATTTTCTAATATTCATCCAATCTCTCTTATATGCTAGGAACTGCATCAGAGGCTTTATGAACTGAGCACATCTCATTTAATTTTCACAACAGCTAAAGAAATAGGCACTTTCCCATTCTACTGATGAAAAAAATGAGACTCAATAACTTGCTCAAGCCAGGCACGGTGGTGCAGGCCTGTAATCCCAGTGGCCTGGAAGTCTGAGGCAGGTGGATCACCAGTTCAAAGCCAGCCTTACCCATGGCGAAGCGCTTAGCAACTCAGTGAGACCCTGTCTCTAAATAAATTACAAAATAGGGCTGGGGATGTGGCTCAGTGATCCAGTGCCCCTGAGTTCAATCCTTGGTACCAGAAAAACAAACCAAAAAAAAAAAAAAACTTGCTAAAGATCACTAGGGTTGGATTAAAGTACACTTGCTAAAATTTTACATAATTTTTAAAAAACTGAGAAGGGGGGACACTGCAATCTTAGCATTATTATGACCATTTTTATTATGCTTTGTGCATTCACCCTTTTCTGTGTTTCACATTACTTCATTATTATTATAGGTTCACAAAAGTAGGTAAAGAAATATGAACAATTTTATCAAATACCATGCTTTGCTAGGAACAGTGGTACATGCCTGTAATCTCAGTGGCTCAAGAGGCTGAGGGAGGAGGATCGCTATTTCACAAACAGCCTCAGCAACTTAGAGTGACCCTGTCTCTAAAGAAAATATAAAAAGGGCTGGGGATGTGGCTCTGTGATTAAGTGCCTCAGGGTTCAATCCTCAGTACCAAAAACAAAACATGCTTTTTCATTTGTATCATGCTGCCTCCCTAAGACAACACCAGATTTGAGGACAAACAACTTTCCTTCTACCACTAGGGAAAATAACTCAAAATAAAAATAAAACCAGTTATTGAAAAAGAAAACTTTTATGGCTTAAGAGAGCACAGAGCATTAAAATGCTTTGGAGGCAAAACAAGGACGGAATCCTAATTTAACTTCTGATGGTTGTGCTTCTTCCAGCAAACCCCTAATCTTTCTTGCTTAGTTTAAGTTTCAAAAGAGGATAATATTTTGCAGTACTAATGTGAAGATTATAGAAAATGCATGTAAACCATGGTGCCTATCATGCATATCAAATAAAGAAGTCCATGTTCCAGGGAGAACACTGTTAAAAGTATAATGAGTTACATATGGTAGCATTCCCTTTAATAGATAAGCATGAGGTACCTGAGTGAATTTTTTTCTGTTACTGGGGATTGAACTCAGATATACTTTTTATTTTTTGTTTTGAGGTAGGGTCTAAGTTACCCAGACTGTCTTCAAAATTGCAATCCTCCCGCGTCAGCCTCCTAACTAGGTGGGACAGGCATGTGCAACCAAGCCAAGCAAGATGCTCACTGTTTAGCTTTATAATGTTTTGAACAACCAATAAAAAAAAATTAAAAAAAAAAAAAGTTTGAACTTAGAAAACTGAGACAATGGGAACATTTGCTTCCAGACTGAGAGATTACAAATCACATTAAGAATTCAGTTCATAGTGGGAAAGGGAGCGGAACATGGGAGGAATAGACGAACTGTAGATAGGGCCAAGGGGTTGGAGGGGAAAGGAAGGGGCATGGGGTTATAAATGATGGTGGAATGTGATGGACATTGTTATCCAAAATACAGGTATAAAGACACGAATTGTTGTGAATATACTTTGTATACAAACAGAGATATGAAAAATTGTGCTCTATATGTGTAATAAGAATTGTAATGCATTCTGCTGTCATATATTAAAAAAAAAGAATTCAGTAAAATAAAAAAAAAAAACATTGACAACATGATATGCTGAATTCATGTCAATTAACTTGATGGGAACCAAGAAAAGTATGGCTGAGGAAGAATGTATTTAAGCTAAGCCTTGAAGAGTACAAACCCTCAAGTAAATGGTAGGGGTAAGGTAGGAGACTCCAGCAGAAGACCTGCACATGCAAGGCAGGTAATTCAGTAGGACTAGTCCAGGAAGAAGCAGACCAGAAACAGGCTATAAAGGTCTTTTTAATATCTGCAAAATAGGTTAATGGTTTTCACATTTTTCATCTTACCACCTCTGGCAGCACTGTAAAGAATGGGTTAGAGAGTGGGCAACCAGTTAAGCAGTTACTGCAATATATTTGCAAGAGCACTAAGAGTCTGAATAGTTGGCATAAAGGGAAGGAAGTCAGAATCTGATTCATTTTCTAAAAAAATTATATTGAGGGCTGGGTTTGTGGCTCAGTGATAGAGCACTCGCCTAGCATGTGCAAGGCCCTGGGTTTGATCAACAGCATCACATAAAAATAAATAAATAAATAAAATAAAGGTATTGTGTCCAACTATAAATAAAAAATAAACATCTTAAAAAATTACACTAAGATAAAATTCACATAACATAAAATTCACATTAAAAGCTGGGTGTGGTGGCGCATACCTGTAATCCCAGCAGTTAAGGAAGCTGAGGCAGGAGGATCACCGATCAAAGCTAGCCTCAGCAAAAAATAAGGTGCTAAGCAACTCAGTGAGTCTCTGTCTCTAATAAAATACAAAATAGGGCTGGGGATGTGACTCAATGGTCGAGTGCCCAAGTTCTATCCCTGGTACCCCTCCCCCAAATAAATAAATCACATTAACTATTTAAAAATTTTAAAACTCAATGTTGCTTCCTTTTTAATAATAATTTATTTCCTGCTGGACACTTCTGCTTCTAGTTCAGTGAGACAGTAAATGAATAAACATAATTTCACTGGTAGAAATCCCCACCTTGGGGCTGGAGATGTTGCTCAATTGTAGAGCATTTGCCCAACATGCACTAAGGCCCTGGGTTCAACCCCAGTACTACCAAACAAACAAAGAAAAAAACCCTTCACCTATTTATTTAAAGTGAGTAAAATGGGTGCTGTGGCACATGCCTGTAATCCCAGCAACTTTGGAGGTTGAAGCAGCAGGATATCAGGTTCAAAGAAAGCCTTAGCAACTTAGTGAGGTGCTAAGCATCTTAACAAGACTCTGTCTCTAAATAAAATTTAAAAAATGGGTTGGAGGAGCTGAGATTGTGGCTCAGTGGCAGAGCACTTGCCTCACACATGTGAGGCACTGGGTTGAATACTCAGCACCACATAAAAATGAATAAACAAAATAAAGATATTGTGTCCATGTATAACTAAAAAATATTTTTAAAAATGGGTTGGGGGTGCTGGGGTTGTGGCTCAGCAGTAGAGTGCTTGCCTAGCACGTGTGAGGTGCTGGGTTCGATCCTCAGCACCACATAAAAATAAATAAAAATATGGGCTGGGGTTGTTGCTCAGTGGTAGAGCACTCGCCTAGCATGTGCAGGGCCCTTGGTTCGATCCTCAGCACCACATAAAAATAAATAAATAAAATAAAGGTATTGTGTCCAACTACAACTAAAAAAATATTATAAAAATATATGCTAGGGATGTGGCTTAGTGGTTAAGTGTTCCTGGGTTCAATCCCCAGTAACAACAACAACAAAAAAATAAGAGGCCATTGCAGAAATTTAGACAATTCCAGTATATAAGGTAAATACTGAAATATTTCCCTCATCAACACTAGCAACTGCCCAGAGTTAGGAATGATTGAGTACCATTACAGAGGTCATTCTTACATAGGCATATATACATACTTACATATATTAAAAAAATAAAACAAGGATTCTAGCATATAATATTATGAACTGCTCTCCATCTTGTTTTCCACATAAGAATGGCTAAGAAGCACATCAGTTGGGTGTGGTGACACACACCTGTAAGCCCAGTGACTCGGGAGGATGAGGCAGGAAGATTATAAGTACCAGGGCAGCCTCAGAAAATTAGCCAGCGAGGCCCTTAGCAATTTAGTGAGACCTTGTTTCAAAGTAAAAAATTGCCAGGCACCAGTGGCACACACCTGTAATCCCTGAGGCTTGTGAGTCTGAAGGAGGAGGACCGAGAGTTCCAAGCCAGCCTAGCAATTTAGCCAAACCCTAAGAAACTTAGCCACACTGTGTCTCAAAATAAAACATAAAAAGGGCTGGGGAGGGGCTGAGGTTGTAGCTCAGTGGTAGAGCGCTTGCCTAGCATGTGTGAGGTACTGGGTTCAATCCCAGCACCACATATAAATAAATAAAACAAAGGTACTGTGTCCATCTACATGTAAGAAAAAAAAAATAATATATATATATATATATATATATATGGCTGGGGATGTGTTGCTCAGTGGTTAATCACCCCTGTGTTCGATCTCTGATATGTGTGTGTGTGTGTGTGTGTATGTATATATATATATATATATATATATATATATACACACATACACACACACACACACACACATACACACACGGCTCTACATCACAAATATTTCAAAACATAATGTTAAAATTCATATGTTGCTATTTTTCAATTGTGAGTAAAGTTCTGTATCTTCTCCACTTCCTAAAGCTTTTAAATTCCACAAAGAGGGGTCTTAATTCTGTTCATTTACATATACCACGTGCTTAGAACAGTGCATACATAGTATGCTTATTATTTTTTGCATGACTGAGTATTTGGATAGTGTAATAAACCGAGCCTAATTTCACTCTGGCTAATTTTCACATTCCTGAAATGAAAATGACACAAAAGAATTGTTATACATGTACAAGGGAATTACATTTAGGCTGGCACCCATCTGTAATTCCAGAGACTCGGTAGGCAGAAGTAGGAGGATCACAAGTTTGACGCCATCCTCAGCAACTTAGCGAAACCATGTCTCAAAAGGGTTGGGAATGTAGCTCAGTGGTTAAGCACCTCTGGGTTCAAACCCCGGTACCAAAAAAAAAAAAAAAAAAAGGAAGTTACATTTGCCTACAACGGAAAGACTTATATTCTACCCTCTGGTTCTAAAATCGAACTCCCTAACCCCAACACTCGATAGGGCCCAAACTCAAAAGAAGTGTCTAAAGTTGTAGTTATATACATACATAGGCATAGAGAAGCCAGGTTGTCACCTACTGCATCCCACTGTTAGATTAAACCCCCAGAAAACAAAGCGTTACAGTTTCTGAAAACCGCGGAATTGAAGACACTAAAAGGCACAGAAACTGGCGGGGAAAGAGGGACAGGAAGGAGTGAACAGATCCTTTTATGCCCTACACATTTTTTTTGGGGGGGGGGACCCGATTGCTGGAAGCCGCGTTCTCACCTCCTTCTTTCTTTGAGCAGAGGCCGCGGGAACCTTGTAAATGAGCAGCAGCGCCACAACCACGGTCACAGAGACACACCAAAACCATCTACAGGCTGCCATGTTCGCTTGTCTCCCCACTGTAAGCGAAACTTTCCTCTGGCAGGATCTGAGGGTGGGGCGTGAGAAAAGGCAAGCCGTCCCCTTGCCTTTCCTCATTGGTTTAGCTCAGCCCTGCGGGGCGACCCCTCACATTACGTCACAGTGGGCAGCTGCTAGACGCCCGCTAAAAAACAGTTCGCTTCTAATTGGTCCTCGTTAGCCAATAGAAAAAGGCTCATCTGGAAGCTTTTCATTGGTCGGCTAAAAATGATGGCCTGCCCTTTCATTATGCATGAAGGTGTCGCACTTCCCAGCGCCTAAAGCCTGAAGCACGCTGCACGCTTGCGCAGTTGGGAATCATTGCAGATGAAGAGTCTAAAATGGCATGAAGCAGCTAAACGGATTCTTTATTCTGAAAACTTATTTAGAAGTCCTCGAAATTCACTTCTTTCGTTTAATATTCTAGAAGAACGGGACATGTGAATAATAGGCACTTAGTCCCTTATCCTCCAAATTACTTTAAAGTGAAGAAAATAAGTAAAAGTAGGAAAGCAAAAACAGTAGAGCTGAGTTTTTTTTTTTTTAACTAAAGTAAATGTAAATAGGAGTTTCTTTAACCCAGCAGACGTGACGCGTTGTCGTCCTGGAGCGTTTTCTGCGTGGCAGTGTACGCACGGTTCAGGAGGATTCTAGATTTTCCCTCCTTGAGCTCAGTGCCCAAACTGGCCGCCTCCACACTCAAAACAGGTTTCATAGGTTCGGAGGTGTTTCTGTTTGGGTGGTGGGTAGGTAAAATGCCCAACTCTAAAAATTTTAAAGAAGGGAAGGGATCCTTATTTTAATGTTAAGGTGGTATTCTCAGTCCCAAACCCAGACTGATGTGTGAGGTTTCAGACATAAGGCACACGTCCTTTCTCCTCGCTGCCGCATTTGCTTTACTTCCTTGGTACCTAAGAATTTAAGACTCAAGGGCAGAAAGCAAACGATAGATTATTGAACAATCATGCCCTAGGTTTTATTCCCAATCTTCAAGGTACTGTGTTTAAATTCCCAGTTTAGCTCTGAATTCCCAGAAGCTCTCAACACTCCTAGGGCTAAGAGCTGCTGCCATTGCGACCCTGCTAGGTGTTTCTTCACCATCCCTTGGGATGATAATTCCTCTCGTCCACTGCTGGGTCACGGCGCTCCCCGCCCCGCTCCTCAGTGTCTCACTCTGACATTTACCAAACGTCTGAGCTCCCTCAGGGACTACAAAATTAATTTCAGCAGTTTTGCTGTGAACCAAACAAAAACACAAAGACAAGCCACCCTGTGGTCCAGACTGTAAAATGCGACCCAGAGCATGTTGGCAAGATTGCAGAAGGACCTTCCTCTCTGGGCATGATGTGCGGGTGGATACTGCACCTGGTCCTCTTTCTCTGCTGGGTCATAGGGACCACAGTAATGGTCAGAGGGTGGGAAGGGTCAGGACGTCGAATTGCTGGGTTGTATGACACAAGGAGGGGAATGACGATCTTCAAGTCCAGTCTTCCTCTGTTCTACAAAGTAGAGTGGTGATTTGTGTGCAAAGATTGAAATTTTAAAATGTTAAAAAATTACTAAAATTCAATATTGTTATTAATTTTAATTGAAAAAAAGTTTGAATACCTTTGTGTCCCAGAAACTGCCAGGAACAGTGAAAAAGAATATTAAAAAATTATTTTTTAGGGGCTGGGGTTGTGGCTCAGAGGTAGACCACTGACCTAGCATGCGTGAGGCACTGGGTTCGATCCTCAGCACCACATAAAAATAAAATATATTGTGCACACCTATAACTAAAAAATAAATATTTAAAAATTGTTAAAATTATTTTTAAAAGTTTTTGTGTATTCATTGCTTTTTTTTTCTAGTTGAACTCCTTGATTTACTACTTAAAACAATAACATGGACTTAATAGACAGCAAATGCCTTATTTTTTATTTATTATTTTGTTTGGGAGATGGATGTGAATGTGTTTGCAGATAAACCCTTTCTATTTTTTTTCCTTTGGCCTAAACGCGACAGAAATTTATTTCTTATTCAGCCCCCAAAATACGTAGCTTTCTTCAAAGAGGTTCATGATAAACATTTAAAGAAATGGAAACACTAATCACCCTGATTTGATCCTTACACATTGTATATGTGAATCAAGTTATCACACTGTTTCTCATAAATATGTCAATTTTTAAAATTAAAGAATATTAGAAAAAAAGAAGTTATTCAAATACCTAGGGTCCTGCTGTCTTTTGAAAATTTTGTTCTTTTTAGTTATACATGACAGAAGATTATATTTTGATATATCATACATACATGGAGTATAACTTCCCACTCTGTGGTTGTACATGATGTGGAGTTATACTGGTTGTATATTCATTCATGAACATAGGAAAACTATGTCTGATTCATTCTATTGTCTTTCCCATTCCCATCACCCCTCCTTTCCTCCTATTCCCCTCTGTTCAATCAGGTGAACCTACACACACACACACACACACACACACACACACACTATTGTGAGTCACCATCCACATATCAGACAGAAAGAACATTTGGCCTTTGGTTTGGGGGATTGGTTTATTTCACTTAGCATGATATTCTCCAGTTCTATCCATTTTCCAGCAAATTCCATAATTTCATTCTTCCGTATGGCTGAGTAATATTTCATTGTTTATATGTATCACAATCCTTTTCTTCTTTTTAAATCTTTTGTGGTTATAAATTTCATTAAACAAAGCGGTAACACGCTCGCCTGGCATGCGCGGGGCGCTGGGTTTGATCCTCAGAACCACATAAAATAAAATAAAGATGTTGTGTCCACCAAAAACTGAAAAATAAATATAAAAAAAATAACAGAAATCCTGGGGTTGGAGTTGTGGCGCAGTGGTAGAGCACTTGCCTAGCATGTATGGGGTGCTGGGTTCAATCCTCAGCACCACATAAAAATAAAATGAAGGTATTGTGTGCAACTACAACTAAAACAAAATACTAAAAAAAATTAAAATAATGAAAATCCTACACTACTGAAGAATTTTCCATTTATTTGGTGCAGTTCTGCTTTATTACATTGGTTTGTAAAACTAGGATGATTTCACTAGAGAAGGAAAAACAGTAGCAAAATAATATCAATGTCATTCAGGTTTTTTTTTTCTTTTTGGGGTGTTGGGGATCAAAACTAGGGCGTGTCCAGGCGTGGTGGTGCATGCCTGTAATCCCAGGAGCTGGGGAGGCTGAGTCAGGAGGATTGCGAGTTCAAAGCCAGTCTCAGCAAAAGTGAGGTGCTAAGCAAGTCAGTGAGACCCTGTCTCTAAATAAAAACACAAAACAGGGCTGAGGATGTGGCTCAGTGGTTGTGTGACCCTGAGTTCAATCCCCAGTACCAAAAAAAGAAAAGAAAAAAAAGAAAGAAATAAAAAGAAAAAGAAAGAAAAGAGTAAAATAAAAAAATCAAAATCAGGGCCTGCCTTGTGTGTGCTAAATATATGCTCAGCTATTCAGCTACACCTCCAGTCATGTAAATTTAAAAAATAAAAATTATGGACTGGGGAATAGCTCAGAGATAAAGTAAGTACTTAGCATGTGCAAGTCCAGGGGACCAATTCTCAGTGCTAAAATATAAAATAATAATGAAGAGTAAATTTTTAAAGTTTTAAAGGGTATCCATCTATCATATTGACAATATCCAAAAGTTTGACAATGTGTGCTGTCAGCAAAGCATGGGGATGTGGAAAACATAAACCCTATACATTGCTGGTGGGAATGTAAAGTGGTGCAACATCTATGGAGTATTATTTGACAATGTTGAACAAAACTGCATATGAATTTAACTTTTGATCCAGCAATCCCACTTCTTGGAATCTAGCCTTATTCATTTCAGCATTATTCATAATGGAGATATTCTTTTTTTTTTTAAAGAGGAGAGGGGGGGAGAGAGAGGGGGGATTTTTTTTAATATTTATTTTTCAGTTCTCAGCAGACACAACATCTTTGTTTGTATGTGGTTCTGAGGATCGAACCCGGGCCGCTCGCATGCCAGGCAAGCGCGCTACTGCTTGAGCCACATCCCCAGCCCCTGGGGATATTCTTTTTCAAATATTTATTTACTTATTTTTATGTGGTGCTGAGGATCGAACCCAGTGCCTCACATGTGAGAGGGAGGTGCTCTGTCACTGAGCTCAGTTCTTGAAATATTCTTGAAACAACCTAAATATTCAAACAGTTGGTACAGATTGAATGTACTATAACACATATACACCACAGAGTATTTTACATCTATAAAAAAGGAATAAGTAAGACCCATATAAATTCATAATGGATTTTATGCTTTATTTTTTGTACAAAAAAGGGCGAAAACAAAATACATGTGTATTTGCTCATTTTTGCAAAAGGAAACATAGGAACTAATGAAATTAGTTAATTGCAGGAGATGGAGGAAGTGGAGTGGAACAGTTGGAAAGGGAATGCATTTCTTTAAGTACACCAGTTTGTACAGTTTGACTTTTGAAATAATGTTAATGTTTTAAATTTACAAAACATAGCTTGGTATGGTGGTACATACCTGTAATCCCAGCAGTTTAGGCTGAGGTAGTAGGATCACAAGTTCCAGGACTGTCTCATCAATTTAGGGAGACCATCTAAAAATAAAAAAAAAAAATAAAACTATTTGGAGATGTATCTCAGTAGTAAAGCACCCCTGGGTTCAATTCCCATTACCTCAAAAATAGACAAATAAACAATCCAAATGTAAAATCAGGTTAGTTGTACAAGATGAAAAAAATCCTGTAGATAGATGGGATGATTGTTGAACAACAATAAGAATGTACCTAATGTCATTTAACTGTACACTGAAGGTAAATTTTATGTTATATATATATATATATATATATATATATATATATATATATATATATTTAACCAAAAATTTAAAAAATGGAAAATTAAATTTAAAAATCAGGGCTGGGCCAGGTGCAGTGACACACACCTTAATCCTGGTGAGTCAGGAGGCTGAGACAGAGGGATTCCAAATTCAGTGCCAGCCTCAGCAACTTGGTGAGGCCCTGTGCAATTTAGTGATAACCTGCCTCAAAATAAAAAAAAAGTGAAAAGGACTGAGGATGTTACTCAGTGGTAAAGCACCCCTGGGTTAAACCCCCAGGACAAAAAACAAGGCATTGCCCCCTTCCTAACATTTTATTATGAAAATATCCAAACATGCATAAAAATTGAAAGAATTGCACTGTGAACACTGGCCAATATTCTAAATCAACAGCTTACAAAATTTGTTTTACCAAATATTTATCCATACAGTACACAAATGCTTTCATTTTGTTTGATACTGGGGCTAAAATCCAAGGCCTCACATATGCTAAGCATATGCTCTTCCACTGATCTATACTGCCACCACCAAGAATGTGTTTTTTTTTTTTTTTTGCAACTTTTCTGTATATTTGGAGTTATTTCAAAATTAAAATTTAATCAGTTAATATGTAGAATTGTGAGAACCAAAGTGAAAGAAAGCAAGCAAACAAGCTAGTCTTTATTTTTGTACTGGGGTTTAACGCAAGGGTGCTTTACCACTGCTGAACTATCTCCGCATCCACCTTCCTTTTTAACTTTTCATTTTTTTTTTCATGCTGGGGATTGAACCCAGGGCTTTGTGCATGCAAGGTAAACACTCTGAGCTATATCCCCAGCCATCCCCCCCTTTTAAAAAATCTAATTTTTAAGATATGGTTTTACTAAGTTACTTAGGGCTTCGTTAAATTACTGAGGTTGTATTTGAACGTGATCTTCCTGCCTCCGCCTCCCAAGCAGGTGGGATTACAGGCGTGCACCCCTTCCCCGCACAAGTTAGCTTTGGAGGAAAAGAAAGAGGAACAAAGTCGTGTGGAGCGAGATACCAAACCCAAGCTTCTGGAATATTAATACCGTCTTGAAGCTGGTGCCTTAGGTGACTCAGCTTAAAATCTGTGCCTAGGCTTTCCATTATAGAGTTCTAAATCTAGCTTCAAGATGTTCTCTCATTTTTTTAAGTTAAATATCATCATGTGTCACTTATAAAGCTTCGCACTACATTTCCCAAAAGGCTTTTATCTTTCCTCGCGGTAATAAGGATTACAATTTCTATAGGTCCTTACAAATCTCGCGAGACTTTACCAAATCTCATTAAGGATTCCTTCCCAAAGCCATTTTGTTTTTCAGGGCTCTCTGCAAGGGTACCTGGATCGAATTTACATCAAAGCAGCAGCTGCAGTTGCGGTAGATCCCTCTGCACTTCCACCATGTTTCCTTTGGCCAAAAATGCTCTGAGTCGTCTCCAAGGTGAGCAAAATCGTGAGCAAGCCATTTACAACAGCCTTATATCCGTGTGTCCTCGTGGTCTTTTCGTTTTTCTTGCTCCAACATCCTGGCCCTCTAATTCTACATGCTGTCTCTTACTTCGTCCAAAGTCATTGGGGAGATATCCGTAGCATTGGCTTTATCGTCCGGTGTTTTTGTTTCATTTCCTGGCTCTGTCTCTGCTATTGGAGTCATATCCTCGTTTTTATCATTTTTAGCCTTGTAACCTATCTACTCTTTGATTATCTCTCGCTTTTAAAGTGATGTCCTACATTTTAGCTTTGGATCCACATTTATTTCTAACCACACATAGAAGAACCTTCTCTCCCGTCCCTACAGCTTTAACTGTAGGAAACTGTAAACCCATCTCTTCACCTGTTTTCATGGCCGGGAGACTACCTAAATGGTAGCCTTGTAGACTTAAAAAGTTACTTGCGGGTTGTTAACTGAATATTAGTTGCCGTGAGAGCAATCGTCGTTATCTTTTTATCTAGAAGTTAGGCAAATACAGGGAAATCTGAGATCAGCATCATGAACTGAGAATGCACTAGATTGGAGAGAAAAAATTTATTTCCATATTTGATTTGCACTGAAGGTGACCTTGAGTAATGTGAGTGAAGGTGACCTTATACAATCATCATTTACTAATGTAGCCATACTAATTTTAACTTTACATTAGGAGCATTACTTGACTGTGTTCTAAACACTCAAGCAGTTTTTAAAATAAATGAAAAAATAGTAGCCCTACTAGGTTT
Organism: Marmota monax; assembly: GCF_021218885.2. NCBI lineage: Eukaryota > Metazoa > Chordata > Mammalia > Rodentia > Sciuridae > Marmota > Marmota monax. The sequence continues at coordinate 3,013,196 of NW_026693786.1, forward strand.
CATATGCCAAAAGCCGTATTCATTATTTCTTTAACTTGGGGTAAATTATTTAATCTCTGAACCTGTTTTCTGCTTTATAAAAGATTAGTAGATAAAACTTGCCTCATAGGATTGTTGACGATTATACGAAATTACCAATGTATGTTAACTAAATCATATATTTTTTTAAAGAGAGAGAGAGAAAGAAATTTTTTAGTGTTTATTTTTTAGTTTTCATCGGACACAACATCTTTCTTTGTATGTTGTTCTGAGGATGGAACCCGGGCTGCACGCATGCCAGGCGAGCGCGCTACCGCTTGAGCCACATCCCCAGCCCCTAAATCATATTTTGTCGCAGAGGACAGGTCTAAAGAAATCCACTTGGGTAATCTGTTTAAGTCAGAATTTTTGGTAATCATAATTTCTTTGCCCTTTAAGCAAGTGGGGAAATCTTGTACCTTAGGAATGCTTTTCTGTTTCTTTCAGTGTAGAATTCACACACGCATTTTTTTTTAACTGTTCTGGAATAGAATACATTGTGAAATGTTTGTAAATTTGCACATCCTGGATGTGAGTTCTTAAAGATGAAAATGAAAGCTAAGGTAGTTAGAAGAACAAAAAAATAAAGGTTAGATGACTATCATGAAATAACCTGTTGTACCACATAGAAACCACTATATTCTTAAATGTTAGTGAATGTGAAATGTTGCTATTTCTTTAGTATGCAGCATACTTTTTGCGCGCACATATCTTGATGTGTGTATATATACATATACATATACACATTTTGAGGCTTTTTAAAACAATAAGGACTTGCTACTTAACTTGGAGAGGAAGGAAAAAAAAAACTTCCAGAATCTCTTGTTTCTTTCCCAAGTTGTCCTTCTCAGTTCCTCCAGGGACAGTTTGAAAGGTTGTTGTACCCTTTCTACAAGAATATAGTAAAAGCTAAGTTTTAATTTTATCATTCTGCTTAAAAATCTTTACTATCTTCCCCAGCCTAGGAAAAAAATGCACCTTGTCCTTCAACTAAATGTAATTGATTTTCCAGTACAAAGAGCTTTTCTGTCTCTGCCTCTTTCCCACATTAACCACCAAAACCTATCTGCCATTCAAAGTGCTTAGCTAATTCTACTTATATTGTAGTGATCTGTGTCTTCATGTGTAGTATCCTTTTTCAGACTGAAAGTTATCTGGTGACAGATATCTGTTTCTTTCATATTTTTATATATTCTATTACAGTGTGGTGCCCTATTCATTAATAATTTGTTGAGGTGGGGGGGTACTGGAGATTGAACCCAGGTGTACTTTAACACCAAGCTACATCTCCAAACCTTTATTTTTTTTTTTATTTTGAAGTTGATGATGCTGGCCTTGAACTTGTGATCCTTCTGTCTTAGCCTCCCCAGTTGCTGAGATTACAGGAGTGTACCACCGTGCCTTACTGAATATTAATATCTTAAATATCCAGATTACTTTAGTTTTGGAGGGTTTTATTGTTGTAATAATTTAAGGTCACTAACATTTAGTGTGCTATAAATTTCATTTTGAGTTTTTTTGCCCTTGTATGTTTTAAGTTTGTTGAGTGTTGTTAACTTGAGTGAAAATTAAAGTTATACATATTCAAATTAATGAGTAGAAGCCAAGTTCCATCCACTTAGTGATGTTATTAGCATCACTTTTTTTTTAAAGAGAGAATTTTAAAAAAAATATTTATTTTTCAGTTTTCGGTGGAAACAACATCTTTATTTTTTATTTTTTATGTGATACTGAGAATCAAACCCAGCGCCCCGCACATGCCAAATGAGCGCGTTAGCGCTTGAGCCACATCCCCAGCCCTATTGGCATCACTTGTTACTTGCTTTTGCCCCCACGTTTTATTATGAATAGTTTCAAACAGAAAAGATTTGGAAGAATTACATGATGAACATCCACATACTTACCATGTAGAGTCTGTGATTGTTATATTGCTGTATTTGTTTATTCACATATCTGTCCATTTGTCAATTGATCTTATTTTTGATGCATTTCACAGTATACTACTGTGTTTTTAGCTGCAATGTGTTTTTAACATTTTATTGAACTGTGTTATACTATAATTTCCTTGACTTTTTAATTGGCAGTATCAGTTACGTGTTATCTTTCCCTGATAATTGATAGATATACTTATGTAATTTTTTTTTTTTTCTTTCCTGTAAGTTCGAAGCATTCAGCAAACAATGGCAAGGCAGAGTCACCAGAAACGTGTACCTGATTTCCATGACAAATATGGTAATGCCATATTAGCTAGTGGAGCCATTTTCTGTATTTCTGTATGGACATATGTAAGTATTGTTGATTGATATTTTTTTTTTGTGGTTCTGGGGATTGAACACAGGGCCTACCCATGATAGGCAAGCACTTTTCACCGAGCTGTACCCCCAGTTCCAATAATTTTGTTAGATATTTCTTATTCTCATTTGCTCCATGTATTAAAAAATGTTTTAACAAAGTACTACACATATGTAGTTAGGAGGGGCTGGGGATTTGGCTCACTTTGTAGAGTGCTTGCCTTGCATGCACAAGGCCCTGGGTTTGATCCCCAGCACCAAAAAAAAAAAAAAAAAAAAAAAACCACCCCCAAACAAACAAACATATCTAGTTAGGAGGGACTTCAAAGATTATCTGATCTACCCAGTACAAGTATTTCCTCCTTAATATTCAGCATTCACCTATCTTCTGTTCTTAATATTTCCAGTCACAAATTGCTTATTAGATCACAGAGCGGTTTTTTGCAAATTGTGCATCTGTAAAAAGGATCTTATCATTGTGTTAAAATGTTTCCTGCATATCTGTCGTTCATTTGCAATATAGAAATTTTGATCTATCATGTTTCCATATGAGAGACATTAAATATTAGAAAATTGATATCATGAGCTGGAGGTATAGTTCAGTGGTAGAGCACTTGCCTGGCATGTACAAGGCCATAGATTCAATCTCTAGCACAAGAGAAAAAAAAAAAAGAAGAAGATGAGGAAAAGAAAATTTCTATCATGTCTCCTTAATCTTCTCTTTTAAGATTAGACATCTTTAGTTCTGTTGGTCATTTTTCTTGGGCTGGGAATCAAACCCAGGGCCTCTTGCATGCTAGGCAGGCACTCTACCACTATTTAATTGGTTGGGAAGAACTACTTCTCTAGTTCCCCTCATCCATCTATCTATCTATCTATCTATCTATCTATCTATCTATCTATCTATTTTTGATTTTGAGACTGTGCCTTGCTAAATTGCTGGGGCTGGCCATGAACTTGCCATCCTCCTGTCATGGCCTCCGGAGTTGCTGAAAAATAGTCATGTGCTACCATGCCTGACCTGTGGATCATTTTTTTGTTCTATAGTTTCCAGGATTTTCACTAACTTAGGCCACCCCCTAGATAAAACTTAAGTGATCGGATTTCCTTCTAAAATTTTAGAATTTTCTGTAACAATTTTAGAATTTGAGTACAATATTCTTGACAGATAAGATGTAAAGTAACTTTCCATATTTTATATATATTGTTTATAGCTTACTTTTTTTTTTTTTGTACTGAGGATTGAAACCAGGGGCACTTAACCATTGAGCCACATCCCCAGACCTTTTTTTGTATTTTATTTAGAGACAGAATCTTGCTGAGTTGCTTAGGGCCTCACCAAATTGCCGGGCTGGCCTTGACCTCAAGATCCTCTTGCCTCAGCCTCTTAAGCTGCTGGGATTACAGGTGTGCAATACAGCACCTGGCTACAGCTTACAGTTAACAATCTATTTACCAGTCACTATTAATTGATAAAGTAGGAGTCCTGAAATTTTAAATAAATATGTAAGTAGGGTTTAAAAGAAATCAGCTGTTGCCTTGATAAACAAAAGAAGCTGTATTTAGACTTCTTTCTAGTTTTGATTTTTCTGAAATCAGACATAATGTTTGTTTTTTGATTGTTTTTGGTGCTGAGAATTGAATCCGGGATTTGTGCATGCTAAGCACATGCTCTACCACTGATATCTACCCCCAACCCTGAAATAAGATAAAGTATTAAAATCAATGTATACTCAATTATGGTAAACAAATATTTAACAAATGTGTGATTAGAGGAGATTTTGGAAGTTAAATACATCTTTTTTTAAAGTTATACACGGGCACAATGTCTTTATTTTTTATGTGGTGCTGAGAATCGAACCCAGCTCCTCACACGTGTGAGGCCTGCTCTTTACCACAGAGCTACAGCCCCAGCCCGGAATTTAAATATTAGTTATTGATGCACCTTTTATTTGTTTACATGTGGTGTTGATAATCGAACCCAGTTCCTCATACATGGGAGGCAAACGCTCTACCACTGGGCCATAACCCCAGCTAAATACTTCTTAATTACAAAGTGTCTTTGGCAGTTATTTATCAGTTGTGGTTGAGGGAAGCAATATTTTGAGGAGGTACTATGGCACCATGAAGTGTAAATTTAAATTAAGTAAAATTTGAAAATTTGTTTCCTTACTCATACTAGCCATATTTCAAGGCTTAGTAGCCATCTTTGGCTAGTGACTACAATACTGGGTAGTACAGATATAGAACATTTCCTTCATCTTTAGAAGTTCTAATGAACAGCACTGCTCTGGAGAATTAGGACAACAATTAGGTTTGACCTACATGAGGGCACTATATCCCAGGTGAGTTTCTGTATATATTTATAACCTTTAGAGTAAAATATCTTTATCACTTCCAAGATGTAGGCTCCAAGAGAACATGGATTTGGGTTTAAACATGTATAACTGACAGTATTTTAATTCTTACAGACAGCAACACAAATTGGAATAGAATGGAACCTGTCCCCTGTTGGCAGAGTCACCCCAAAGGAGTGGAGAAATCAGTAATCATGCCAGCTGATGTAATACTGAATTTCAAAACCAACTCAAAATTGATGCCAAGTAAAAGCACTGTGTACCTACTAAATATGGCATTTATTGAAGAAATAAAGTATGCTTGAAACAATCATTGTAGATTTTCTTTCCTTTGTAAATGAACTAAGCTGTTCACTTTTCATTTATTTACCCTTTGTGTTCATATTAAAGTCAAAATACTATAACACTTTTTAAAATAACTTCTATGAAGTAGTATGAAAGGGAAATTTAGTTATCTGGAAGTCAACTTTATAATAAACTAGAATTATAGTTAACGAATAACCAATAGCAGAGCTATTTAGATCATCTTTGAGCCAAGTTTGGCCCATGTATTGATTATGTCTACTGCTTTTTAGCTTTCATGTTTATATTTTGATTCAGCATTATTAACTCCTTTTCACTCTTGTTTAGTGAATTTAGGATGTCATCACAGCCAAGGAATAATGGTCCCATAAAATGAACTACTAGGTTGTGTCAAGCATAGCTAGTTATTTGGCTTCTCTGGAATATTCACCTTAATTAGAGGTTTTGAATTTTAGCATATTAGGGATATTTATAATATTATTAAACAAAGGATCTGTCAAATATAGTCTATTTTTAGTTATATAGCTGTAGATATAATTATATTAGAATTATCTAAGTTCAAAGTGATATTTGTTTTTTGTTTATCTTTCTTACATGACAATAGTGGAATGCATTACAATCATAATTATCTATTCACAAAAACATTTTTTGTAACTATATAAGATATGTTCACTTCAAATTATTTTTTTGCATTACAATTTTTTAAAGATAGAATTTTTTAATTATTTTACAGTTTTCTGTGGACACAACATCTTTATTTTTTTATTTTTATGTGGTGCTGAGGATGAACCCAGTGCCCCACTCATGCCAGGCAAGCGCGTTACCGCTTGAGCCACATCCCCAGCCCAGCATTACAATTCTTAATACACCTTTATACCACAGTTTATCATATCTGATTGAATATAAGGTGTGTTGACACCAAATTCACATCTTCATAGATGTGTTTTATATAACGATGAGGGACTCCTTCCACCATCCATGCTATTCCCCTTCTCCCTTTCAAAGTGATATTTGATATCAGTGAGTGACCTCTTGGTTTTCTTTTTTTTTTTTTAAAAGAGAGAGTGAGAGAGGAGAGAGAGAGAGAATTTTAATATTTATTTTTTAGTTATCGGCGGATACAACATCTTTGTTTTGTATGTGGTGCTGAGGATCGAACCCGGGCCGCACACGCATGCCAGGCGAGCGAGCTACCACTTGAGCCACATCCCCAGCCCAACCTCTTGGTTTTCTATAATGGCAGTGTTATAACATTTCAACTTGTGGATTGTCCTGAGTTTAATATGTGACATTGGCCTTGATGTGTAAAATGTTAGGTGAAGAAAAAAAAAAAAGGTGAAGAAATTTACTCATATTTCTTTACTTCCTTGGCTAAGAGCTATAGTCTTCTGTGTTTTTTAAATAGTACTCTAGTAAGCAGAAAATGGAATTTTAATCAAGTAATCTATATTAGGTAAATGTAAACATTTCTTTTTTTGTTGGTACTGGGGATTGAACCTAGGGGTGCTTTGATACTGAGTTCCATTTCCAGTCCTTATTTTTTTTGATACAGTGTCTTGCTAAGTTGCTAAGGCTGTCCTTGAACTTGTACTCCTCTTGCCTCAGTCTCCTGAGTTACATTTACCACCATGCCTTCTAAATGTAAAGATTTCTAAAATCTGCTTACCTGATCTATTAAAGTTGTATGTCGTCTTTAGCAGTCTCCAAGTTTACCTGATGTAGATAATGATTTATACTTAATCAAACATTTGAAAATATTTTACTTATGTGGAACACAAGAAGTATCCTTTCATGGCAGTATGTCCTAGCATCTCAAAAAATGCACCAAAGTCAGTGATTACATGCTTTTATATTACTATTTTGCAGAACTGGGGATTGAATTTAGGGATACTCTACAGCTGAGCTACATCCCCAGGCCTCCCCCAACCTTTTAAAATATTTTTTAGTCGTCAATGGATATTTATTTATATGCAGTTCTGAGGATGGAACCCAGGGCCTCACACATGCCAGGCCACTGCTCTACCACTGAACCACAACCCCAGCCCTTTTTATATTTTATTTTATTTGAGACAAGGTCTTGCTAAGTTCTTGAGGATGGCTTCAAACTTGAGATCCTCTTGCCCCAGCTTCCTGAGTAGCAGGCATTACTGTACGTGTGTGTGTGTGTGTGTGTGTATGTGTATATACTTTTTGTGTTAGTGGAGATTGAACCCAGTGGTATACCACTGAGCTACATTCCCAGCCATTTTTAATTTTATTTTTGAAATGTTTTTGCTAAATTGCTGATGCTGGCCTTGAGCTTGTGATCCTTCTGCCTCAGTCTTCCTGGTAACTGGGATTACAGATGTGCACCACTGTACACAGAAGAAGGGGTCTGTTTGCCCTAAAGCCATCCCATTTTAGGGGAAGACAGGTAACAGGGATTGAATTTAGGGCTGTGCTACATACCCAACTTTTATTTTGAGACAGGGTCTTGCTAAGTTGCTGAGGGTGGCCTCAAACTTGCAATCCTGCCTCAAGTCACTAAGATCACAGACATGCACGCCACCGCCCCCCCCCACCCCCCGCGTACTGTGCCCATCTTTATTGATAAAATTTGAACATGTTATGAAATCTTCTCTGTAGAAATGTTCCATAATAGGACTGACACTTTCAAATGCATACAAATCTGAGTTATGATTAAACAAAATGTCTTGTGGAAGTCTAAACCTTCTATTAGCTTCTATGTCTTCTCATTTAAGAGTTATCACTCATTTCTAATGACTGGAGGTAATTAATGATCAGTATGATTTGTATCGCTTCTGTAAGGTAAGTAGTTGTCAGTGTCTCTGTTTGCTAGCAAAAGTATGTTTATTTGTGTGATGAGACCTGGTGGTGGTAGTCAGCATCTATGAACAAGCTGTGTGTGTGTGTGTGTGTGTGTGTGTGTTGTGTTGTGCTGGGCATTGAAACTCAGGACCTCACATTCCAGAAAGGCACTCTACACCCTTAGCCCTGAACAGGATTCTAAAACTATTTTTTAGCTGGGGATATAGCTCAGTGGTAGAGCACTTGCCTAGCATGTGTGAGGCCCTGCGTTTGATCCCTAGAACTGCAAAGCGAACTTGTAGTTAATCTTGTTCTAATGGGTAATTCTAAGACTAACTTGACCACTGCTAGTAAGGAAACATTAGAGTAAATAAATTTTTGTCCTATCATAATAGTCTGACCTCGCAGCTTTCTTAGTGCACTCAGCCAAAAAAAAGTTCTGTCTTTTCATACAAATGCACTGTTTATCCCATAACATTACTTTCAGAGTTTTAATGCCTAGAGTTGAAAGGTTATCAAATTAGTCTTCCTATCTTCAATTATTTAATATGTCTAAAAATTTGGATAAAGGACTCACATTGAAAGCATTGCCAATTCATTAAACATTTTATTGGAAAGACAAGCATTTTAAAATTGAGATGGGGCTGGGGATGTGGCTCAAGTGGTAGCGTGCTTGCCTGGCATGCCAGGTTCGATCCTCAGCACCACATACAAACAAAGATATTGTGTCCGCCGAAAACTAAAAAAAAAAATAAATAAATATTAAAAAATTCTCTCTCTCTCTAAAAAAATAAATAAATAAATAAAATTGAGGTGAATGTTGTCAATCCAATTTCTTGGATTTGTTTTGTTTGTATTTTTTTTTCTTTGTTTTGTTTGTATTATTGGGGGTTGAATCCAGGGCTGCTTTATCACTGAGTAACATCCCCAGCCCTTTTTGAGACAGGATCTTGCTATATTGCTGAGCCTGGCCTGGAACTTGTAATCATCCTGCCTCCCCATCCTGGGATTATATGTTTGTGCCACTGCACCCAGCATAAATCTCATTCTTAATTTTTACTCCAATACAATTATTTTGCATGTATACTCTAGTACTTTTAATTTTGTTCAATTTATCTAGAATGAGAGATACTGTGGTAGTTGTAGAGGCCCAGATGTTTTTACCTTGGTGATTATTCACTTTATTGGAGAAATTAATACTACCTTGTAAGCATTTTGGGGAACTTGCTATGTATTCAATTCCCAGCAAACCAGAAGACTTACTGAAAGGCATATTCCTCTATTTGAAAGCTCATTCAATATAGTAATTATGAATATGTTAGTATGTTTGTGCACTGATAAGAAGGATTAGGGATGACACATTTAAAGGTAGAAGGTATTTTAGAGTGAGGGAAAGGCTGAGTGAAGTGTGGTTGAGAGAGGATTTTTTTATGGTACTGGGGATTGAACCCACGGCCTCAAGCATGCTAAGTAGGTTCTCTACCACTGAGCCACACCCCCAGCCCTCATCTAGGATCATGCAGCACAGAGTGATAAACTTCAATATTTATATAGATTACAGAGACATTGGATCTGATATTCTGCTTCTAATATAGCTATATTCCTGGCTTTTGCCTTTCAGTGAATTTCAATGAATTTAATATCATAGCTAAAAATCAAGTTGTTAATATTTGGCAACCCACTTAAAAGGTATCTTAATTGTTGTGATATTTTTATGTGATGCTGGGAGTGGAACCCAGGGCCTTGTACATGCTAGGCAAACAACCACTGAGCCACACTCCTAGCCTTCTCATATGATGTAATTTTTAAGATTTTAAATTATGGGGCTGGGGATGTGGCTCAAGCGGTAAGGTGCTCGCCTGGCATGCGTGCGGCCCGGGTTTGATCCTCAGCACCATATACAAACAAAGATGTTGTGTCCACCGAAAACAGAAAAATAAATATTAAAAAATTCTCAAAAAAAGATTTTAAATTATGTGCTGAATTTTTATCAATAAATCTGCACACATTTATTGACATATTTATTGACAACTATAACTTAATACCTGGGAAGATATGGAGTCCTGAGGCAAAGTTTTTATTTATGTGGATAGGTGTAGGGGGAAGAGAATAATTTTGAAATAATTAAATGTAGGCAAAAAATTTAGATCTGTGGATAACTTTAAATAGTTCCTATCAAGGGTTAACAGGAATTTGACAACTGGTAGTATGGAAATTATTTTATTTAACATTTAAATAATATTAACTAATATGCTTAGTTTGTGCCATACACTTTTCTTTTTACATATATTTACAAATATTATTTACTTGAATATTTTTACAAATATTTGCACTTTGTGTACTATTTTGAATTCTGCAGCATTATTAGACTTTTTAATTTTCTGTGGGAACTGTGTTTAAATGGTTCCAATTGAATTACAAATAATCATGTGATTAGTTTCCCCTTAATCTTATGACAGCTATTTCATGAGAGGAATTAGGAAAAAGCTACATCTTGTTTGGAAATAAGTGAAATGGAGACTCTTCCTCTTTTACTGTCCATAATATTAAAAAAATCTTAGAATTTTGGTGCTTTTTAAAATGTCAAATTGGAACCTAAGAACAATATATATTTTTCTCAGAAACTTTCTATACCGTTTATTTTGTTTTTAGATTTTATATAGCTCATTTCCATACAAACTTGCAATGATAGATGCTCTAATATTTTTTTTGCATCCCTGGAATCCTCCAGGAGTTTAAAATGTTGGTTCAATGAACAAATACATGAGGAAATGGTTCAGAGCTTGGAATGGCCATATGTAAGTTACTGTGACATCCTAACACAAAAATTATGAATGTATAAATGGTTGAGGACAAGATTATGGTTCTGGTGTTAACGTCTGCAGTTAGGTTACACAGTAAAAGAAGTTAACAAACTGACAGATCCATGGTAATTTCATGCTGGGCATGAACTACGTAAAAAATGATTTACAAGCATTTCTTTATGGTATATGATGTTTGGAAACAACAAATGACCAAGATATTGTTTTGGTAGATGGTAGATTTCATTTCTCTCTCTCTCTCTCTTCTTTTTCTTTCTTTCTTCTTTTTTTTTTTTTGGCTTAGTTTGATTTGGGGGCTCGGGCGCTGGGGGAAAGAGAACTCTGCAGCGCTGAAACCAAGCCTGGCTTGAGGCTGCGTGTCAGCCTGGGGGCAGCAGGGGGCGGGAGAAGCTTGACTCTAGGCCCCGCGCTCCCTTTCACGTGACGCGTCGCTTTCATTCCCGTGTGGGCCCTGCTTCCGGCCGGGGCATCACCCGGAAGTGGGGGTAATCGAGAGAGGGAGGGGTAAGGACTGCCGGCCGCGGCGGCAGGGGTGGAAAAAGAAGCAGAGGGAGGAGTTGCTGCTGCCACCACAGCCTCCGCCACAGCCGCCGCGGCTACTGTGACTTGCCGGAGCGTGTGAGCGTGGAGGTTGCTTGCGTGGATTTATCGCTGCCTCTGTCCGAGTAGCTCTGGAGGTTTATCCACAGGACAGAAAACAAAACAAAACAAAACCAAAAAAACAGGTAAGTCCTACATCGGCTTCCCGTCATCCCCTTCTACTGGAGGGGGTGTTCTGTGCTGTCAGTCTGTACCACCCAGCGTGGTGAGAAGGTCGTGTTAATCGGGGCAATCTCCAAACTCTCTTACCTTCACAATTCAGATATTTACCACACTTACGTTTTACTTCCCCAAACGGGATAGAGGAGGGATTACATCCTAACCCGTGTCACTTTCTTATACCGTCCAGGGGAAGAGTCTCTTGATCATGCATGGCCTATGTTAATTAATTGAGTGCAGGAGAAGGTCTGTGTGCGGTGTTGGAATTGACATCTCTGTATACTTTGGAAACTAAGGTATTAAGATCACCATTACTGATGAAGTAATTTAAAAATAAATAAGTATTTGGATGCCTATCTTGCTCTGGAAGGGAGCATAAGCTGAATTAAGAGAGCCCTCTTGTTTCCACTACATTTTCTTCATTGTGCCCCTTTTCTAGTAAAGTTACTCTGCATCCTTGCTGTGGCACCTCTATCTCTGTCTCTCTCTAATGTTAGGTATCGAATTCAGGGCTGTGCACAGCGTGTTATTTTTAACACTTTTAGTTTGTAGACGCTGAGGTTATCTTAAGTACTGACAACACTCCTAACGTTTTACAAGGCAATATTTTTCCATAATCTAAACTTTTAATCATAGCCTTTTCATCTCTAGCAATACTGCTTTGTTTTGAAACAATGTGTGCAGAACATTGAATTAAGTGATATTGAGGTGTGGGAGGTGGGGGGTTGCATAAGACTAAGACTTCTTGCCTTCAAAAGAGTCTGCAATCAAGTCAGTCGGCTTCAGCTATGAAGACATTGGGTTCTAGAAGTTCCACTAATTAAATTACTAGGTTTTAAAAATCTCATCCTTTTTTCCCCCTCAGTTCTTGTTTTTTCAATGGATATTTATTTATTTATATGCAGTGCTGAGAATCAAACCTTGTGCTTCACACATGCTAGGCAAGATCTTTACCACTGAGCTATGACACCAGTCCCAAATCTCATCCTTTTTAAAGGTTATTTTGAACTAAAATTTTAGTATTTTTTAAAATTTCAAACTTTTTTGTTTACAGTAATGACATGAAGGTTTTTTAAAAACAGTCTCACAATGTAGTAGGAAAGATAGATACATGATCACTAAGCACAGTAACATTACATATTTGAAACAGGATGTGTTTATGAGAGAGCAGGGAATGGAACATTTGAACTTGGCATTGAATATTGGATAGGATTTAGCTTTGCAGGAATGGAAGGAGGGCAGGACAGTCCAGGTAGAAGAAATTATCTGAGTAATGCTTCGGGGGCTGGAAAGATGAAGGACATTCTATCACTCACTGTCTGTCAGTGTCTCTATTTCTTTATCATGGTACTGGGGACGGATCTCCAGGGTCAGCCTATAACCCCAGCTGCTGGGGAGGCTGAAGCAGGAGGATCACTTGAGCCCAGCTGTTCAAGGAAAACCTGAACAACATAGAGATACCCTGTCTCAGGGAAGAGACTTGCTATCCTTTTATTCTTTGGGATGTGCTGAATCTCACACAATCCACAATTTTTTAAAATTCTGATTGAGTTTTTGCCTTAAGTTTAACTTTATATCATTTTTAAAAATTGCTGGGAATGAATAATGTGTGTGTGTGTTGCTGGGGATCAAACCCAGGACCTCACACATGGCCAGTGTGTGCATGTGTGTGTGTGTGGGGGGGAGGGTGCTGGTGATCAAACCCAAGGCCTTACACTTGCCAGGCAAGTGCTCTGTCACTGAGCTATATCCTCAACCAATGAATACAATGAATACCATTTTTAAAACCAAAAGATGTTCTGTTTTTTTCTTAAGGAAGTCTTTGCTTTTCCTTTTCTCTTTCAAAGTGACTTCTCTCTTAGTCTTCTTAACCTGATAGTAACTATACTTTTCCAATCACAGTTGAGATCTTGATTTGTGGCCTCTAAGTAGGGTTAAATATTAATCCTTCCAAGTGATAGGTTAATATCTCTATTCTTTAATATAGAGGGTTATTTTTCTTGAAACCAAGCATGCAGAAACAGTAAAATTTATTGAGAGAGAGAAATAGAGAGAGGAGGAGGAGGAGGAGGAGGAGGAGGAGGAGGAAGAAAAAAAGAGGAGGCAGCAAAAATAACCCCTGCTGCTGGGAGTGCTGGTACACACCTGTAATCCTGGATACTCAATATTCTGAGGCAGGAGAGTGGCAAGTTCAAGACCAGCCTCAGCAACTTAGTGAGACCCCGTCTCAAAAAAAAAAAAAAAAGGTGAGGGGCTGGGGTTGTGGCTCAGCAATAGAGCACTTGCCTAGCACATGTGAGGCACTGGATTCAATCCTCAGCACCACATAAAAATAAATAAATAATATAGAGTTATCATGTTCATGTATAACTAAAAAATATTTTAAAAAGCTAACTGCAGTTTTTTTAATATTTATTTTTTAGGTGTAGTTAGACACAATGCCTTTATTTTATTTATTTTTATGTGGTGCTGACAATCGAACCCAGGGTCTCACATGTGCTAGGTGAGCATTCTACAGCTGAACCACAGCCCCAGCCAACTAACTGCAGTTGTTTTTTTTAAAAAAGAACTGAGGATATAGCTAAGTGGTAAAGAATCCTGGGTTCAATACCCAGTATATATATATATATATATATATATATATATATATATATATATACCTCCCCAGCTAACATACTGCAACCTTTACTTCTGTGAGAGCTCTAAAGGCAATACCTTTCTTTCTTCCTTCCTTCCTTCCTTCCTTCCTTCCTTCCTTCCTTCCTTCCTTCCTTCCTTTCTTTTTGGTACAGGGGTTGAACCCAGGGCCATATTACCACTGAGCTATATCCCTAGCCCTTTTTATTTATTTATTTTTATTTTGAATCAGGGTCTCACTAAGTTGCCCAGGATGGCCTCCAACTTGCAATCCTCCTGCCTTAGCATGCTGAGTTGCTGGGATTACAAATGTGTACCACTACACCTGGCTCAATACATCCCTTTTTTTCTATATTCCCTGTTAAACTGCCTTAATCTATACACTGCATTTATTTATTCATTTATTGAGGTATCAGAGATTGAACTGAAGGGTGCTTAGCCACTGAGCCATATCTCCAGCCTGTTTTTATATTGCATTTTGAGACAAGGTCTCACTGAGTTGCTTAGGGCCTCACTAAATTGCTGAGGCTGGTCTTGAACTTGTAATCCTTCTGCCTCAGCTTCCCAAGTTGTTGGGATTAGAGATGTGTACCACTGCACTCAGCTTTATACACTGTATTTAAAAGTGCTTGTCAAACTTTATTAATTGAGACTTGACATTCCAATGAGTGAAAATAATCTTCATTTGCTAGTTTGGAAAGAAACTTGTGAGGAAACATTTGAGTTTATAGTCACTGGCAAAGATGAGAATAACATATATGAGAATAACTACTTGTTTTTATTAAAAGGCAGACCACATTTTACAACATCTATGTTTAAACAGTAGTATTTTGTAGAACATACATCAGAATTGGTGGGGGTAGATAGTTGATCAGCAGTGGTCAGTCCAGATATAACCAATATCCCTGTGATTATATTTTTCACTTCTAAGTCTCAGTGTTCAGGTTAATTGAATGTTATATAACTTGCTTACTTAACTTGATGAGATAGTATGGCAGGAAAACTATCAACATTTCTTTATAACATGTTTCTTTAAAGTGAAAAGGCATCTGGGTGCTGCTAGTGTTGCCTGTAATCCCAGCAATTTGGGATTACAGGCTGAGGCAGAAGGATTGCAAGTTCAAGGGCAGCCTCAGCAGTTTAGTGAGGCTCTAAGCAACTCAGTGAGATTCTGTCTCAAAATAAAACAAATAGAAAGGACTGGGGATGTGGCTTAGTGGTAAAGCATCTCTGGGTTCAATTCCCAGACCACAAAAAAAGTGAAAGGGCATAATATTTCTGGTTTCTAAATATATGTTCCTAGGTTGTCCAGCATAGTTAGCAAATTAAAATTCTTTTCTAATTTTGTGTGCTCAGGTTTATGGGATATAAATATAATATCAGCAGTCACAAACCCTTCTTTCTTTAATGGGAATGAGGAAAAAATCCTAATTTTGAGCGAGTTATGTGCGTTTTGTACTATATTTTTTGTCTACATTTAGAATTGTATAGCTATGTCTTGAGGATTTTTATATTGGTGTTAGGGATTGAACCCAGGGGTGTTTTACCACTGCATCACATCTCCAGCCCTTTTTAATGTTTTAAAATATTTTTTAGTTGTAGTTGGACACAATACCTTTATTTTATTTATTTATTTTTATATGGTGCTGAGGATTGAACCCAGGGCCTCACACATGCTAGCTGAGCACTCTACCACTGAGCCACAACTCCAGTCCCCTTTTTAATTTTTTTATTTTGAGACAGAGTGTCACTATGTTGCTGAGGTCCTCACTAAGTTGCTGAGGCTGGCCTTAAACTTGCAATCCTCCTTCCTCAGCCTCCTGAGTCACTGGGATTACAGGCATCCATCTCTGTGGCTGGCTGCTCTTGAGGATTTGAAAAAAAAGTTGTTTTTGCTTATTTTTATCATAAGTCTCTAGAAGTTTGCTTTTTTCAGACCTGTAATCAAAAGTGCATTTTAATGTTATGCTGATTGAAATAAATGTTTTTTTTTCACATGTAAGTTATGTTGGTTTTTTTAATATTTTTTTTTTTTTAGGTATAGATGGACACAACACAATGCCTTTATTTTTATGTGGTGCTGAAGATCGAACCTGGGTCCCGCCCGTGCTAGGCGAGCGCTCTACCACTGAGCCACAATCCCAGCGCCTAGTTATGTTGTTTTAACCTGGCCATTGACATTGTTTCATTTGTTCATTAAAAAGTAATGTATTTTTGTATAGCATGGTGGCATATGCTTGTAAGCCCAGCTACTTGGTAGGCTGATGCAGGAGGATTGCAAATTTAAAGCCAGCCTGGGCAACTTAGTGAGACTCTTTCTCAGAATTAAAAATTAAGGGCTGGTGATGGAGCTCAGCATGCAAGGCCCTGGGTTCAATCTCCAGTACCAGAAAAAACAAAACTAAAGAAAGAGTTCCACGTGTAATTTTATCTGTTGTGGTAAGAATAAAGGAAAGTATCTTTTTTTTGAGAGCAAAGTAACAAGATTTATTAGAGTAATAGAAAGAAGCAGAACTTCCAAGGAGGGAGGGGTCCCAAAAGAGGGATATTCTAACTTTTTTGATGATGATAAAATTATTTGTGCTAAGAATTATTCTTTTTACAATGCTGTTGACCAAAGCCAGGTCATTATCACACATGCTAGGCAAGCATTCTACCATGGAGGAGCTACAAGTCTAATAGAATTATTTTCTTAATAAATAATAAATTAATTACTGCATTAATTATTGTTAATGCAATATTAAACCAATAATACCAAGAATATGGCATTAGTTGTTAATAAATATATTGATTGTATTTTTACCACTAATTTTTTTAAAGTAGTGGGGATTGAACCTGGGGGCATTTTACTACAGAACTACAGCCCTGATCCTTTTGTGTGTGTGTGTGTGTGTGTGTGTGTGTGTATGAGAAAGAGAGAGAGAGAGAGAGAGAGAGAGAGAGAGAGAGAGAGACAGAGACAGGGTCTTGCTAAATTGCTGAGGCTGGCCTCCAATTTGGAATCCTCCTGTCATAGCTTCCTGAGTTGCTGGGATTACAGGTTTGTGCAACTGTGCCTGGCTGATTGTATTATGGAAAAATCATATTGCCATTATTTGCATATAGTGAGTTTCATATTGACCAATAAATTTCTTCTTCTCTTTTACTGTTAGTTCCAAATAGTAATTGTTAGTTCATATTTATAGTTCTACTATCTTGACACTAATTTCTAATTACAGTTATAAGTGCATTTTTGTATATTAGCCATCAAATTGGTGTCCTATCTTCAAATATTATCCATCTAAATCACACCTGTTTCTAGCTGTGTGATAATATTAATTGGGTCATAAAAAACCTTTGTAATGTTCAGATACTTTTAAAGACTTAAATTCATTGAATGATGGTGAGTAAAAAATTTATTTGGTACAGTTTGTTTTTTAACTTTGAGTGCCAGGTATGTGATGAAATAGTTTGTCCATTGTGTTTATTTCAAAAATATCCCACAAATTTCTGTTTCTTAACATTTTAGGGCAAGTGGTAAGTCATAGGATCTTCGTTCTTATACTATTTTTTTTTTTTTTGGTGGCATTGGAGATTGAACCCAGAGGCTTGTGAAATCTAGGCAAGCACTCTACTGAATACATTCCCATTCCTTTTTATTTTAAACTTCTTTTTTCTGGTACCAGTGGTTGAACTCAGGGGCACTCAGCCACTGAGCCACATCCCCAGCCCTATTTTGTATTTTATTTAGAGATAGGGCTTCACTAAGTTCTGGGCCTTGCTAAGTTGCTGAGGCTGGCTTTGAACTTGTGATCCTCCTGACTCAGCTTCCTGAGATGCTGGGATTGTAGATGTAAGGCACTGTACCTGGCATAGTTTTATTTATTTGTTTTTAATTTATTCATTTTAATTAGGCATATATGATAGCAGAATGCATTTGTTTCATTGTACACAATTGCAGTACAAGTTTACATTTCTCTGGTTGTACATGATATAGCATCACACCATATGTGCAATCATACATGTACCTAGGGTAATTATGTCCATCTCATTCCACCATATTTCCTGCCCCTGTGCACCCTCCAGTTTTATTTTTAACTAAGTGTATTATTTAAAGATTTGCTGAAGATGGGTACACTGGCATGTGCCTGTATTCCTCGTGACTCAGGAGGCTTCAGGAGAATGGCAAGTTCAGGGCAGCCTCAGCAACTTAGCCAGACCCTCTCTGAAAATAAAAAATAAAAATTACTGGGGATGTAGCTCAGTGGTAAAGAACCCCTAGGTTTAATCACCAGTATCCCTCTACCAAAAAAAGTGTTGGAGCCTCTGGTACCAAACTGCCTGATTTGGAATCCTAGCTGTTCTCCTTACAACTTGTATGACGTTATGAAGACTTTTCCCCTCCTTTCCTTCCTTTTCTTTCCTTCCTATCTGTCCCCCTCCTTCCCTCTCAAGGTAAGGCAGGTTCTCTTACCGGCTATATCCCAAACCCTCCTTTAATTTTGTAAAATGGAAGCAATAACAATACCTACCTCCTGAGATTTTCAATGAGCTGATACATGTCAAGCTATAAGAAGAGTGCCTGGCAGGTAGTAAAAATACAATAAAGTTAGTTTGTAATATTATTTTTAAATATTTATGATAAAAGTAATTTTAACAACATATATAATAAAATTGTAAATTATAGTTCTGCTATACTATAAATTTACTAGACTATTGGAGCAATATACTAATCAATATCTACAAGCAATATTTAATTTCCAAATTACACCACAGAAAGTGGAAAACTCATATTGGGAGGGCTCAGTATCCTACAATACACTTACAGAATGTTAACATGGCATCTCAAAACTCATGACATTTAGCATATCATGTCACTATGATGTAGTCATTCTACTTCCCCACCAAGAAAACTCATAATAATCTGCTTATGTAATTATTAGCAAGCCAGAAACTCTGAGCCATTGAGATTTTCCAGATTATTTCCCAAAATGTCAGCAAAGGAAAAGGCTTTATACATGTCTATTTTACTCTACCAAATGTCTACCTTCTCTCTCTTTTTTTTTAATATTTATTTTTTAGTTTTCAGCGGACACAACATCTTTGTTTATATGTGGTGCTGAGGATCGAACCCGGGCTGCACACATGCCAGGCGAGTGTGCTACCACTTGAGCCACATCCCCAGCCCATGTCTACCTTCTCACATGGATGTTTTTGGTACCAGGGATTGAACCTAGAGGTATTTAACCACAGAGGCACATTCCCAATTCCTGATATATATATATATATATACACACACACGCACACACACACACACACACACATATATACATACACACATATATATGTTTTTTGAGACAGGGTCTTGCTAAGTTGCCTAAGGACCTTGCTAAGTTGCTGAGGCTGGATTTGAAGTTGGGATCCTCCTGCCTCAGCCTCCTGAGTCACTGGGATTACAGGCGTGCAGCATTGCACCTGGCTATAAATGGAATTTTTATGAAGCACATCAGCACTCTAATTATTGTTTATTGTATGCTTATGTATCCAGTGTTTACTTAGACCCTGTCAGATATGCAGAGAAACATAAGGCATATTCTCCAGTATGTAGCCAGGGAAAGAAATCTAATATCAAACAATTAGAGAGAAATTGGCTACTTAAACCATGATGCTGATTCTAGGGTATTTGGAATTCACAAATAAATTTAACATGTTCTGTCAGTGGGGAGGTGTGACTTTGGTTCATTTACTTACTCAATAATGATTCATTAAGTAGTTACCATGTTCACCGGGGATATGATAGTAAACACAGTGAATGCTTTCCTGCTTTTGTGGATATTATAGACTAGTTAGGTTTTAGGATTTAATTATGTATAAGAGAGCATTCTAGATGAGGGGACCAGTCTAAACAAAGTCTTGGAAAGAAAGGGTAAAGCTGGAGGTGATTGTGCATGCCTGTAATCCCGGTGGCTTGGCGGGGCTAAGGCAGGATTGCAAGTTTGAGGCCAGCCTCAGCAATTTGGCAAGGCTCTAAGCAGCTTAGTGAGACCCCGTCACAAAATTAAAAAAAATAATAATAATAAATAAAGGACTGAGGATGTGGCTCAGTGGTTAAGGACCATTAGGTTCAATTCCTGGTACCCACCCACCCCCCACAAAAAAAGTAAAGGAAAGAAAGTGTAAGAGCATATACTGTATGGCAATCAGTGAAGGGGCTTGCCTGGTTGCCTGATTGTAGTACAAATTTTATGTTGGGGAGGGGTATTGAAGATGATAGATGTGGATCATCTTTTGAATGCTTTGAAGAACTGTCTGTGGTGAAGTCCTTTGGCTATACTGTTTTGGAGAGGGTTAGGAGCATGGGCTTTGGAGTGACAGGTTTGGTTTCCATATCATCTCCATTTTAATTTGTTTCCTGTTTTTACAATTTCATAGTAAGTTTCCTCAGCGAATAGCTCTATAGGCAGTAAAATGATATTTATGCCAAGTGGCTGTGGTCAGTAAGCCTCAGATCACCAAGTGACACTACAGAGGTTAAGGAATGCCAGTGAACAGTATAAGAAGAGGTCAGGAAAAGCAGACAGAGATTAGGCAGGGTAAGAAAGAAACACTTTCTGTGATGCTTGGTATGGTGTCATCAGAAATATCTTCAGGCAAAACAGTTGTCTAGCCTTTCCTTCTTTTTTTATTTTTACTGCCTTTTTTATTGGTGCATTTTAGTTGCACATATTGTTGGGATTTGTTGTTACACATTTGTACAAAATATAATAATATAATTTGGCCAGTATCACTCTCCAGTACTTCCCCCTTCTCTCCCCACCTCTCACTCTTTGGTACCTTTCCTCTAGTGATATTCCTTTGATTTTCATATGATCCACCTCCATCTTTCTTTTCCTTTTTCCTCTCTAGCTTTGTCATATAGAGAAAACTTGTGTCCCTTGACCTTCTGAGGTTGACTTATTTGGCTTAATACTAGTTCCATCCATTTACATGCAGATGACATAATGTCATTCTTCTTTATGGCTGAATATAACCCTATTATGCATATATACCACATTTTCTTTATTCATTCATCTTTTTTGATGGGGGGAGTTCTGGGGATTGAATTCAGGGGCACACAGAGCCACATCCCCAGCCCTATTTTGTATTTTATTTAGAGATAGTGTCTCACTAAGTTGCTTAGGGCCTTAGAACTTCTAGTAGTTGTTTTTTATTGTTTTGTGGTGCTGGAGATGGAGCCCAGGGTCTTACACATGCTAGGAAAGTGCTCTTTCACTGAGCTATATCCCCTAGCCCTCCCTTCAGTGGTGGTTTTAGGTTATATTCTACGTTTGAAGCATCTGGTTACTTTTAGATTATCTTCTATAATTGAAACATCTGACCGGACCAGTTGTTCACAGTTTTGTGTTGCACCTAAACACAGCTCGGTCACAAGCTTATCAATATTATCTGTAACCTCTATTAGTATTCTCTTAACTTGGTCTTAAGGTGTGAGTGGATTGCCAAATGAATTCCTGTTATGACCTACATTTTCTCTCGTTACCTTTGGACTTAATATGAGTATAATCATATTGGAAGAAGGTTTGACAGTACTATCCTGGTACTTATTAGAAATATTTTTCCCACTAAACAGAGATGATCACACAAGACCACCTTTGTCTCCTCCCAATCTTTAGTTATGATGATCTCTCTCTTTTTATAAGCAGGAGATTCTTTTTTATTTTATGCTTTGCTGGAAATTGAACTCCCAGCCTCCTGCACACTAGGCAAGTGCTCTTCAACTGAGCTACACCCCTAGCTTGGGAAGAACGTCTTTTAACTTTACAGTCTTAAGATCAGGACAGATACTGACAATGTAGTCCCTGAGAAATAATTTCTGACTGTGTTCTCCCCTCACACTGAGAATATCAGCAGGAACATGGGGCAGAAAGGGGATGTAGCAGAAAGGAGAAAACATTTTTTGGGAGCCAGTTGAGTGCTCCAGGATGTGAAGTTTCTTGATTTACCAGTAGATCCTGATCTGCAAGTCAAAGACACCTTACTTTATATTATCTAGGGCTGTTGTGTTGCACAAATCCAGGGGACACCAGTCATAGTCTATAAAAATTATGACATGGAGTTGTGAAATATGGCAGCCCTGAAACCTACCCAAACCACTTGTATTTCTACCCTATTTTCTCCCTTCAGTCAAAAACTAAGTAGCAATATGTTTGTAGGTGGACAAAATACCTTTATTTTATTTTTATGTGGTGCTGAGGATCGAACCCAGTGTCTTATACGTTGAGCGCTCTACCACTGAGCCCCAGCTCCAGCCCTTAAGCTCTCCTTTCATCCAACAGATAAAGCTTAGATATTTGAGTATTTCAAAGAGTTGTGTCAATTTCCTTACTCCATTTAAGTGTATACTTGCCAGTAGAATGACAATACTTGCCTTGTCTAACTCACAGGTTGTTGTGAAATTTTGTTGGGGAGTGAAATAATGTATGTGAAAGCACTTTATGAAATAATGTATGTAAAAGTGCTTTGTATATCAGAGTGCTATTCAAACGTGAGACCAGGCTCTTTTTTGGATGAGTTATGTTGTAGTGGAAAGTACTGAATGTCAGTCCATGTTCTGGTGTTTCACTTCCAATTTTGCTATTAATAAACCATGACCTAGGACAAGTTACTTTGTTATTTTTGGACTTTTGTTTCCTTATCTATAATAGAAAACTGATAATGCCATTCCTGTCTATCTGGAAACTGAAGTTTTTTTTTTTCCTCACCCCACCACATTCAGTCAATCACCCAGTCTGTTGTCTATTAATATTTCCCAGATTTGCTTTCTCCTCTTTTTTTTTTTTACTTTTCTCTTTTTTGGTACTGGAGATTGAACCCAAGGGCTCTTTTACACCGAGCTCCATCCCTGGCCCTTTTTATTTTTTTTTTAATTTTAAGACAGGTTCTTGCTAAGTTGCTGAGGCTGGCCTCAAACTTGCCATCCTTCTGCCTTGGCCTCCTGATTTGCTGGGATTATAGGTGTGCATCACCTGGCCTGGCTTGTTTCTTCCTCCCTATTAATTAAGTCCCTGATCTTTTTTTTTTTCTGGTCATTAGCCTTTTTAAAAATTGTGGTTATATATGTGTGCATTTGTGTGTGTGTATGCACATATATACAAACATACTCATATATACATATATATGTAATATAAAGTTTGCCATCTTAATTGTGTGTGTGTGTGTGTGTGTGTGTGTGTGTGTTTGTTTGTGTATGTTTTTTGGTACCAAGGATTTAACACAGTGGTACTTAACCACTGGGACACATCACAGCCTTCTTTTTATTTTTATTATTTTTTTTTGAGACAGGGTCTTGCTAAGTTGCTTAGGGGCTTGATAAGTTGCCCAGGCTGCTCTTGAACTTGTGCTCTTCCTGCCTCAGCCTCCTGAGTTGTTGGAATTACAGTCATGTGCCACCACAGCTCACCCATTTTAACCATTTTAAGTGACAGTTTTGCAGTGCTGCTGTATTTACAATGTTGTACAAATAGCAGTGCTATCCATTTCCATAACTTTTTTGTTGTTCTGAACTAAAAGTCAGTATCCATCAAACAATAAATTTTCATTTTCTCTTTCCCCACTCCTTGGTTACTTCTACTTTCTATCTCTATGAATCTACCTGTTCTAAGCTTTTTGTATGTGGTGGAGGGAGGGTGCTGGGGATTGAACCCAGGGTCTTACACATGCTAGGTAACACTCTTCCACTGAGCTACATTTCCAGCCATTTTTATTTTATTTTATTTTTAAATTTTTAGGGGTACTGGGGATTGAACTCAGGGACACTCAACCACCCCAGACCTTTTTTGTATTTTATTTAGAGATAGGGTCTCACTGAGTTGCTTAGAGCCTCACTGTTGCTGAGGCTGGCTTTGAACTCGTGATTCTCCTATCTCAGCCTCCCAAGCTGCTGGGATTACAGGTGTGTGCTATGGGGCCTAGCCATTTTTATCTTTTATTTTAATACAGTGTCTCACTGAGTTCTGATCTTGAACTTGTGCTCTTCCTGCCTCTCTTGCCTCAACCTCCCGAGCAGCTGGGATTATAGGTGTGCATTACCATACCTGACTATTCTAGGCCTTTTTATTGATATGTAATAAGTGCACATGTTTATGAGGTAGGCACTATTTGTAAATACTGTTTACAATATTTACCTTTTTGTATCTGGTTTATTTTGTTTAACTTAATGTCTTAACTTTCATCCACATGTCAGTATGTGTTTGAGTTTCATTCCTTTTTATGACTGAATATTCCATTGTCAGGCCTTTTACTGACTCCTGACTTGTACCTTTCAAATTTATCCTTCATGATCTGACTTTACTTACCTTTCCAACCTCTTTTCCCACTCATACCATATGCTCTGGCCATATCAGCCATATCATCAAGTGTGCCACAATGTTTGACAACTTTGTAACTTTGTTCATAGCCCTTTTGTTTGGAATTTCTTTTCATTTGCTCGTACATTGTTAAGAGATAAGATATCTCTATGTTGCCCAGGATGGCTCTGAGCTCCTGGGTTCAAGCAATCCTCCTTCATCCACCCTAGTAGCTAGGATTAAAAGTATATACAACCTGCTCAATCTTTAAAACTCACATCACCTAACAATAATTGATTGACTTAATTATGGTACATTTATATAATGGGCTTGTAGCCATCCTTTTAAAATTAAGGCATGTAGGGCTGGAGGCAAAGCTCAATGATAGAGCATTTGTCTAGCATGTGCAAGGCCCTCCATTCGAAGAATTTGGGTTATGGAGATGTAGCTCAGTTGATAGAGTCCTTGTCTAGCATGTGTAGGGCTCTGGCTGGGTTCAGTCACCAGAAACAGAAAGACAACAACAACAACAAAAACCCCCCACAGATCTGGATCAGCCTGACAGGATTCAAATTTCAGTTTTGTCACTTTTTAGCTGTGTGTCATTGGGAAAGATTTTACCCTCTCTGTCTCTCAAAGTTATCATCTATAAAATGGGGATAATAATAGGACTTCTCTGATCAAGTTGTTATGAAGATTCAATTAGGTAAAAGTATTAACTATTGTTATATATTAAAAGTCACTGTGTGTGAAGCCCAGGGTTCAATCCCAAGGACCAAAATAGATCAAATAATATTTACTGACAGAAAAATGGTCACTTTATAGCATTGAATGAAAAGAAACATAAAACAGAGTAGTGTTCATATTATTAAAAACGTGTTTAAATACATGTAAAAGTATAATAGCCTCCTAACTTTGTCTCACAACCACATATAAATAAACAAAGAAACAAAATAAAGGTCCATTGGCAACTAAAAAATATTTTAAAAAGAAGTGCTTTGTAATTTATTTCAAAGATCTGATAGAATATACAAAGCCAAAATTTGGAATTTAGTTGTAGCTTAACTCCCTACAGTTTTTCAGAATTAAAAAGGTGAATCTTGGAGTACAGTTCAGTGATAGAACATGTGCTTAGAATGTGTGGGACTCTGAGTTCAATGCCCAGCATACAGACAAAAACAGTGCATCGCTCTTAAAGTCAACTAATTAAAGGTAGGCATCTACTTTATGAATATTGCATGTCTAAAATGGGAGAGAGATCTCTTGTAGGTAAAGTGCATCAACCAGAACTACCTTTCTAAAGATTTCAACCATTATAGTCTTAGTTTGCTACATTAAAAACCAAAACCAAAACCAAAACAAAACTTTCCATTTTTTCAATCCTGGAGATCGAACCCAGGTCTTCTCACATCTAGACAGATAAGTGCTCTAACCACTGAGGTACATTTCTAGCCCTGAATTTACACTTTAAATTCCAAAAAATAGGATTTATTATTATTATTTGTTTTTGGTACTTGGGATTCAACCCTGGGCCACTTAACCACTGAGCTGCATCCCCAGCCCTTTTTATTTTTTATTTCAAGACAGGGTCTTGCTAAATTGATTAAGGCTTAGTGAAATCACTGAGGCTGGCCTTGAACTTGGGATCCTCCTGCTTCAGCCTCCCTAGTCAGTGGGATTATGGGTGCATACTACTGTCCTTGGAAATAGAAAATATTATTTAAATTTTTTTTAGTTGTTGATGGACCTTTATTTTATTCATTTATTCATATGCAGTGCTGAGAATTGAACCCAGTGCCTCACACATGTGAGGCAAGTGCTCTACCATTGAGCTATAATCCAAGCTCCATAAATATTTTTTGATTACTGTTTGTCTTTGTTTCTGTTCAACAAATATGTATTTGAGTCATCACACACTTTGTTTTATTTCCAGAAATACTTTGGATTTGAGAAGGCTATATTTGGGCTTTGTCTTATTTATTAACAAATCACTTTAAATTTGCCAATTGAAAACTCCTTAGAGTTTTCAAGTTGAAATGACATAGGCCTTCTCTGAATTCATTTATATTCATCTGTATAAAAATAACCTGACTAAACATTTGTCCTTGACAATTTTGAATTGTTATTTCCTTCCTTTAAAACTCCTTTCCTGGGCTGGGGATGTGGCTCAAGCGGTATCGCGCGCATGCTCTCTCTCTCTCTCTCTCTCTCTCTCTCTCTCTCTCTCTCTCTCTCTCTCCATCTCTCACTCTTTTTTTTTTAAAGAGAGAGTGATAGAGGGAGAGAGAGAGAGAGTTTTTTAAATATTTATTTTCTTTAGTTTTCGGCGGACACAACATCTTTGTTTGTATGTGGTGCTGAGGATCAAACCCGGGCCGCACGAGCCACATCCCCAGCCCTCTCACTCTCTCTTTAAAAAAAAAAAACAAAAACAAAAACAAAAACAAAACTCCTTTCCTGAAAACTGATCTACACAATTCCAGTACATTCTTGTCTAACTTGACAGTAATTTAACTTTGAATGGGAGAGAAGGAGAGAATGTTACCTTTATTAGCCAAAGTCTATGAAAAGTACAATAAAGGAATTGAAGGGTTGTGTGTGGCTGGGAATATAAATCTGGACTTTATAAAGTGTTTGTTTTTTTGTGGTGAAAATTGTTCTTTGGTATAAAAAAAGAAGATTTATGGGGCTGGGGTTGTGGCTTAGTGGTAGAGCGCTTACCTTACATGTGCAGGGCCCTGGGTTCGATCCTCGGCACCACATAAAAATAAATAAATAAAATAAAGTTAAGAAAATATTTATTAAAAAAGAAGATTTATGAAAAATAAGAATGTTATAAAAAAGTCAAAGTATTCTGAAAAATAGATGTGTACTAAATTATTTTGTAATTGTGCTATGTAAACATTTCAGCTATAAAAATTATGACAAAATAGTGTTTCTTTTTTCTCAGTGGTGTTGAAGATCCAATCGAGGGCCCCATGCATGCCAGGCAAGTGCTCTAACACTGAGCTACAGGTCCAGTCCCCCAAATGGTTTGTCTGCCGAAGGATTGAACCCAGGTATGCTCTACCACTGAGCTACATCCCCAGCTCTTCCTTTTTTAGTTGTTTTATTTTATTTATTTTTAATATATATTTTTAGTTGTTGATGGACTTTTATTCATTTATTGAGAATTGAACTCAGTGCCTCACATGTGAGACAAGTGCTTTACCACTGAGCCACAACCCTAGCTTCCCTATTTGTTTTATTTTGAGACAGGGTCTTGCTAAGGTTGTAGAGACTAGCCTCCAACTTATGATCCTCCTATCTCAGCCTCCCTAGTCACTAGGATTACAGGCATGTGCCACCATGCCTGGCACAGATGGTTTTTCTACCAATATGTTAACTGCTTTTTTTTTTAATACTAGTAAGATTGATTTTATCCGTACAGGAAGGATACCCTTGCATAGTTAGCAAGATGACTGAGTATTATGATTTCTGCCAACATGAGTCAAGTACTGGTATATATGGGATTTGTGGTATAAATCTATATGGTACTTTTTTGGTTTGGCTGATTAAATAGTACTAATGAAGCCAGGATTGTAGACCTCATCGCTGTAGGAGTGACTTGTCCTTTGCAGTCATTAGCTATACCTCTAAGCCTGCAACCATAGTTTTCTTTTTGTTTTTTAAAAATTTTTTATTCTAATTTGTTATATATGATGGCAGAATGCATTACAATTCATATTACACATATAGAGCACAATTTTTCATTATCTCGTTGTATACAAACTATATTCACACTCTTTTAAAAAATTTTTTGGTTCTTTTTGGTTATATATGACAGCAGAATCCATTTTGATATAATTATACAAGCATTGAATATATCTTATTCTAGTTAGGATCCTACTCTTTTTAATTTTTTTAAATATTTATTTTTTAGTTGTACTTGGACACAATACCTTTATTTTATTTATTTATTTTTATGTGGTGCTGAGGATCAAACCCAGGGCCTTATACATGGTAGGCAAGTGCTCTACCGCTGAGCCACAACCCCAGCCTCTAGGATCCCATTCTGTGGATGTTCATGTTGGTGGAATTTACTATGATGTTTTCATATATGTACATAGGGAAATTATGTCAGATTCATTCCACTATCTTTCCTTTTCCTATTACCCCTCCCTTCCCTCCATTCCCATGGTCCAATCTATTGAACTTCTATTTTTCTCCTCATCCCCCTTATTGTGGATTAGTTTCCACATATCAGAGAAAACATTCAACCTTTTGCTTTTTGGGACTGGATTATTTCACTTAGTGTGATAGTTTCCAGATCCATCCATTTGCTGGCAAATGTCATAAAGTCACTCATTATGACTGAGTAATACTCCATTGTGTATATATACCATATTTTATTTATGTACTCATCTGTTGATGAATACATAAATAAATAAATACATAAATAAATAAATACATAAATAAAACCAGGTTGGTTTTATAGTTTAGCTATCGTGGATTGAACTATTATAAATGTTGATGTACAAGTAACAATAACCATTGGTGAGGATGTGGGGAATAAGTTACACTCATACATTGCTGGTGGGACTAAAAATTGGTGCAGCCACTCTGGAAAGCAGTATAGAAATTCATCAGAAAATCATAATTTTCTGAATGCAATGTGTTGATTAAGAGGAGGGCTAGCACAGAGTAAAAATAGCTCAGCAAAAACTGCCCTCAGTATCATGTCCTTGTCCTCTTTTTAAAAGATTTTTAGTTGTAGATGGACATAATATCTTTATTCATTTATTTTTATGTGGTGCTGAGGATCTAACCCAGTACCTCACACTTGCAAGGCAAGTGCTCTGTCACTGAGCTACAGCCTCAGCACATGCCCTTGTCCTCTTGATAGGAGGGTTTTTAATATCTAGGCTTTCAAGCACACATACACAGTTTAATTCTATTACTTATCAATGGAGATTATACTTAGAAATACTTGTTGCCTGCTCATAATGTCTGTGTAGTTTCAATTCTAGGTCCCTTTTTGCCTTCATGTCTTCTTGTTCTGGAACTTTGTGGTCTCAGGGAACTTAGAGAAAAGCTTGGCTCATTGTTCTCATTTGCAGAAAGCAATAATACTTTTTCTTCATTGCCATAAAACAATCTCAACAGTTGTCTCTAGAGTGACAATTCTGCAATTTTGGAACTGAAACAAAACAACTCTTTTGGATTTATTAGGCTCTTCTATATTGACTAGAAACGTTTAAGGTGATACTCTGGGAATCCCATGAAATTGAGCCTCCAGCATGTTTATATAAATCTTTAGTACCTTTTATTGAGTAGCACTAAGAAATGAGGCATTTTGTACAAGTGATTTTTTTCCAAAAAACTAAAATATATAAACTTTAAATTTTAACATTCATAGATCTTGAAGGGGATCTGATGCAGGAGTCCTCCAAAAGTATCCTTGAAATGCATTTACTTTTTCCAAAATAAAAATACTTTTTATTTCTGACTAGAACATTGATAAATTCCTAGTGTAAAAACAAAATCCAGACAGTATATAAATATCTCTCCTTTCTAGGATCTATATGTTTCTTTACAGCATTTGTTACAACTTGACCTTATATATTTCCTTTTCTTCCTTCCTTCCTTTCTTTTCTTTCTTTTTATATGTGTCTTGCTGTGTTGCCTAGGGAAGCCTTGAATTTGTAATCCTTCTGCCTCAGCCTCCCAATAACTGGGATTACAGCCATGTGCCACTGCACCCCACTGTAGGTTTCTTTGCTTATTGTCCGTCTCCCATTCTAAGAATGTAGGCTCCATGGAAGCAGAGACTGTGTCTATCTTCTTCACTGCTGTATCATTAACACCTAGAATGGTACCTTAAACATAGAAAGACGTCAATAAATATTTACTTGCTAAATGAATAAAAAAAGTAAAAACCACCCTCTCTGCTGCCATCTGGGGTTAGCCACTGTTAAAATTCTGGTATAAATTGTAAAAGTATTTTTCTCACATAATATATTCTCATGTGTACATAAATGTATTAGAATTTTTTTTCTGCGGTACTAGGGATTTAACTCAGGGCCTCACATATACTAGACAAGCCATTTACCTCTGAGCTATATCCCCAGCTTGTCATGTATGTAAATATACGGAATATTTTTTAAGATCCTTTTTAGTTGTTTATAGACTTTTATTTATTTCTATATGTGGTGCTGAGAATCGAACCCAGTGCCTCACACATGCTAGATAAGTGCTCTACCACTGAGCCACAACCTCAGCCCTAGAATATTTTTATAAAAATAGGACTGCAGTACATTTTCTTTGTAGCCTGCCCATCCTGCTCTCCTCCTCTCCCCCGCGGCCCTCTCTCCCTCTCTCTTTACCTAACTCATCACAGATATCATCTGGTGTCATTAAGTGTACAACTGTGTATTTTTAATAAAGACTGTACAATTTATTTTTTATGTTTTTTTTAAAGAGAGGAGAGAGAGAGAGTTTTTAATATTTATTTTTCAGTTTTCGGTGAACACAACATCTTTATTTTATTTATATGTGGTGCTGAGGATCGAACCCAGCACCCCACGCATGCCAGGCAAGCGCGTTACTGCTTGAGCCACATCCCCAGCCCCAAGACTGGACAATTTAGATTACTAATTTTATGTCAGTATTTAGTTTAGTTCCAGGTTTTCAATAATATGGACAACATTGTGATAAGCATCCTTAATCACACATCTCAGTATTATTGCAATTTTCCCCTCCTTTTATATATTCTTAGACATGGAAATTTTTGGATACATAGTGTGTGTGTGTGTGTGTAATTTTTAGTTATGCATGAGAGTAGAAAATATTTTGGCAGATTATACATACATAAAATATAACTTATTCTATTAGGTTCCCACTTTTGTAGTCATACATAATATGAAGTTACTCTGGTCATGTATACAAATACAAGGCTATGGAAGTTATGACCAATTAATGCTACTTTCCTTCCTATTCCCCTCCCCTCTTCCCTCCTTCTGTTACCCACTGTTCAGTCCAATCTATTTCTATTATTCCCCTCCCCAACTTCCCCTGTTTGTGGTTAGCATCCACAAATCAGAGAGAACATTCAGCCTTTAGTTCTTTGAGATTGGCTTATTTCACTTAGTATGATATTCTTCAGTTCTATCCATTTACCAGCAAATGCCATAATTTCATTCTCCTTTATGGCTGAGTAATATTCCATTGTATATATAAGTGTGTGTGTGTGTGTGTGTGTGTGTATTTGATACTGAGAATTGAAACCAGGGGTGGTTAACCACTGAACAACATCACCAGCCCTTTTTTATACTTTATTTAGTGACAGGGTCTCGCTGAGTTGCTAAGTGCCTCTCTAAGTTGCTGAGGCTGATGATCCTTATCCTTCTGCCTCAGCCTCTGGAGCTGCTGGGATTACAGGTGTGGCCACCGTGCCCAGCAGTATGTATATTTTAAGGATATAGTAAGCAGCTTTCCATTACTGTGGTGAAATACTTGAAACGGTCAACTTGTAAGATGAAAGGATAGTTTGGCTCACAGTTTTGGAGATTTTGTTTGTTTGGTACTGGGGATTGGACCCAA
Organism: Marmota monax; assembly: GCF_021218885.2. Lineage (NCBI taxonomy): Eukaryota > Metazoa > Chordata > Mammalia > Rodentia > Sciuridae > Marmota > Marmota monax. The sequence goes on from NW_026693786.1 coordinate 3,045,097, forward strand.
GGACTCTTTACCACTGAGCTACATCCCAGCCCTTTTTATTTTTTTGGCATTGGGAATTGAAATCAGGGGCACTTGGCCACTGAGCCACATCCCCAGTCCTATTTTGTATTTTATTTAGAGACAGGGTCTCATCGAGTTGCTTAGGGCCTTGCTAAGTTGCTGAGGCTGGCTTTGAACTTGTGATCTTCCTGCCTCGGCCTCCTAAGTCACTGGGATTACAGGTGAGTGCCATAGCACACAGATCCAATCCTTTAAAAATAAGTTTCTTAATTTTTTTTAAGTTGTGGAAGTTTTAGTCCATTACTAAAATTGATTATTCTATAACTTATTCTATTATAAAATTAATTGACCCCCATTGCTTTGGGCCTATATTTGACAGAGGACATGATGATGGTGGGGCAGGTAGCAACGGAAGCCTGTTCACTTCACTTCTGGGTGTGAAAAAGAGGCAGGGTCAGGGCCCCGCTGTTGTCTTCTAGGGCCCACACCAAATGACTTAAGACCTCCTGCTGGTACCACAGATAGAACCAAGGGGTGCTTAACCACTGAGCAATATCTTCAGCCCCTTTTTATTTTTTATTTTGAGACAACGTCTAATTAGGTTGCTTAGGGCCTCACTAAGTTGCTTAGGCTGGCTCTGAACTTGTGATCCTCCTGCCTCATCTTCCCAAGTCACTGGGATTACAGGTGTGTGCCACCACACCCAGCCTGGGCCCTATTTCTTACAGTTTTCACTACCTTCTAGTAGTGCCAAACTGAGGATTAAGCCTTTTAACACATGAGTCTGGGGAAGGGGGCATTTCATCCAAACCATAGCAAAGGGTTTTGATGAATTTGGCCAAATTGTCTTTTGGAAACCTTGTAGTTTTTAGTTTATATTGCCATCAACAGTGTATCAGAGTTCATTCACCCAAAACTATTTTGATATTAATCACTTGTATAAAAGACTTTTAAAATATAGTATTGTTTTTAGTGCTTTAATGCGTTTCTAAGCAGAATCCCAATGGCTGATTTAATTATGACCCTTATATATGAAAGACCTCACATGTATTTACCTTATTGCTACATGTCTTTTGAGTTTAGAGTATACTTATCTCTACCATTGCCTCCATTGGGCAGAGAAGTTTTATCTTTAGCTGGAAATGTCAGCAGGAGATATACGTTTCTTTGCATCTTAGTTTCCTAATTAGAATGTTTATGTATATTCCTATAACAAACATTGTTAGGGTATAATTCATATTTTTTGCAGTAGTGAATATTGAATCCAGGGCCTCATATGTGTTAGGTTAGTGCTCTATCGCTGAACTACATTCCTAGTCCTTTTCAGTTTTATTTGGGATAGGTCTTATTAAATTACTCATGCTGGAGCATGCTACAGGGACACTGCTACATCAATGTTCATAGCAGCATAATTCACAATAGCAAGACTGTGGAACCAACCTAGATGCCCTTCAATAGATGAATGGATAAAAAAAATGTGGCATTTATACACAATGGAGTATTACTCTGCATTAAAAAATGACAAAATCATAGAATTTACAGGGAAATGGATGGCATTAGAGCAGATTATGCTAAGTGAAGCTAGCCAATCCCTAAAAAACAAATGCCAAATGTCTTCTTTGATATAAGGAGAGTAACTAAGAACAGAGTAGGGTCGAAGAGCATGAGAAGAAGATTAACATTAAACAGGGATGAGAGGTGGGAGGGAAAGGGAGAGAGAAGGGAAATTGCATGGAAATGGAAGGAGACCCTCAGAGTTATACAAAAGTACATACAAGAGGAAGTGAGGGGAAAGGGAAAAATAATACAAGGGGGACAAATGAATGTCAGTAGAGGGGGCAGAGAGAGAAGAGGGGAGGTGAGGGGAGGGGAGGGGGGATAGTAGAGGATAGGAAAGGCAGCAGAACACAACAGACACTAGTATGGCAATATGTAAATCAATGGATGTGTAACTGATGTGATTCTGCAATCTGTATATGGGGTAAAAATGGGAGTTCATAACCCACTTGAATCAAAGTGTGAAATACGATATATCAAGAACTATGTAATGTTTTGAACAGCCAACAATAAAAAATTAAAAAATAAATTACTCATGCTGGCCTTAAACTTGTGATCCTCCTGCCTCAGGCTCTCAGGTAGCTGAGATCATAGGCGTGTACCTCCATGCCCATTATTAGAGTACTATTAATATGTAGAACAGCTGCATTATTGTCTAAATAAACTTATGAAGACTGATCTGTTAGCCTAGCCATCATACATAACATTCTTTCTATAATAAAGTATAGCCAGACGTGATGGCGCATACCTGTAATCCCAGCAGCTTGGGAGGCCGAAGCAGGAGGATTGTGTGTTCAAAGCCAGACTCACAACTTAGGAAGACCCTAAGCAATTTAGCAAGACCTGTCTTTAAATAAAATATGAAAAGTAGGCTGGGGATATAGCTCAGTTGGTAGAGTGCTTGCCCCACATGCACAAAGCCCTGGCAACAACAACAACAACAAAAAGTGCTGGAGATGTGGTTTGGTGGTTAAGCTCCCTTGGATTCCATCCATAGTACCAAAAATAATAAATTTTAAAAAGAAAGAAAGTATAGTTTATCATCAAAATTAATTGAGAAAAAACTGTTCAAGGAACCCATTTTAAAATTGAAGATATTCATTCAATAAATATGTATTGAGGACTTATCATGTGTTATGGTTTGGATCCTTTTTTTATAAGGATAAAATTTATTTATTTATTTTTATGTGGTGCTGAGGATCGAACCCAGGACCTTGCATGTGCTAGGTGAGGGCTCTACCGCTAAGCCACAAACCCAGCCCTGATTTGGATTTAAATGTCCCTGCTGATTGTGGTGGTTCACACCTGTAATCTCAGCAGCTGGGGTGGCTGAGGCAGGAGAACTGTGAGTTCAGATCCAGCCTCAGCAATTTAGCAAGATCCAATTTAGCAAGGTCCTAAGAAACTTAGAGAGAACCTATCTCTAAAAAAAAAAAATATGGTAAAAAAGGGCTGGGGATGCGGTTCAGTGGTGAAGTACCCCTGGGTTCCATCCCTGGTACAAAAAACAAACAAACAAAAAGTCCTCCAAAGATCATATGTTGAAGGCTTGGTTTTTAGCTGATGGTGCTATTGAGAGGTAGTAAAATCTTTAGTAGGTGGGGCCTAATTGGAGGAAGTACGTCATTGGGGTCATACTTTGAAGGGTATATTGGGATCCTGGCCCATTTCTCTCTTTGTTTCCCAGCTGCCATAAGGGGAGCAGCCTCCTCCACTACATATTCCCTACCCTGATGCTGCCTGGCCACAGGCCCAAAGGTGACTGGGCCAAGTAACCTTGGACTGAAACCTCTGAATCTGTGAGCTCACAATAAACTTTTCTTCCGTATAGGTTACTAATCTCAGGTATATTGTTACAATGATGGAAAGCTGACAAACACAATGTGTGTGCAGAGAGATGTGCTAGTGATGCAGTATATTTTTTTCGATAATGAAGGGTCAAGATACCCCTAACCTTTACATATTATTTTTGGTCAGGGCAGGACAACCGGTTGCATTTGTAACCCAGGGAGGAAATATTTCTGGAATGTGTTTCTTTATGCTAGGCAAAGAACTGGGGGATTCTATAGAACTTGAGGGGGCAGGATTGAATGACTAGCTGCCCAGAAGTGGTAGAGGATATAAATGTAGAAAATGGTAAGGAAGTGGGAGAGTTGAAAAGTATATGTTTGTTTTAGATTAAGGGGAAAAGAGGATATTGTTTGTCTTCTCAGGATGAGTGAGAATGAATGTGTCTGTCACTACAGTGCCATGTATTGATGTATTAATCTTTGCCTATATCTGTACAAAGCTGACCTTTGAGTGTTCTCTCTATGCTTGAGAACAGTACCATAATGCTGCTGCTATATATCCAGATAATCTCTTGAACCTACCCCCTTCCTAATTCCAGCTCTACCCTCCCCCCTTCCTAATTCCAGGGGAGCTGATCACTACTTGAGTTAAGCATGTCATCTTTTGCCTGAACTGTTCTTTCCAGACAACATCAAAAGTAGGGGAAAGAGCATACCTTTTGGAGTCTCATAGATCTATGTTAAGAGTCAGATTTTACCATTCATTAAATTCTTGACATTAGGCAAAGGAGCCCTCATTACTTCTCTGAACTTGAATTTCAGCTTTTCTAAAAAGGACAGTTTCATGTGATTATTACAATTAAAGTTTTTTTTTTTTTTGAGACAGGGTCTCACAAGATTACCCAGGCTGACCTTGAACTTGTGATCCTCCTGCCTCAGCTTCCACAGTAACTGGGATTATAGGTATGCATCACCATGCCTAGCCAGCATTAAAATGTTTTAAAATGCCTGGTATATGATAGGAACTAAGTATGTCTTAATTCCTTTAATTCTCCTTCCCTTCACCCATATTTTCACTCATAGCCACAGTCATTTTCTGTTTTATTTTTATTGTGGTTCTGAAGATTGAACTCATGGCTTCACCCATCCTAAGCAGAGGCTCTACCATTGAGCTATACCTCCAGCCCTTATCTTCTATTTTTAAAATCTGCGTTTGAAAAAGTAACATTTTTTCTGGTACTAAAGATTTAACCTAAGGGTACTCTATCACTGAGCTATACTCCAATTTAATTTTAATTTTTATTTATTTATTTTAGGTAGATTAGAACATGTCAAATGTATTTATTTACTTCGATATTATAGGTGAAGTTCATGAAATGCTTTGATGAAAGTCACTGAAATCACAAAAATGTCACAAATAACTTTCAGAGTCTGAGAGAACAGCTCACCAACATGTAATATGTCAAAACTATGAGAAATACAACAATCTGGTGTAAGGAAATGCCTGATAATTCTGATAACAGCACAATTATGATACATTGTCAGTTTAATAGACTTCACTATTGCCATGGTCACTAAATTATTCAAATTTAATATATTTCTACACACAGTATTTATTTTTATTTTGAGACAGGGTCTTGCTAAGTTGCATTGCTGAGACTGGCCTCTACCTTGCAATCCTCCTATCTCAGCCTCCCAAGTCACTGGGATTACAGGTGTGCACTACTACCTCTGGCTAAAAAGAAATCTATAAAAGTAGCATATGGGGTTAAACATGGCCACTTGACCACAAATGTTTAACTCTTGTCCTCCTCAAAACTACTGTTATGACAGTAAAGAAGGTTTATTGCTGTTTTGAGATTGCATCTTGCTGTGTTGCCCAGGCTGGCCTTGAACTCCTTGGCTCAAGTGATTCACCCACCACTGCCTCCCAAGTAGCTGGGACTACACACAGGTGCATGCCACCATGAGTGACAGGAATGAAACTATCTTTTTTTTTTTTTTTTTCTAGATGTCTCTTCTTTTTTTTAAATTTTTATTTATTTTTTAGTTTTCGGCGGACACAACATCTTTGTTAGTATGTGGTGCTGAGGATCGAACCCGGGCCGCACGCATGCCAGGCGAGCACGCTACTGCTTGAGCCACATCCCCAACCCGAAACTATCTTTCTTTTCTTTTTTTTTTTTTTTTTTTTTAAATATTTATTTATTTATTTTTAGTTTTTGGCAGGCACAACATCTTTGTTTATATGTGGTGCTGAGGATCGAACCCGGGCCGCACGCATGCCAGGCGAGCGCGCTACCGCTTGAGCCACATCCCCAGCCCTATCTTTCTTTTCTTTTCCTTTTTCTTCCCTTCTTTTCCCTTCTCTTTCTTTCTTTTTCTTTTCTTTTCTTTCTTTCCTGGGGCTTGAACCCAGAGGCACTCTTAACACTGAGTTGTATTTTTTTATTGTTTATTTTGAGACAGAGGCTTGCTAAGATGCTGAGCTGGCCTCAAACTTGTGATCTGCCTGCCTCAGCCTCCAGAGTGGCCGAAATAATAGGTATATGTCAAGATATCCAGTCCAGGTAGTGAAACTCAATTTATTTGGTACTGGGGATTGAATCTAGGGTGCTACACCACAAAGCTAGACTCTTAGCCCTTTTGAAATATTTTTTTTTGTTTTGTTTTGAGATGGGGTCTTGATAAGTTGCTGAGGGTCTCAATAAGTTGCTGAGACTGGCTTGAATTTGTGATCTTCCTATTTTAGTGCCACCATGACTGAAACTTTAGAAGGCTTAATCCTAGCCTGGTGTGATTACAAATGGCTCACATTTGTAATCCCAGCTACTCCTAGGGCTGAAGCAGGAGAGTTGCAAGCTGGAGGCCAGCCTGGGTAATTTAGCAAGACCCTATCTCAAAAAGGATGGTGGGTACTGGGTTTTGAGATCAATGCTAGAATGCTTATCTAAGCACGCTCAAGGCTCTGGTTTTTATCTCCTGTAACTGCCCCCCCCCCACATGCATGTAGACTTAAACTTGCAAGGACAAAGAGAGAACAAGAGAGGAACATCAGATTAGGAATATTTTTTTAATATTTATTTTTTAGTTATAGTTTTATTTAATTAATTAATTTATTTATTTTTAAGTAGTGCTGAGGATCGAACCTAGGGCCTCTCACATGCTAGGTGAGTGCTCTACTGCTGAGCTACAACCCCAGCCCCAGATTAGGAATAATTTTAACACATTACTGGAAGCTGGTAAGAGGGGGAAGCTTTCTGCAGAGGGAGATATCAATAAGTACTGAGTTCTTTAATATCACATCACCCAGGAGAGGCTTGGCACTTGAAGCTAAATGGTTCTTCCTGAAAGGCAAAGAGGAGACCAAAGACTGAAAATAAGGGAAAGGTTTTAAAAACTGAACAAAGGACTTGGACTGCTTAGGTCTCTTCCCATTCCTGCTGTACATCCCCTATCTTGCCCTCCAAGGAAAGAGACCAGAAGTAGTCCCTGGACTAAGTGAATCTGAAAGGCAGGGGGCAAAGTGCAGGGCACTGAAGCAGGGAGATTCAGTGGGAGTTGCATACTGAATAGACAGCCTCTTCCTCTCACCTTGCTCCCAAATATATCAGCAAATATAACTTAGTCCTCAGGTAGGAGGTTAGAGAATATTTCTTTTGAAAACTGAATGATCCCAGAGAAAATAATTCCCCAGAGTAGACATGACAGGGTTCCACAAGAAAAAAGATAGCTAGCTGCCATTTATTCTACTGAAATACATAGTAGTTAAAAGCATGGGTTCTAGAAATAAACATTTTTTTCCCTACACTGGAATTGAACCTGGGGCCTTGCATGGCTTCTTGGGTTTGAGTTTAAACTTAGCAACTTAAAACTATTTGTGCCTCTGTGTTCCCATTTGTTGAGAGGGGGATATTTGTATTGCTTAGCTCAAAGTTGTTGTGAGGGTTAAATCAGTTAGTACCTACAAAGCACTGTTGATAGTAGAAAAGAGATTACCTAGGGATTTTCCTAGCTGCCAAAGGAATTTAGATCATTCCCCAATGGTGACCAGTAACACTTTCCACTTAGGGTGGTAGATTGAATGTGAACTGAGACTTTGATCCCACTGAAAGCACCTTTTCCCAGTCTTTTTCCCAACTCCATCTTTTAAGAACTTTGCTGAACTTTAAGACTGACTGGAACATTACGATCTTACTATTCATTTATCTAATAAATGTTTATTAAGTGCCAGTTTAATCTGCAGGAATGACAGCAGTGAACCAGCTCAATAATAAAAACTAACATTTATTGAGTTTTTTACTAAACACTTGGTTCTTTTCTGAGTACTTTATTTTTTTTCTTTTCTTTTTTTTAAAAGAGAGAGTGAGAGAAGAGAGGGAGAGAGAGAGAGAGGGAGAGAGAATTTTAATATTTATTTATTTATTTTAGTTTTCGGCGGACACAACATCTTGTTTGTATGTGGTGCTGATGATCGAACCCGGGCCGCACGCATGCCAGGCGAGCGTGCTACCGCTTGAGCCACATCCCCAGCCCCCTGAGTACTTTACATATATTGTTTAATTCTCAAAACAACCCTCTGAAACAGATGAAGTTATTATCCCTATTTTACAGATAAGGAAAGTGAGACATAGAGGTTAGGTGAATTTTCCAGTCACACAGCTAATAAACATCAGATAAGAATCAAACCCAGGCTGTCTGACCCCCACCCAGTATTGGCGATGGAACCCAGGGGTACTGTACCACTGAGTTACATTCCCAGTTCTTTTTATTTTGAGAAAGGGCCTTGCTAAGTTGTTGAGGCTGGCCTTGAATTTGTGATCCTCCTGCTTCAGCCTCCAGAGTTGCTGGGATTACAGGAGTGTGTCACTGCACCCAGCTCAGTCTGGCTTCTGAGTCTGTGTTTTTAACCATTATGCTTTTCTACTTTCATGGAGTTTATGTTGTGGAAAGGGGAGACTGACATTAACTAAGCAAAGGAAATAGATATCAAGTAGTGATGGGTGTTGTGATGAAATATAACACAAAATGTTTTAGATGGACATGATGGTGCACACCTCTAATCCCAGCTACTTCAGAAGTTGGGTCAGGAGGATTAAAAGTTCAAGGCCAGTTTGGACAACTAACAAGACCCTGTCTCAGAATAAACTAAAAAGGTCTGAGGGTATAGCTCAGTGGTAGCATGATTGCCTAGTATGCACAAGGCCTGGTTCAATCACTAGTACCAAAAAGGAAAAAAAAAAAAAAAGAGATTGTGATAGGGGGACTGGCAGAAGATAGCTTTAGGTAGGTTGTCCATATTTATGAACATCAAGTGGGATATTTTTAAAGAATTATCATAAAAGAATTGCTTGGTTTTTTTTAATATTTGTTTTTTAGTTGTAGTTGGACACAATACTTTTATTTATTCATTTATTTATTTATTTTTATGTGTTACTGAGGATCAAACCCAGGGCCTCGCATGTGCTAAGTGGCTATCACTGAGCCACAACCCCATCCTGAATTGCTTGTTTTTGCAGACTTGCAAAATATCCTTTCCATGATTTGACTCTTTTTTTCCCCTGCTCAATGCTTTATTCATTCAGATCACTCAATACAATTTCACTCTACAGGTTCTTAATCAAGTAAACGACAACCCTTAATGCTGGGCACTGCAGTCATGATTTGACTCTTAATGCTACCAACACATTGTAATATTTCTAATAAAAAACAGAAAACAGTTCTTATGCATTGATAGTTGACTGTGTTTGAGGAAACTATACTAAGCAATTTGCATAGACTATTTCACTTATAGCAATGCTATACCTATTCTTATTTTTTAGCCAGGGAAAGTTAAAACTTAAAGAGACCAAGTGGCAAAGCCAGGATTGGAACCAATATAGCCTGTTCCAGAGTTCTATCCAAGGGGGAGAAAGAATATGTTAGATAGGTTAGTAGAAATTTTCACATCACCTCTTTTATTTATTTCATTAAATACTTAACCCTTTTGTAGATTAAAGTGGTTTGTTTAAGGGAACTCTTGGTAGCATTTAAAGTGTAATTCAATGGGCTAGGGGTATGGCTCAGTGGCATTGTGCTTGCCTAGCATATGTATATACAGGGCCTTGAGTTTTGATCCCCAACACTTTAAAAAAAGGAAAGTTCGGGCTCCACTCGTCTCACCAGCTGGTGAAGTTTGAGGTTTTAGTCTCAGGGCTACAGTTTTTTTTTCCTCCCAAGCAACAGTGGGAGCAACTTTTTTGAGGGTTTGCTCACCTCCCAATGGACCCATTGCAAAAATTTAACCCAACCTCGACCCAGGAGTCTTTTCTGATGTCTGAAAATGAAGAAAATTCAGTGGACTCTCATCCAGTCAGTTCAGAAATGCTAGTAAAGAAACTTCATGACTTGACTCTGAATCCTTGTGCTAAATGCCCATTCTCTCTGCCAGAAGGTCCACCCCAACCACTGGACAGGAGTGAGAGGGTCTTACGGGAGGTCAGAAAGGGCTTTCCCAACAGGCAGCGAGGAGTCCGGACATTGTTATCTGCACGGAAAGACCGCGTGGAAAGATGGAGATATCTCCTAAGTCTTCACAAACAAGAAAGAGACAACAATCTTAAGGAAGTTCAGAGTGAATCATGAAGTGTACCATTCAAATGTACCTGCAGTTTTTGCGTATATCATGGATGGGATCCTTCTGAGAATGCTAGAATAGGGTATGGTTAGGACACAGAGTCAATATAGGCGTAAATTGTACTTGTTCTCCATGATGGTAATTTTAGGCACACTTTTCTATGCTTAGACTGCATACCAATGATTTTGAATAGCTTATGTATGAGTTCTGCGATGTCTTTATTCTTTTGCATCCTTTTTTTTTTTTTTTTTTTTTGGTGTTAGGGATCCCTTCATGCCTTAATGCCAGTAATTTATAAGGAATCTGAGCAGTTAAAATGTGCATAAATGATTTCAATATACTTTAGTTTTTCTTTTCTGTTTGACTCAAAGAAGTACCAATAGGTCTCAAGTCTTCCCGGAGATTTTAAAAGCCTGAAATCTGAAATAAAACTCAGGAACTGGAAGAGATGTAAAGAGAATATTGGATAGTTTGATTAGAGTGTAATAATTAGAGTAGATAATTAGATTTTCTGGTTTTCAAAAATTTGAGTTGCAATAAAAAGAAATTTTGATGTGCTGTTTTAATTTTCAGTAGCAAATAAATGTGTATATAGAGGAAAAAAAAAGGAAAGTTCAATTAAAGAAACCAAATAGGACTTTGTTAACCATTATGTCATATAGACAGTCATCTAAATGTGTTATTCAGTTTAAAAATGGGGACTCATATATGTGTGTGGTGTATATATACTTACATATTTAACTTCTCATTTCACTGAAATTTGATGAATATACCAGATAAAACTTACTACTGCTTGAACTTTCAGTAGACAATTTATATAAGTTAATGATAAATTTTCTGAGTGTAATACTTACACTCCTTGGACTGTTAATAGGAAAAGATGTATCTTATAGTCTGGGTAGCTCAGGATGGGAGGTAATTGCTTTCCTTTTATAAGTATCCTAAAAATTTAAATGATATAGAGAACAAAATTTTCACATAAATTTTTAAGAAGACTCAGTTTTAGTACCTTTATTTTCCTTAAAAATTTAAATTGCCTTATAAACATTAGGTGTCATATGATCCTTATAAAACAGCCTGCTAGAACTAGGCATGTCCCAGGATTCTTACAGAACTGGATTAACCAACCTGGTATTTGAACTTCTTTGAGGAATATATGTGGATTGTGAGTTTTTATGAGTTGGACACCACATGAGTTATTACCGTCTTAATTTATTTTATTAAACCTGAATACTAACGATGTAGGGGTTCCTTTGTGGATTTTCCAACTAGATCTGAATCAGTTTTTTATCCAAGGGGGAGAAAGAATATGTTAGATAGGTTAGTAGAAATTTTCACATCACCTCTTTTATTTATTTCATTAAGTAATGTACGTTTATTGGAGAAAACAAAATACAGCAAAATATTATAATAGTGCTACTAATATCAATATAACTATTTAGTCTTCCAAACTCTCCTATGCAAATATACATATGCATGTAAGATTATGTGGTGGCACATGCCTGAGGCAGAAGAATTGCAAGTTTAAGGCCAGCCTGTGCAGCTTAGCATGACCTTGTCTCAAAATAGAAAGGGCTGGGGGTGTAGCTTGAGGGTGGGACATTTGCCTAGCATGCATGAAGCTCTGAGTTAAATCCCCGGTACTGCAAAAAAAAAATAATAATAAAAAGAAGACTCATTATTTAATATAATTATTGATAGTCTTTGTATGTCAGGAAATTTAAATTTATTTATTCATATTTTTATTGGTGTATTATAGTGGTACATAATGGTGGAATTTGTTGTTAGATATTTGTATATGCACATATGGCCAATATTATTCCCTAATATTTCCTCTTTCCCTCCCTCCTTCCCTCCCTCTGATTCTTTTTCTCTACTGATCTCCGCCCCCCCCCCGCCCCGCCTTTTTTTGTGGTGCTGGGGATTCAACCCAGGGCCTTGTGCATGCAAGGCAAGCACTCTACCAACTATATCCCCAGCCCTCTCTTTGTTTTTCATGAGATCATCTACCATCTTTCTTCTCCTTTTTCCCCTTTGGCTTCCACATATGAGAGCAAACATATGACCCTTGGCTTTCTGAGTTTGGCTTATTTCACTTAACATACTCAGGTTCCAACCATTTTCCTGTAAATGACATAATTTCCATTCTTCTTTATAGTTGAATTAAAACTCCTTGTGTATATATTCATTTTCTTTATCCATCTATTGACAGATTAGGCTGTTTCCATAGTGTGGCTGTTATGTTTTTTAGTTGTCAATGGATGTTTATTTTATTTATTTATATGTGGTGCTGAGAATCAAACCCAGTGCCTTACATATGCCAGGCAAATGCTCTACCATGGAGCCACTACTCCAGCAGCCCAACTTTAGATTTTTAGGGTAAATACTGAGGAGTGGTGTAGCTAGGTCATAGTATGATCCCATTCCCACTCTTTTGAAGAACACTCATATTGATTTCCATAGTGAATGTACTAATTTACAGTTTACCAAAATTGTTAAAGTGTTCCTTTTTATCTACATCCTCTCCAGCATTTGTTATTTTTTGTGTTCTTTTTTTTATACTGAGGATTGAACCCAGAGATGTTTTACCTGTGAGCCATATCCTCAGCCCTTTGTATTTTTATTTTTCTGAGATAAGGTATCATTAAGTTGCTTAGGTCCTCCATAAGTTGGCCACGAACTGGTGATTCTCCTGCCTCAGCCTCCAAAATTACTGGGATCACAGTTGTGTTTGTATTCTTTTTTAAAAAAAAATATTTTTAGTTGTAGATGGACACAATACATTTATTTATTTATTTATCTATCCACCTACCTACCTACCTTTCTATTTATTTATTTATGTGGTACTCAGGATTGAACCCAGGACCTTATACATGCGAGGCAAGTGCTGTACCACTGAGCTACAACTCCAGTCCCATGTATTTGTATTCTTTTGTTTATTAATTTTTTTCAGTTGTAGTTGGACACAATACCTTTATTTTATTTATTTATTTTTATGTGGTGCTGACAATCGAACCCAGCACCTTGTATGTGCTAGGCGAGCTCTCTACCGTTGAGCCACAATGCCAGCCCAGTGTTTGAATTCTTTTTTTTTTCATTATTTAGAGAATACTTAGTTTCTGTAATCAAACCCACGTAGATAAGACCTTACATATTCAATACAGTGTTACCCCTGTACAAATGGAAAAAAAAATTAAGTTTAACGTTTCTAGACCAATATGGCTGTTAATTTCTGTACAATGCCAACTCAACACGGTAAACTGGGATACTTTTTCCAAAGTTGACAGCACAGCTAAAGTTTCCAAAAATTCAAATTATCTATATGTGTGTGTGTATTTATGTATATATTTATATAAAAAGACCAATAATAGTAGTATGTTCTGCATCAGCAGCAGCAACAGCGTTTCCAGGTTCTTCAGTCATCTCAACAGAATCATAGACACAACCAGCACACTCCATTTAAAAAAGGGGAGAGTGTTTGTATTCTTGATGCTTGTTATTCTAGCTGGAGTGAGATGAAATCTCAGTGTAGTTTTGATTTGTATTTCCCTTATTGCTAACAATGTTGAACTTTTTTTCCATATATTTGTTGGTCATTTATGTATATGTTTTTCTTTTGAGAAATGTCTATTTAGTTCATTTGCCCATTTATTAATTGGGTGTTTTTTTTTTGGTATTAAGTTTTTTGAGTCCTTTAAATATTTTGGATATTAATCCTCTGTCACAAGAGTTGCTAGCAAAGATTTTCTCTTATTCTGTAGGTTCTCTTTTCATATTCTTAATTGTTTCCTTTGCCGTGCAGAAACTTTTAAATTTGATGTCACCAATTTATTAGTTCTTGCCATTATTTCCTGAACTTTAAGGATTCTATTGAGAAAGTCCTTGCCTGCGCCTCTATGTTGGAGTGTTGACCGTACATTTTCTACTAGAAGTTGCATAGTTTCTAGTCTAATTACAAGGTCTTTGATCTATTTTGAGTTGATTTTTTTTATGCAGGGTGAGGGATAAAGATCTAGTCTCATTCTTCTATGTATGGATAACTAGTTTTCCCAGCAACATTTGTTAAAAGGCTGTCTTTTTTCCAATGTGTTTTTGGGACCTTTGTCAAGGATCAGATGTCTGTAGATGCGTAGGTTTGTCTGTCTTCTGTTCTGTGCCAGTGATCTATGTGTCTGTTTTTATGCCAGTATCATGCAGTTTTTGTTACTATAATTCTGTAATATAATTTCAAGTCAGATATGATGTCTCCATCTTTGCTTTTTTGGCTTAAATTTTTTTTTGACTATTCTGGGGCTTTTATCTTTCATATGAATTTTTAGACTGCTGTTTTCTAGTTCTGTGAAGAATGTCATTGGTATTTTGATGATCCTTGGTTAGATTTATTTCTAAATATTTTTAAGGATATTATGAATGGGATTATATTAGGTACAAGTGGTGAGAGTGGACATCATTGTCTTGTTCTAAATTTTAAAGAAAATGCTTTCAGTTTTTCCCCATTCAGTATGATGTTGGCTTTGGGTTTTCATAAACCATTCATTTTTATGATGTCAAAGTAGGTTCCTTCTATCCCTAGTTTCTTCAGTGTTTTTATCATGAATGAGTACTGAATTTTGTCGAAAGCTTCTCTGCATCTATCAAGATGTCTAAGTGATCTTTGTCCTTAATTCTATTTATGTGATGAAATACATTTATTGATTTGCATGTTTAACCATTCTTGCACCCCTGCAATGAAATCAACTTGGTTGTGGTGTACAATCTTCTTAATATGTTGTTGAATGTGATTTGCTAATACTTTATTAAGGATTTTTGTATCTAAATTTATCAGCGCTATTGATCTGTAGTTTTCTTCATGTGTCCTTATCTGGTTTTGGAATGAGTGTGATACTGTCTTCTTTTAATGAATTTGGAGGTGTTCCATCCCTTTCTATTTCATGGAATAATTTGAGAAGCATTCACATCATTTCTTCTTAAAAAGTCTTAAAGAAAGAAAAAGTGATTTTTTGGGGGGGCGGGTACTGAGGATTGAATGAACCCAGGGGCAGTCAACCACTGAGCCACATCCCTAGCACTATTTTGTATTTTATATAGAGACAGGGTTTCACTGAGTTGCTTAGTGCCTCACCATTGCTGAGGATGGCTTTGAACTCTCCATTCTCCTGCCTCAGCCTCCCAAGCCACTGGGATTACAGGCGTGTGCCACTGCGCCCAGCTACTTTTATAAGCTGTTACTAAGAGTATTAATTGATACATTTCTGGAGGGCAATTGGGCACTGTTTATCCAAGTTTAGGGAGTAGCCTGGGGCAGTGGCCCACACCTGTAATCCTAGCAACTCTGGAGGCTGAGGCAGGAGGATCTCAAGTTCAAAGCCAGCCTCAGAAGATTAGTGAGGCACTTAGCAACTCAGCGAGACCCTGTCTCTAAATAAAATATAAAAAAGGACTGGGGATGTGGCGCAGTGGTTAAGCACCCCTGGGTTTGATCCCTGGTACCAAAAAAAAAAAAAAAAAAGTTTAGGTTGTACATTCCATGCCCTTTGATCTAACAATCCCACTTCTAGGAATTTTATGTAAAATATTCATGGAAGCGGTATTTCCAATAGCACAAAACTGAAATCGACTACTCATGAGGCTGAGTTAGGAGGATCACAAGTTCAAGGCCAACCTCAACAATTTAGCAAGACTCTCTCCCAAAATAAAAATAAATAAATAAAAATAGTTGGGGGCATAGCTCAGTGGCTAAGTGCCCCTGAGTACAATCCTCAGTAGAAACCAAATTAATGCAACCTAACTATTAATCCAAAAGGAACTAATGAAATAACATATGGCATGTCCACACAATGGAGAATATCATAATAATTTTATAAAATGGTAGCTCTATATCTTCTCTTGGAATAGATGTTTTGTTTTACAATGCTGGGCATTGAACCCAGGACCTCAGGCATACTAGGCAAATGCGCTAGCACTGAGCTACATTCCCAGCATAGTTTTGTTTTGTTTGGTGGAAGTTTATGTCTTGATACATGATGTATAAGATATGCTAAAAATACATAGAGCAAAATTTTACATGTAATATGGTTCCATCTGTGGAGTATCACAAGTTTGAGGCCAGCCTCAGCAATTTAGCAAGGCCCTAAGCAACTTAGTGAGACCCTGTCTTAAAAAATAAAATGGGTTGTAGCTCAGTGGTAAAGCACCTCTAAGTTCATTCCCCATCATCCTCCCCCAAATGCACTGGAAATAATGAAGTTTTCATTTGTATCTCGTGTGTGTGTGTGTGTGTGTGTGTATGGTGCATGGTATTGAACCCAGGGGTACTCTACAATTGAGCTAAACACCCAGCTTTTTTCTTATTTTGAAATGGGGTCTTACTAAGTTGCTGAGGCTGGCCTCAAAGTTTTGATTCTCCTGCCATAGCATCCTGAGTCGCTGGGATTACAGATGGGACCATCACACCCAACTCATTTGTATCTTTAGAATATAATTTAGAAATGAATTTGTTTCACTTTTTTTCCAGTCACCTTAAAAGCTTTGTTAACTGGCTCTGCGAAATGATGTTACATGCTATATAGTCTAAGTATAAAGTATCTTTGTATTGAATACTTTAAAGGTTATAAGAATTTATGAATAAAATCACTGTATTTCTTTGCTTAAGAATTAAGGATAGGGGCTAGGGATGTGGCTCAAGTGGTAGCGCGCTCGCCTGGCATGCGTGCGGCCCGGGTTCGATCCTCAGCACCACATACAAACAAAGATGTTGTGTCCGCCGAAAAATAAATAAATAAATATTTAAAAAAAAAAAAAAGAATTAAGGATATTGTAGGAACAAAATTTGTTTTCTGGAACTGAGGTTGTAGTTCAGTGGTAGAGTGCTTGCATAGCACATGTGAGGCACTGGGTTCGATCCTCAGCACCACATAAAAATAAATAAATAAAAGTACTGTGTCCATCTACAACTAAAAAAAAAAATTAAAAATTGTTTTCTGGAAACAATGTCATGCCATAGGACTCAGAAGGAAATGACAGAGTGTACGGATCCAGTTATTTTAGTCTTCTTAGTAGAAAAAATGGTCATAAAGGTGATCTGTTTTATCATTTTTAGGCAGGTTGGAATAATCATAATATCTTACTTATCAAGGCAGTATGACCTCTGAAGTTATTTTGCCCAAGAAAGATTTATTCATATTTTTGTTGTTGCTGAATTTGAGTAAAAAAAAAATATTCTCTTATCTCCAGCATATTCTAATGTCAGAATCTTCATTTAACATATAAACCTCAGTAATTACTCATATGCAGGGTTTTAATATAATTTATCTATGTCTTATTCCTACTTTGATAGATTTTATATATTACTAGTTTTAGAGAAGACAACTCAGTTTGGTTATGGAAATATTATAAATTCTTTTGTCTCAAATTCATCCCCAAAATCAGATTAGGATGTGTGTGTGTGTGTGTGTGTGTGTGTGTTTTATCATTCTGAAGATCCTCAACCAGAAAGTTTGAGAACTGGTTTGTTCCTTTTTCTCTGAGATTATTATTTCTAAATCACAGTTGGATTTTCTTAGTTTTCTTTTAAAACTCAGTATAGGTAAGATTTGTTGTTGCTGCTGCTTATTTAAAATTCTCCTGTAATTGAACAAATTTATTTCTCAGTTTTTCCTTCTTCTCTTACAAATTTAAAATGAAATTAGAAACTTACAAATTTAAAGATTAAACAATGACATTTTGTTCATTATTTTAGTGCTGGGTAAAATAATGGTACATTTCTGGTACATTCTCTATTGGTCCTCTCTTATTCTTCTTTTTCTTTACTTCCGTTATTTTCTACAATATCCTCTTTCTTTGTCACTTTTAAACTTTGCTCTTTCCTGGTTCCTGTTTTTTTTTTTTTTTTTTTTTAAATCAGGAACTGTATGTGACCTGTTTACTCTTTCTTGTATTTGGAAAAAAATCTATTGGCAAATGTCTAAAAAAAAAATGCATCCAATTCAAGAAAAGAAAATGGCCAATTTTACCTTTTACTTTATAATTTTTTTCTGAATACTAAAGTAAGACATGCTTACTTTAATGGAACTGTAGCAATAGAGAAGTATATAAAGTAAAAAGAGAAAGTCACTTGTCAGAAGGTAATCACTGTTAATAGTTTTATTCTAGACTCTTTTCTGTTTACACATGTGCTTTCATGTCATGAACAGATTTAGCTCGTTGTCCTTAGCAGCTGTGTAGTATTCTATAGTATGAATGCATCACAATTTATTTCCTTTTTGATAAATATTTAGAGCATCTGCAAGTTTTATCTATTTTAAATATGTATTCACTTATAGACTTATATACATCTATGTAAGTATTTTTTTTTCAGTGATGAGGATTGAACCCAGGAGCATTCTACTACTGAGCTCTACCCACAGCCTTATTTATTTTTTATTTTGAGATAGAGTCATGCTAAGTTGCCAAGGCTAGCCTTGTACTTGTGATCCTCTTGCCTCAGCCTCTTTAGTAACTGGGATTATGGGTGTGTACTGCCACACCCAGCTGATAAATGTTTTTCTATACCTTTGACCATATTAATATAGCTAGACACATCAACCTTTCACATTTTTGCCAACATGATAAGCAAAAAACATGATGTCCTTATTTAGTTTGTATTTTTTTTTATCTCCCTCATTTGTATTTTTAACTGATTTAGTTGAGCATCTTTTCATTTAGGAACTAAATTATGTCAAAAAATGTTTGTAAATTACTGTGTATACTATAAGGTTAAGGCAAGAAAAAATGTACTCATTAGAGCAAGCGTGTAATCATTTATTCCTCTTTTCTTGCATATTCTTGGAATAAACAAACAATGTACAAATTGAAAATATTTTCAGGTTCATTTTCAGTATGTTGAGATGATGGGCCAAGTGGCTATTTCCTAGTATGATCTCTCACTTGTTTTCTAGCTGAACAGGCTTCACCCCAACTTTGCCATTGAGAATGATTTAGCTTTTTGGACAATTATGTCATTCCTGAAAGTAGGCTGTTTTGTTTTTCACTTTATAAGTCTTTTATAACCTGTATTTTAGATAACTGTTTTAGCTCACTTCTATTTAGCATGAATTTGCCATGACAGCTCTTAATTTTGTGTTTATAGGCCATAGTCCCTGTAGGCAAATGTACTAAATTGACCAGAATTACACAATAAAATCACAGAGCTAAATAGTAGCAGAAACGTAATTTGTCAAATTTATCTCAGTAGGTTAACACTGAAATGATAAGTTGTAAGTTACTAGGATGTTATCCTCAATGAAAACTCCAAAAACTGAGCAGATTTTTCTTCCCTTCAGTGGTTTCAGTGCCATACTGCCTTTAAATGAGGGATTTTATTTGGTGACTTACTAATATGTTGAGTTTATATTTTTATATTTATAAGGCTGCAAATTTTACTTTTTTTAAAGTACAAATATAGATTTAATTCTGACTTACTGTCTATCAAAAGGTGTGACTTACGTTGACAGGTATAGTAAAATAGTTATAGTCATTTAGCCTCAAGATATGTAATGGTTAGTTGCAACTCCTGCATTCATTTTATATGTACATTTAAAAAACATTTTTCCATTAGAGTTTTGCATTTCAGGACTGGGGAGGTAACTCAGTGATAAAAGAGTGTTTGTCTGCCATGCACAATCCTGGGTTTAATGGCCAGTGCTGAAAAAAAAAGTATGGGCAGAAAAAGATTGTCAACTTCATTAATAATATAAAAAGCACATGAAGAATTAGATGTTTTTTATTAATCATACTGTTAAAGATTAAAACGTGGGCTAGGGATGTGGCTTAGTCATAGAGTGCAGGCCTAGCATGCACAAGGCCTATGTTCAATCCCACATACTGAAAAAAGAAAAAGAGAGAGAGAGAGAGATATTAAAAAGAATACTTGATACTTGAATATATAAGTGTCTGTTTCATTCCTTGCTTCAATTCTCTTCTTATTATTTTTTGCTTTCAATTCTTTTAGGTATAGTTAGAAGTAGACCAACTGGGTAATACTGTGATTCTGTTTAACATTACCACTAACAGGGCACAAGGATTCCAATCTCTCCGCATACTTGTCAACAAGTATGTTGGTTTATTTTATTGGTTTATTTTTTAATTAATTATAGTCATCCTCATAGGTATGAAGTGATATCTCCTTGGTGTTTTATTGGAGGAGTACTGGGATTGAACTCAGGGGGACTCAACCACTGATCCATAACCCCAGCCTTTTTTTTTTTGTATTTTATTTAGAAACAGGGTTTCACTGAGTTACTTAACACCTCACTGTTGCTGAGGCTGGCTTTGAACTCTTGATCCTCCTGCCTCAGCCTCCCAGGCCACTGGGATTACAGGTGTACACAATTGTGCCTGGCTGTCCTTGGTTTTGATTTTCATTTCCTAATGACTGGTAATCTAGCAACTCTTATAGGTACTTGATAGCTTTTTGTGTATCTTCTTTGGGGAAATACCTACATAAGAATTGGGTTGTATTTTGTTGGGTTGTTTACATATTTCTTTTTTTGCTGGGGCTCAAAGCCAGAGGCACTTTACCACTGAACTGCTTTCCCAGTCCTTTTTTCTTTCTTTTGAGGCAGCATCTCCTTATGTCACTGAGGGTCTTGCTAAGTTGCTGAGGCTGGCTTTGAACTTGAGATCCTCCTGCCTCAGCTTCTGACGTCATGGATGACAGGAGCACACCATCATGCCTGGTTTACATAAGCTTGATATTACTTCATTATCAGATAAATGCTTTGCTAATATTTTCTCCCATTCTGTGGGTTCTCTTCACTCTTTTATGAGTGTCTTTTTTTTTTTTTTTGGAGGTGCTGGGGATTAAACCCAGGAACTGCCATATACTAGGCAAGCATTCTACCACTGAGCTAAGTCCCCAGCCTTTTTTTTTTTTTTTTTTGAGAGAGAGAGAGAGAGAGAGAGAGAGAGAGAGAGAGAGAGAATTTTTTAATATTTATTTTTTAGTTATTGGCAGACACAACATCTTTGTTTGTATGTGGTGCTGAGGATCGAACCTGGGCCACACGCATGCCAGTCGAGCGCGCTACCACTTGAGCCACATCCCCAGCCCCTCCCCAGCCCTTTTTAAAATTTTATTTTGAGACACAGTCTCACTTAGTTGCCCTCAAACTGTGATCCTCCTGCCTCAGAAGCATGGAATAGCTGGGATCACAGGTGTGTGCCATCACACCTGGCTCTTGATAATGTCCTGGGATGCTCAAAATTTTTAATTTTGATATAGTATAGTTCACATATTTTTTCTCTTGTTACATATGCTTTCTTTTCTTTTTAAGAGATAAGTATTTTAACTGACATTTAGTTGTACATATTTATGGGATACACAGTGATAATTTGATACATGTATATAATATATACTGATCAAATCAGGGTAATATTGGCATTTCTCTGTCCTTAAACATTTATCATTTCTTTGTTAGGAACCTTGAAATTCTTCCCTTGTAGTTTCATAAAAATTATAATAGGTTGTTTTTAACTATAGCTACCCTCCTGTGCTATAGAACATTATAATTTATCTCTCTTATCTAACTGTATCTTTGTATCAGTTATTCAATCATCCTGTATTCCCTTTTCTACCTGTCCTTCCTATCCTTTGGTAATCACTGTTTACTCTCTTCTACTTTGAGATCAACTTCTTTAGCTTCCATGTGCGAGAGAGAACATATGGCATTTTGTCTTTCTGTTTGTGGTTTATGTAATTTAACATAATCTCCAGTTTCATACATATTGCCACAGATGTCAGGGTCTCATTCTTTTTTATGACTGAATAATATTCCATTGCATATTTATACCATATTTTCTTTAACCATTTGTCTATTGATGGACATCTTGATTGATTCCATATCTTGGCTGTTGTACCTAGAACTGCAGTTAATGCAGGAGTGTAGGTATCTTTTTCATGAGCTAATTTCATTTTCTTTGGATATATACCCAGTGGATCTTATGGTAGTTCTATTTTTAGGCATCTCCATACTGCTTTTTTTGGGGGGGAGGAGGTTGATATTTTTCCCATTTTTTTTTTTTTTGTACCAAGGATTGAACCCAGGGGTGCTTAACCACTGAGCCATATTCCCAGCACTTTTTATTTTTAATTTTGAGACAGGGTCTTGCTAAGTTGCTTAGAGCCTCACTAAATTGGTGAGGCTGTCTTTGAACTTGGGACCTTCTGCTTTAGTCTCCTATGTTGCTGGGATTACAGGTGTGCGCTACCATGCCCATCCCCACATTTTTTGACTGGTACATTATAGTTGTACATAATGATGGGATATGTTGTTACATACTCATACATGCACACAATGCAACAATATAATTTGGCCAGTATTACTCCTCAGCCCTTCCTCTGTCCCTCTGCACCTCCCAGCCCTCTCCATGCTGTTTCCCTTAAAGACTACTAATTTACATTCCTACCAGCAGTGTATGAATTCCCTTTTCTTCCAATGCTAGCTTATATTTAAATTTTTTTCCTGTTTTGTAATAATCATTCTGTTTGGGATAAGATGCTATCTTATTGTAGTTTTGATGTATTTCCCTGTTGGCTAGTGATGTTTAGCATTTTTTTTCATATAATTGTTGGCCACTTGTATATCTTCTTTTGAGGAATGTCTATTTGGATCATTTGTCATTTGTGTGTGTGTGTGTGTGGGGGGGGTATTGGGGGTTGAACCCAGGGCCTTGTGCATGCAAGAAAAGCACTCTACCAACTGAGCTATATCCCCAGCCCTCATTTGTTAATTTTTAATTGTTTTTTTTGTTGTTGTTGAATTTTTGAGTTCCTAATATAGTCTGGATATTAACTCCTTGTCAGATGAATAGTTTTTATATATTATCTTCTGTAACATAGGTTGCTTCTTCACTCTGTTGATTGTTTTCCTTTGTTGTGCAGAAACTTCTTAGTTTGATATAATCTCATTTGTCTATGTTTTCTTATGCTCTTGGAGTCTTATCCAAAAAATCATTGGCACCGGGCACGATGGCTCTCGCCTATAATCCCAGTGGCTTGGGAGGCTGAGTCAGGAGGATTGTGAGTTCAAAGCCAGCCTCAGCAAAAGTGGGGCTCTAAGCAACTCAGTGAGATCCTGTCTCTAAATAAAATACAAAATAGAACTGGGGATGTGACTCAGTGGTCAAGTGCCCCGAGTTCAATCCCTGGTACCAAAATAAAAACAAAAAACAACAATAACAACAGCAACAACAAAAAAACATTGCCTATACTAATGTCTTGAAGTGTTTCCCTAGTGTTTTCTTCTAATAGTTTCATATCTTAGGTTTAGGTCTTTGATCCATTTTGAATTGATTTTTGCAACTCGTTTCATTCTTCTTCACATAGGCATCCAGTTTTTCCCAACACTGTTTATGGAATAAGCTGTCTTTCCTCAGTGTTTTTGGTGCCTTTGTTGAGATTCGATGGAATTTATTTCCAGGATCTCTATTTGTTCAGTAGTCTATGTGTTGGTTTTTATTCCAGTAACATGCTATTGTGGTTATTATAGCCCTATTTTATATCTTACGATTGGGGTTGGTGATGTTTCTTTTTGATTAAGATTGCTTTGACTAAAGAATATTGTTTTAAAATGTATAACTAGCAAACTCTTACACAGCTAAGACAGGATGAAGAAGGAAATTGATTAGTCCACAAGAAGGCCAAATAGGAGGGGAAAAGTATCAAAGAAAACTTGGAATAAACAGAAAACAGATAGGAAAATGATAGATATATAAATCCAGTTATATCAGTAGTTTCATTAAATGTAAATGGAGCACATACTACAGTTTAGAACAGAACTGTAAGAAAGGTTATTTATTTTGTGGCCCTAAGGATTGAACCTAGTGCTTTACATATGCTAAACACTTACTGTACTACACTCCCCAGCCTCACACCAAAGTTGTAAAGAAATACTAAACAACTCTGTGCTATTCAAAAGAGACACATTTTCAATATAAAGGTTAAAGGTAGGAGGATCAAAAATATATTATGGAAATAATGACTACGTTTTGGAAATATCCAAAATATTTGTGCTCCATTTGTGTACAATGTGTCAAAATGCATTCTACTGTAATGTATAACTAATTAAAACAAATTTAAAAAAGGTAACTAGTATGGCTGTACGATTATCAAGGTAGTCTTTTAATCAAAAAGTATTACTAGAGAGAAGGAGAACTCTTCACAATGAAAGGTTAATTCAATAGATAACAACAACAACAACAAAAAAATGTTCCTAAATGTCTGTGAACCTAATAGCATAGGCTTAAACTATGTGAAACAAAAATGGGCAGAATTGAAAGAGGGAATAGGTCCACATTAATTGGTGGAGATTTTAGTATCATTCTTCCTATAATGGACAGGACAATCTTTCTATAAGGAAACTGAATGCCCTGGCTTTCCTCATGAATTCTTCCATTTACTGAAGAAACAGAAACAATCTAGGGCAAACTTTTCTAGAAACCTGAAAAATAATGAATGCTTCTTTTTTTTTATGAAGTCAGTGTCATGTTAGTACCAAAATTTTGCAAGAAAAATCCATTTCAGTATATAATAATGGTAACATAAGTTCAGTGTCCATATGGGGAAAAAATGAACTTTTACTACTATCTCATACTACACACAGAAAGCATTTCCAGAGGATCATAGACTTAAACCATAAAAGGTAAAATAATAATAATTCTAGAATGGCACTATTCAACAGAATAATGTGAGCCATATATGCAATTTAAAATTTTCTAATAGCCACAATAAAAAGTAAGAAGAAATGTGAAATTAATTTTAATAATGTATTTTATGTAACCCAATATAGAGATGTTATAATTCAATATCTAGTCAATATAAAATTATTATTTTTAAAACATTTTTTAGTTGTAGTTGGACACAATACCTTTATTTTATTTATTTTTATGTGGTGCTGAGGATTGAACCCAGCACCTTGAGCGGTTGGCGAGTGCTCTACCACTGAGTTACAACCCCATCCTCTCAATATAAGATTATTAACAAAATACTTTACATCCTTTTTTCTTCTCTCTTTGAAATCTACTATGTTTGATACCTAAACCAGACAAAGACACTTCAAAGAAAGAAAACTACAGACCAATATCTCTAATGAACCTAGATGCAAAAATCCTCAATAAAATTCTGGCGAATCGGATACAAAAACATATCAAAAAAATTGTACACCATGATCAAGTAGGATTCATCCCTGGGATGCAAGGCTGGTTCAATATACGGAAATCAATAAATGTTATTCACCACATCAATAGACTTAAAAATAAGAACCATATGATCATCTCGATAGATGCGGAAAAAGCATTCGACAAAGTACAGCATCCCTTTATGTTCAAAACTCTAGAAAAACTAGGGATAACAGGAACATACCTCAATATTGTAAAAGCAATCTATGCTAAGCCTCAGGCTAGCATCATTCTGAATGGAGAAAAACTGAAGGCATTCCCTCTAAAATCTGGAACAAGACAGGGATGCCCTCTCTCTCCACTTCTGTTCAACATAGTTCTCGAAACACTGGCCAGAGCAATTAGACGAAAGAAATTAAAGGCATAAAAATAGGAAAAGAAGAACTTAAATTATCACTATTTGCAGATGATATGATTCTATACCTAGCAGACCCAAAAGGGTCTTCAAAGAAACTATTAGAGCTAATAAATGAATTCAGCAAAGTGGCAGGATATAAAATCAACACGCATAAATCAAAGGCATTCCTGTATATCAGCGACAAATCCTCTGAAATGGAAATGAGGACAACCACTCCATTCACAATATCTTCAAAAAAAATAAAATACTTGGGAATCAACCTAACAAAAGAGGTGAAAGACTTATACAATGAAAACTACAGAACCCTAAAGAGAGAAATAGAAGAAGATCTTAGAAGATGGAAAAATATACCCTGTTCATGGATAGGCAGAACTAACATCATCAAAATGGCGATATTACCAAAAGTTCTCTATAGGTTTAATGCAATGCCAATCAAAATCCCAACGGCATTTCTTGTAGAAATAGAGAAAGCAATCATGAAATTCATATGGAAAAATAAACGACCCAGAATAGCAAAAACAATGCTAAGCAGGAAGTGTGAATCAGGCGGTATAGCGATACCAGACTTCAAACTATACTACAGAGCAATAGTAACAAAAACAGCATGGTACTGGTACCAAAACAGGCGGGTGGACCAATGGTACAGAATAGAGGACACAGAAACCAATCCACAAAACTACAACTATCTTATATTTGATAAAGGGGCTAAAAGCATGCAATGGAGGAAGGATAGCATCTTCAACAAATGGTGCTGGGAAAACTGGAAATCCATATGCAACAAAATGAAACTGAATCCCTTTCTCTCGCCATGCACAAAAGTTAATTCAAAATGGATCAAGGAGCTTGATATCAAATCAGAGACACGCCGTCTGATAGAAGAAAAAGTTGGCTACGATCTACATTCGGTGGGGTCGGGCTCCAAATTCCTCAATAGGACACCCATAGCACAAAAGTTAATAACTAGAATCAACAAATGGGACTTACTCAAACTAAAAAGTTTTTTCTCAGCAAAAGAAACAATAAGAGAGGTAAATAGGGAGCCTACACCCTGGGAACAAATCTTTACTCCTCACACTTCAGATAGAGCCCTAATATCCAGAGTATACAAAGAACTCAAAAAATTAGACAATAAGAGAACAAACAACCCAATCAACAAATGGGCCAAGGACCTGAACAGACACTTCTCAGAGGAGGACATACAGTCAATCAACAAGTACATGAAAAAATGCTCAACATCTCTAGCTGTCAGAGAAATGCAAATCAAAACCACCCTAAGATACCATCTCACTCCAGTAAGATTGGCAGCCATTAGGAAGTCAAACAACAACAAGTGCTGGCGAGGATGTGGGGAAAAGGGTACACTTGTACATTGCTGGTGGGACTGTAGATTGGTGCAGCCAATTTGGAAAGCAGTATGGAGATTTCTTGGAAAGCTGGGAATGGAGCCACCATTTGACCCAGCTATTCCCCTTCTTGGTCTATTCCCTAAAGACCTAAAAAGAGCATGCTACAGGGACACTGCTACATCGATGTTCATAGCAGCACAGTTCACAATAGCAAGACTGTGGAACCAACCTAGATGCCCTTCAATAGACGAATGGATAAAAAAAATGTGGCATTTATACACAATGGAGTATTACTCTGCATTAAAAAATGACAAAATCATAGAATTTACAGGGAAATGGATGGCATTAGAGCAGATTATGCTAAGTGAAGCTAGCCAATCCCTAAAAAACAAATGCCAAATGTCTTCTTTGATATAAGGAGAGTAACTAAGAACAGAGTAGGGATGAAGTGCAGGAGAAGAAGATTAACATTTAACAGGGATGAGAGGTGGGAGGGAAAGGGAGAGAGAAGGGAAATTGCATGGTAATGGAAGGAGACCCTCAGGGTTATACAGTGGAGGAGGTAGAGAGAGAGAGGAGGGGAGGGGAGGGGAGAGGTGGGGAGGGGGGAGGGTGGAAAAAAAAAAGAAATCTACTATGTTTCTCACTTCCAGCACATCTCATTTTGAACAAGGCACATTGAATGCTCAGTACCAACACATGGTTAGTGTCTACTGTATTGGACCATATGGAGATAGAGCATTTCCATCTCAGTTTTCTTGCTGCACCTTTGGTTTTTTTTTCTGATTGTTTCCTCATATTCTAACTTTATCCTTTATTTCTTTTCATTTCCTGTGAATTAGAAATTAGTTCTAAAGGTTTAATTAGATTCAGTTTAAATTTTTTGGTGCAAAAACTTCATAGGTGGTACATAGGTGGTACATAATTCCTAGTTGTCTCACAAATGGTGATACTAATATTGATCAGTGAGTTAAGATGGACTTCGCTCCCTTGAGTTTCCATCTTGTTGTCAATGGAAAATTAAATAGTACCTAGCAAATATATCAGATGTTAATGGTTTCTCACCATTTCTAGTCTTCAGACAAAAAATAAATTATTTTCTTCTTTTCAGTTTTCTCATCTCATAGGAGAATTCAGAGGTTGCCTTATTCATCCATTTAATTGACCATCCACCCAACAGAAAAATATTAATTGAACATCTGCTTTGGGTGTTTCTCTCCCTTTCCACCTTCCCTTCTCCCTGTCTTTCCAACCTGATTTACTCCCCTAGTTAAGACTTGGAAGGTTTAGAGTAGATGACTTTCATCTCAGTGAGTAGGTAAAAAGTAGAGGTACATATCTGTGCTGCAGCCTTTCTGGTTCTCTGGCACCAGTTGGGGTTCCTTATTGAGAAGCCAAACTGATTATTTTGGGGTCTGTTTTTGACCAAGTATATGTTGTTTTGGGCTCATGACATTAATTTCTGCATTTTACCAGTTATAGTAATAGTATGTATTGTATATTTATAAGTAACATCTAGCAATAACTAGCACTAGGTGCCGTTTTTATATATTTACTTAGTTAATAATGGGCATAGGATCCTACTTAAGTTTTCCTTTAATTTCATTGGTCTGAAATATATTATCAATTATTTCATTCTTGTGTGGGGAGCATTTATTAAAAATGCTTGAGTGGGTTGAGGGCAAATATTCAGATAAGTAACTATTAGAGTTCAATTCCACTTGTATTATCTTTTAAAAGACCGAAAAACTAGTTGTTCAGGATGATAGAACAATATGTTCATAGATTCTAGATATTGCTCCCATTATCATAACTACTCAGTTTACTTTGCTGTGGTACTTGTGACTAGTATTACTTTATTATTACTTGGCTATGAAATTATAGTACTAAAGCACAATATTGTATTTACCCCTTTAGTATATTCTTATTACTTTTAGGAGAAAATTAGAGAAATATGTTTAAATGTGAGTGCTAGGTTTTTGAAGAACTAGTATACAGGAAATTCACACCATTTCATTTTTTATATCCACTCTAAAAAATAAGCACTCAATGAGTCTAGAACACTCTGTAATGACCAGCTATATCTTCTTATCCTGATCTCTTTGAACTCATTCCAAATTATTGTGCTAACCCTTCATAAGCTTGTCTAAGTTAATCATTCATAAACTAATCATTTGTAAAATAGAATTCAAAATAATATTTCATTTAAAATATATATATATTATACAGGAAAATACTTTATAGCCTAAAAATTATAATACAGTATAACATGACATTGATTTGTGTTTTGTTGTTGCATGAGCAGTAGGTTTTTTAATGACATGTAAATTATACACTAAATATAAAATTTTGATTTCAAAGTAAACTATTACCCTTATTTAAAATATATATACTAGTTTTTGTTAGAAAATCAAAATATGGGAAAGTGCAAGAAAAAATTTAAGAATATTAATATCAATAATAATATTTCAATAATCAATAAAATGAAATAATAAGGGAATAACTGATAATGAAAGGTTGTATCTTTATGCTTATTTTATATTTTAGTTTTGATTTTCCAATTCTTCATTGAAATTTCTAAGATATAGAAAAAAGGATGTTACCACTTCACACCCATTAGGATGACTGCTATTAAATAAACAGAAAATATCAAGAGTTGGCGAAGATATAGAGAAACTGGAACCCTTGTGCATTGCTGGTGAAATGTCCAGTCCTGGTGGAAAATAGTACGGTGGTTCCTAAAAAAATTAAACATAGAATTACTACACAATCCAACAATTCTACTTCTGGGTATATACCCCAGAGAATTTAAAGCAGGCACTTGAACAGGTATTTGTACCCCACATTGTTCACTGCAGTATTATTCACAGTAGCCCAAAGGTGAAAGTAGCCCAAATGTCCATCAACAGATAAATGGATAAAAAAATTTTGGTCTATATATGCAATAGAACATTATTCAGCCTTAAAAAGGAATGGAATTCATGCTGGGGTGTGGCTCAGTAGTAGAGTGCTTGCCTAGCCAGTGTGAGGCATTGGGTTTGATCCTCAGCACCACATAGAAGTAAATAAATAAAATCAAGGTATTGTGTCCATCTACAACTAAAAATATTTTTTTAAGAAAAGGAATGGAGGGGCTGGGGTTGTGGTTTAGCAATAGAGTGCTTGCCTAGCATGTGTGAAGCCCTGGGTTCAATCTTCAGCACCACATAAAAATAAATAAATAAAATAAAGGTATTGTGTCCAACTACAACTAAAAAAATAAATATTTAAAAAAAGGAATGGAATCCTGACACATTACCACATGGACAAACCTTCAAGACCTTAAGTGAAAGAAGCAGCCACAAAAGGACAGATATCATAGGATTCTACTTAATATATAATACCTACAGTAGTTAAAATTGTAGAGATATAAAGTAGAATAGTG
This sequence comes from Marmota monax, assembly GCF_021218885.2. Lineage (NCBI taxonomy): Eukaryota > Metazoa > Chordata > Mammalia > Rodentia > Sciuridae > Marmota > Marmota monax. Next base: position 3,075,401 of record NW_026693786.1, read on the forward strand.
TGGTTTACCAGGGTCTAGAGGGAGGAGGAATGGGGATTTACTGTTGTTGTTTTTTTGTTTTCTGTTTTTTTTTGTGCCAGGGATTGAACCCAGTGGTGCTTACCCTAGGTAAACTGAGCCACATTCCCAGCCCTTTTTTAATTTTTGTTTTGAGACAGGATCTCACCAAGTTGCTTAGGGGTTTTTTTTTTTTCAATATTTTTAGTTGTAGTTGGACACAATATCTTTATTTATTTTAATGTGGTGCTGAGGATCAAACCCAGTGCCTCACACATGTGAGGCAGGCACTCTGCCACTGAGCTACAGCCCCAGCCCAAGGGTCTTGCTAAATAACTGAGGCTGGCCTTGAACTTGCAATCCTCCTGCCTTAGCCTCCTGAGTCTCTGTGATTATTGTGGTAAGCCACCCACACCTGGCTACAGAGTAACCTTTATTATTATTATTATTATTAATTAATTTATTTTTCAGTGCTGGGGATTGAACCATGGGCCTAATGCATGCTAGGTAAGCACGCTACCATTGAGCCACATATCCAGCCCTGACTTATTGTTTAATGGGTAAAGAGTTTTAGTTTGGGATGATGAAAAGTTTTGGAGATGGATAGTGCTGATCATTGCACAACAGTGTGAACCTACTTAATGCCGCTGAATTGTATACTTAAAAGGCTTAAAATGAACCAGAAATGGTGGCGCGCATCTGTAATTCCAGCTACTGTGGATGCTGAGGCAGGAAAATCTCAAATTTGAGGGCAGTTTGAGCAATTTAGTAAGATCTTGTCTCAAAATAAAATTTTAAAAAAAAGGGAGTTGGGGGTGTTACATGCTGGTAGAGCACTTACTTAGCATTTGCAAAGCCATTGGTTCAATCCTTAGTACTTCAAGCGGGGGGGCTTTAAAATGGTAAATTTTACATTATCTGTGTTTTATCACAGATAAAATATCCCTCCATATTTTATATTTTTATACTTAAAGTATTTTATATTTTTTAAAAATATTTTTTTAGTTTTGCATGGACACAATATCTTTATTTTGTTTATTTATTTTTATGTGGTGCTAAGGATCGAACCCAGAGTCTCACACATTTGAGTCGAGTGCTCTACCACTGAGCCACAACACCAGCCCTTTTATCACTATTTTTAAAAGTTAAAGAAAGAGTCTGCCTTTCTCAGTAAATTTGTTTCAAAAACGAATATCATATAAAACCATGTGTGAGGAAAATCACTTCTGATTTCTACTGACTTTTATGTATGGTAATAACTTAAAATAGTAGCATAATATATTGGATATATCCATTTATAGTAGACAGTTTCAGTTCATGGTTTTATAGGACAAACATGGGAAATTCAATGGTGTGAAGAACAAAATTGAAGTCAAATATTCCTTCTCCTTTTTTCTTTGATATAGTTCAAAACCTTCCCCTACAGAAGATGGAAACATGGTAAAAGCTCTCTTACCCATTCAGTGGTCAGTTAAAGAAAAAAAAAACATAAAAATTATGAATATATAGCCTAGTCATTTTTAAAAAATCTAAAACATGTTCCTTCATTCTCCAATATTTATATGTAGGGCCAAGGCCATTTCTTTTCATGTGGGTCCTTTAGAATTACTCCGTTTTTTTCTTGTATAAACCATACCCATATTGTTTCAGTCCATATTTTTAGTTTTTGGTTTCCTTTTATTTAAAACAGAGATTTTTTAAATGAGTATCCCCAGTCCCTCTTGGCAGTACTTGGGATTGAACCCTGGGACACATTTCCACAAAGTTACATCCCCAGTACTTTTTATATTTTGTTCTGAAACAGAGTTTGCTAAGTTGCCCAGGCTAACCTTGAACTTGTGATTCTCTTGTGTCGGCCTTCTGAGTAGCTGGGATCACAGGGATGCCTCCACTCTGTCCATTCTAGTGTCTTTAAAGTTGCTTCATGTACAGCTATTTTAGCAGTAATTTTACTACTATTTACCTTTATCAGCCATTTCTAAAGTGTTCACTTTTATTTTCATAGAAAGAGTAGCTCTCTTTTATGTTCTTTTTTTAAAGATTTTTTTTATTTTTTTTTTTTAGAGAGAGAGAGAGAGAGAGAGAGAGAGAGAGAGAGAGAGAGAGAGAGAATTTTTAAATATTTATTTTTCAGTTCTCGGCGGACACAACATCTTTGTTTGTATGTGGTGCTGAGGATCGAACCCAGACCGCACGCATGCCAGGCGAGCATGCTACCGCTTGAGCCACATCCCCAGCCCTCTTTTATGTTCTTATTTAATCAGATTTTATAATATTTAATTAGGTTGCATTATTATGAGAAGTTCAGTGGGCACAAATAGCTTGGGGGCAAACACAATGGAATCTCAGTATGCCAATAATTCTACTAGTGGTAATAAGAGCATGCATTTAAGTATCAGCCACAAGTAGCAAGCATGCTGTGGGAATCTGAATATTTTAGTGATAAAGAGGAGACTATCAGTTAACCCACTTCAGGTTGTTTAAGATAAATATTTGCAGCATAAAATTTGCTTTTTTTCTTACTTATTATATCCTGAACATTTTTCCTGTCTAAAAATGGAGATATACGTCATTGTTTTTAATGGCCACATGGTAATTATTTTACATGTATTAGGTTGGGTTCTTGCTTGCAAACAACATAAAGCAGCTCTGACTCACCTAACCATAAAAGGAATTTATTTGTAGGCTATTAGATTGTTTATAGAGTCAATAGGAAGAATGGTCAGCCAGGCTTGGAAAATGGGTAGGAATCCATTGAAGCTAAATTGGACCAAAGTTATACCCTAGGAACAGTTTAGTAAGGACTTGTTCACTGATATTAGCTTTCTTAGGACTTTGGCTATTGCTGCTGCTGGCATTGTATGCCTGCTGCTGCCTGTGCCATGAATTCTTTTGTTGTTTTTTCTTTTGTGGAACTGGAGATCAAACCAAGTGCTTTGCCACTGAGCTACATCCTAGTCATGAATTCTTATGATATGTCCCTGTGTATTTGGGTCACTTCCTTAGGGTTCAAAATCTTAGGCAGAAGCATCAGATGATTCTAGTATATCATCCCCTAAAGTAAAAGGAGTGCAGTAAGACACCATGTTCCTGAATGCCCCCTTTTTGTTCCCCCAAACTTCTCCAAGTTAAGGGAACAATGAGAACATGTCTGGGCTGGAAAGACATGATACATATTATCTTAAAAGACAATGGCTTTCTCTTAGGCACACTGAGAACTATAGGGCATGTTAATGTTACATTTAGAAAGCTGCTTTCTTGCATGTACACCAGGGCAGTGCTCCTTGGGATGCTGGCCAAACAGAGTTAGTATGCTAATGCTGATGATGTCACAGCTTCTGTAGCCTAACATATAAAACCCCTCTTTGGGGAGAGGAGCAGAACTGAGGGCACTGTGGAAAGGATATGCATCACTTATCTATCCAGCTGCCACAGGACAAAACACTGTGAGGGAGAGAAGGCAATGCTTGACAAAGCATTGTGATGGACAGAGGTGCTATCTATCAGCCTGTCGCCACTGAACTCTTCTTGGAGCAGTCACTGATCTCTTGTAAGCTTTCCCCAATAAACTGCATATCTCCCATGCTATCTCTGGGCACTTTCTTTGGCCTGTCTGCAACATATTCCACTGCCCTGGCACAACTGGGCTATGGGTGAGACAATTGGCAAGTCAGGCAGGTGGCCAAAGAAACCCCCATGAGCAGATTGACTGTGGCAGTTAGAAGGGGAAATATGTTGGGGCGACTCCCAGGAGGAACTTCTACCTCTGTGTAGGGAGGGGTGGCAGATATTATGCCTGAGGGCTACCATGTATGTATGGTGATGCCCCCAAGACATTCTAAGGATTGGGGGAAATGTTTCTCATGGGCAAGCACTAGGGTCTATAGAAAAAGAAAGAGCTATATATGATTGCAGCAGCTGTGGGGTGGCCCCTTCTCCTGGCATTGTACATAGTAAGGGAGGCAGAGTAAGCAGTTGCAGGAGGAGTTAAACCTGGAGCACAAGCACATATAACTCAAGCAGGGACTTCTGAGAAGTTACTTGCTTGTCTGAAGAGTGCTGATAAAAATTTGGAAACTCTAGCCTGCTGCATTGCTAAACTAAAAGGTAAATGTTTACCATAAACTAGAGTAAGGAATGTGGTTATTTAAAAGGACTGGGACCAGCATAAATGGGACCCCTGTAAATCTAACACCTCAGAAGAGGAGGATGAGGGCTGGGTGATCTGTTTGAGGTGCTAGTGCTGGGGCCAGACCAGTCATAACTCAAAAGGTGAAGACGGATCAGCCACAGCCAGTGGGAGTAGGTATTGAGGATCTGCCTCCTCTCACCAGCACATGTGTATCTTCACAAAAGATTATAGTGCTGCTAAATTGGTAAGACTGAGGAATGAGTTTAGACAGATAGAAAAAAAAAATGTATCAGGATGGATGCTGCAGCTTTGGGTTCCTGGTGCTAAAGGCATATTCCTATCAGGAAGTAAGATGCATAAAATTACCTGAGTCACCACACACTGCTGCAAAATTTATATTCAGCAGTTAATGAGAGCCATGCCATCTCTTTATTGTCCTGGTTTATAGCTGCCTATAAAAATGTTTGGCTTAATATGGGGGGTGTTCCTGTGGCACCTCTAAGATGGCAATCCATGAAAGATCTTCAAGACCTCTTAAGGGTTAGGGATGATGCAGGTTGTTTATGTAGCAAACTACACTGGTCCTGATAACAAAACATTCACAGCAACAATGAAGGACCATTCTCGAAATGGCTTTGAGGCAATATTATAAGGCTCTGGTATCAATCCTTAGCCCTGTTTTGGGCCTTCTTGTTTCTCAGGAAGCATAGGCTGTAGCTGATACTTGGGAAACTAAAAAGATTAGAAAGCAAGGGATGTGGAGTATGGATCAAAAGGTGGAAGGAAGAGAGGACAAAGGAAACACAAGGGGCCAATAAAAAAAGCCAGAAGCAATGTGCTTTCTTCTGGAAAGGACAACAATGGACTTTTCATTGTTTTTCCCCAAGGGTATTTACACAGCCCAACCATATGTCATGGGATGGTGGACAAAACCTGATACAGAATTGATGTTTACTTATATTGATGATGTGATGTTAATTTCTGAGTCTTTTTCCCACCTAGAGGAGGCAGTTCAAACAGTGTTGGCACATCTCCAATAGAGAGGATGGGCAGTCAACTCCTCCAAATTGCAAGAACATGGGCTGCCTGCCAAGTACTTGGGGGTTATCTGGTTAGGCACTGCTGTTTTCCCTACTCCCAAAAGGTCACAGAACTTTTGGGAGTGTTGAAATGTAGGCATCCCCTCATTCTGTAAATATCACAAATGTTAAATCCATTGTATGATTTAATAAAAAGAAAGGCCAAATGTGACTTGGAACTGGAACACCTCAAGGCCTTTTTTCAAGCAAAAATTATTTTAGAGTGATTATAAGACTTGAACATTTTAGTCCAAAAAAAGAGCCCCATAAATTGGATGTTTTTAGCTGCCCTGATGGGTTTGAGTGTTTCCTGTGGCAGCAGAAGTACAATAAATGAATTTTCCCTTAGGATTTTGGTCACAGACATGAAAGGATACAAAAAGTGAAAAGCCATTTAAAAACAACTGCCATGTGACTGTGTGTTATATGGCAGCACAGTCATGCTTCTTGGTCATGCATTCAAAAAGCAGACAACCTAAGTGAAGTTAGGTGGTTGGAAGATGTTCCAGCTAAAATGTGTGGTTGTTTGGCTATATAAAAAGACAATTCTGGGCTGCGGTTGTGGCTCAGTGGTGGAGTGTTTGCCTAGTATGTGTGAGGCACTGGGTTCGATCATCAGCACCATATAAAAATAAATAAATAAAGTAAAGGTATTGTGTCCAACTATATCTAAAAAAATTTGAAAAAAAAGGACAGTCCTGCTGGGTGCAGTAGCACACGTGGCTTGGGAAGCTGAGGCAGGAGGATTAGGATCGTAAGTTCAAAGCCAGCCTCAGCAACAGCAGGGCACTAAGCAACTCAGTGAGACTCTGTAGCTAAATAAAATACAAAATAGGGCTGGGGATGTGGCTCAGTGGTCGAGTGCCCCAGAATTGAATCCCTGGTGCCCCACCCTCCACCCCCCAAAAAAGTAGTCCACAAGAGAAAGTCTCTCTGGCCCACAACGAAGAAGTGGAGAGCTCCCACCAAGATACTCAGACATTGTATGTGTATGTTATTTTCTCTACTTGCTCCATGAAGCAGCCATGGCCAGTGCTTCATGTAATGGGATGGATAACTTGAGAAAAGGGAGCCTGTACAACAGTGGCAGGTTGACTTCATCAAACCCTTTCCCTTATCAGAAGGTTACAAGTTTGCCCAATCATGTGCACACAAGTACATTGGACTGCTATAGGTACATGCTTGCAGAAGGCTGAAGGGTAACCATACATGGACTTCAGTTGCCTGGCACCATGTGTGGCTCCCCTGCAGACATAGTAAAAAAGGAACACACCTAACGGCCACAGGGTGCAAAAATGGGCTAAAAATTTGTACATACATTGACATTTCCACTTGCCTTACAATCCAGCTGCAGCAGGGTTACACAAATAAATGTCCCACCTAAACAACAACCAAACATGGAGGTTGGATCCTTGGCAGTGTAGACCAAATGATTATGGATGGCCATCAGGACCTTCAATAATCATGACTAAAATACATGCCCCAACACCTGCCTGATGTTGACAAAAAACCCCGACATTATTTAGATTCAAATGATGATGCTTAAAAAGCACATCTTCACTTCATAAATGGAAACACAGGGATAATTTGCTGTTGCTGCTGCCACAGGACCTGCCACAGGGGATCCATATAGTCTATTGGGTATGGGAATAGCAAATGGTTTTCGATGATGTGGGTTCCTAGGCTCATGGGCAAAAAGACTAAAATAGGACATACATATTAAAAAAAGATTATTAACCCAAGGTTTTTAATCTTTAAGAAAAAAGCATGTCATTTCATTATGATCTGCAAGAACTCTACTGTTGTTACACTTTTCTTTGTCAAAACCTCAGGTACCATTGGGATATAAATTATGGTGTTATAAACCTGAGGATGGGATACTACAGTATTATTCTCATTTTGGGATGATCAGGTTACTTATGTATTGTTAAATAATAGAGATTGGCCTATATTAATACCTGTTACATTTCATCCTTAGAGCTAATCTTTTTACAAAATGGACAAATACCATTATAGAGGTATAAAATAAAATAAAATAAATTACAGCATATACAGTGAACTTCCTCTATCATTCTCCACTGTTCTCCTGGAGCAACTACAGCTAGCCACCTTAGTATAATGAAAGCAAATGTTAAACTGGAGCAAAACTCATAGCTCATAGACAATTGCTCTATGGACTTAAATATAAGTGTATTTGCTTTTAAGGATACCAAGTATTGTGTCTCACATTTGGTGTGAAAGCAATTGACTATGGCTAAGCCTTTGTTAAGGTATATTGTGTTTGATGGCTTGGGGTCGCTCACTGCAATATAGGTAAACCTAAAAAGTTCCCCTTTGTATAAAAAACAAAGGTAGGAACACCTCCCAACCCTCTGTAAGTATAGTTTGGACCCCTGGCAATCAGTGTAATTTAACCACTGTGTGACTGCTTAAAATGACAAAGTCAAACAACATATATAACAATATATCCCTCCCCTTGGAGGCAGTTATAGACATGTGGCACCTTTAGGTGGCTCTACCTTCCTCATAATTGGATTTGCTAATATACTTGAAAATGATTTTATATACCAGATGACATACTTCCCACTTTGTCTACAATCCCTACTAATTGGGACCTTACAAAAGATGGCATAGAGTGACCCATGCTGCCAGGTGGCTTGACACACTTGCTATACTTCTTCCTGAAACAACAAAGTTGACATTGAGTGGCAAGGTAAGATTTTAACTAAGCACACTGCTGCTGCTTTAAATAATATTCATAGAGCCAGAACTTAATTTAAAAAAACTACTCAAATGTAAATGGTAGTACTTCAGAGCAAAATGGTGCTAGATATGCTAACTATAGTACAGGGAGGTACCTATGCCCTTATTAAAGCAAATGTTGTGTATGTATCCCTGATGATCATCTTAATGTGTTTTTGGCTTACTTAAGTTGCAAAACCATATTATAACTATAGGTCAACTTTATATCAAGCCTCTTTCTACTTGATTACAATCTCTTTATGATATCTGGTGATATGTTGTATTATCTACTTGCTCTAATAGCAAGGTTTATTATATTCTTTTCAAAAAATTTATTTATTTATTCTAATGTATTATACATGACAACAGAATGCATTTTGATCCAGAGTATACAGATGGAGCACAATTTTTCATATCTCTGGTTGTACACAAAGTAGAGTCACACCATTCGTGTCTTCATACATGTACCTAGGGTAATAATGTCCATCTCATTCCACCATCTTTCCTACCCTAGTGCCCCCTCCCTTTCCCTCCCTCCCCTTTACCCTATCCAAAGTTCCTCCATTCCTCCCATGCCCTCACCTCCCATTATGGGTCAGCATCCACTTACCAGAGAAAACATTCAACCTTTGGTTTTTGGGGATTGGCTTACTTCAGTTAGCATGATATTCTCCAGCTCCATCCATTTACCTACATATGCCATGATTTTATTATCTTTTAATACTGAGTAACAATCCATTGTGGCAAGGTTTAATATATTCTGCTGCTCTTTGTATTGCTGTTGTGGACAGTGTGAAAGATGGACACAATAAGGTTGTGAGGATATCTAGACACATGGGGATGCAGTATATTATCCTTAAAGTAAAAGGGGATAGCAAGATATCATGTCCCTAAATACCCGCTTTCTGTTCCCATAAACCTCATCAAGTTAAGGGGGTAGTAAGAGCAAGTCTGGGCTGAAAAGTCCAGACACAAATAAATTTTTTTTTATGGTGCTGGGAATTGAACCCAGGGCCTTGTGCATGCAAGACAAACACTCTACCAACTGAGCTATATCCCCAGCCCCAGAAACAAATAATCTTAAAAGCCAACAGCTTTCTCTTTTTCGCACTAAAAACTATAAAAAGTTAGTGTTATGTGTCAAAAGCTACTTTCTTACATGTACACCAGAACAGTTGCTCCTTGTGATCCAAGCAAACTAAACAAGCTAATGCTGATGGTGTCATTGCGTCTATAGCCTAACTTGAAAACCCCTCTCCAAGTGAGGACAGATGTGGAACTGAGGGCACTGTGAAAAAGATTCATGTTACTTGTCCAGCCAGCTGTCATTGGACAAAACACATTACCTCCTTGCCCTGGCATCAAGTCTAGAAATCACTTAACAACATTGTAGTTTCAAGGGTATGGGGAAGAGAAATATCTCCTCTCTTCTTTCCTTTCAGTACAACACATATGCTTTGGCTTCAGTAATGGGAACCAGAATCCTACTGCCCATTTCCAAGATTCTCAAAGGGGTACATTTCCTTAAATGTGTTTGGATGTTGTCTAGCCAAAAATATGACAATTATCTATTATAGTGTAGGTGGCACTAGAGATTATTTAACTAATTATTGAAAATTTAGGTTGTTTCTGATTTTGCTTTGTTTTAAGCCCCATAGTAATTGTCACATTTTACAAGCCTAGTAGGGGGAAAATAATGTATCTTAGTTAATTTACATTTTAAAAATTATTTTTATGTGTTTATTGACATTTGGATCTTATTTTGTCAATTTTCTGATATGTACATATATGCATATACACACATATATATTTATTTTACTTAAGATATAATTTATATACATACCATAAAATTCATCTTTTTAAAGAATCAAATTGGCTAGGTGCAGTGGCACACATCTGTAATCCCAGTGGCTCGGGAGGCTGAGGCAGAAGGATTGTGCAGTCAAAGCCAGCCTCAGCAATTTAGTGAGGCCCTAAGCAAATTAGCGAGGACCCTGTCACTAAATAAAATATAAAAAGGGCTGGGGGTGTGGCTCAGAGGTTAAGCACCTCTGAGTTCAATTCCTGGGTACCAAAAAGTTTAAAAAAAAAAAAAGAATTAAATTCATCAAATTTTGATATATTCACAGGCTTGTGTAATCATTACCATAATCTCATTCCAACATATTTTCCTTAATCCAGAAAAAAACCCATGCATGTATTTTTTTAATATTTAGTTTTTACTTATAGGTGGACTCAATGTCTTTATTTTACTTTCTGTGGTGCTAAGGATTGAACCCAGTGCCCCACACATGCTAGGCAAGCACTCTACCTCTGAGCCACAACCCCAGCCCTGCATGTATATTTTTGAAGTGTGTTTACATGGTAGTTTTTTCTATGAAAAATTTAAATTTCACGTAATTAAATTTTAAGATCTTTTATGATTTCTAGTTTGTTTATGCTTAGGAAGGCCTTCCGACACTGTTTGGTTAATAAGTATTCACTTTTATATCTTTGTAGTGTATTCTATCTTATTTTTTTTTAAGTTTTGGGCATTAACTCAGTTGAAATTTTAGATCCTGATGTCACCTCAAATGATTAACATATTATCCCAGTACCATTTACTGATTTCCCAAATATATTTGAAATTTTGTCCTTGTTATATACTAAATTCTTACATATACACATATGCCTGTTTTTAGAACTTCCTGTTCTATTGTAAGAATATTTCTGTCTATTCTGACATCAGTACAAGACTTTTTTTTTTTAAGTAGACTACTTTTTGATGGTTCTGGAGATCAAACCCAGAGCCTCTCACATGCTAGGCAAATGCTTTAACATTGAGTTACAGCCTAGACTTAATTTTAGAAGAATTTTAAGTTCACAACAAAATTAACCAGAAGGTACAGAAATTTCCCATAGTCTCTCTTCCCCACACATGTTAGTATACTTTATATTAGGGTCCACTTTTGATTTTATGCATTCTATGGGTTTGGGCAAGTTTATAACAATATGTATACATCATTGCAGTATGTACAGAGTAGTTTTATTGCCCCACGTATCTTCTGTGCTCTGCCTATTCTTCCTCTCCTCCAATCTCAGACAACCATTCATCTTTTTACTGTTCTACATAGTTTTGTCGTTTTCAGAATATCATAGAGATGAAATTATACAGTATGTAGCCTTTGTAGGTTGGCTTCTTTCACTTAGTAATTGTGGGAGGCCAACCTTATGGGTGACTGAGTTACACTCCCCAGCTGGGTGCTGAGGCGCTCAGTCACAGAAATGGGTGTGTCTTGCTACAGCCCTATGGGTGAAGCTATGCTCACCTGTTCCTTTGTAATATAACCCCTTGCCCTGTTTAGGATAGAATCTTCCATGGAAGTGCCTTGTGTGTGTCCCCTCCTCTTACTGTGCCCTTGGGTGTGGCCTACCCAGGTGTCAGTCAACCTGCTGACAGTGGACATCATGAAGATAGACTCAGCCCCCTGAAACCTGACCCCTTGCCTCATTTGAATAGCTTCTCCTCAATAAAAGGGGTCAGCGCGTGCTCTCACTCTCTCTCTTTCTGTGGACCCTTAAGGTCAGAGGAGCCGTCACAGCAACCCCAAAGAAAAAGGTATTTGTTTCTCTTGTGTGGTTATTTCTTGCAGCCCAGTTAGCCCAGTTTAACTAGAGTGACCCCTGAGCCTTTTAGTCGTGAGAACAGAAACCCGGCAAGTAATTGCATTTCCGATGTTTTTTTCTTTTTTTTCCCTTGGTACTAAATTCAAGGACACTTTATCACTAAATCCTTGCCTTATTTATTTATTGAGATAGGGTCTCACTAAATTCCCAAGGCCTCAAATTTGAGATCCTCCTGCCTCAGCCTCCCAAATGGCTGTTATTACAGGTATGCACCATCATTCCTTGCTTCATTTACATTTATTTCATGTCTGTTCATGGTTTGATAGCCCATTCATTTTAGTGCTGAATAATATTCTGCTGTCTGGCTGTACCATAGTTTATCAGTTCACCTACTGAAGGGCATCTTGATTATTTCTAGTTTTTAGCAATTGGAAATACAACTGCTGTAAACATCTGTATGCTGGTTTTGGTGTGGACATAAGTTTTCAACTCCACTGGGTAAATACCATAAGATTGCTGGATTGTATATTAAGAGTATGTTTAGTTTTATAAGAAACTACCCAGCTGTCTTCCACAGTGGCTGTACCATTTTGCATTCCCAGCAGCAACAAATGAGTTCTGTTGCTCCATGTCCTCTCCAGTATTTGATGTTGTCATTCCTCTGAATTTGTTCCATTCTAATAGGTGTGATGGTATCTCATTCTTGTTTTAATTTGCATTTCCTATGATTTGGGGCATCTTTTCATATGCCAATTTACCATCCAAGTATTTTGTTCATTGAGGTGTCTGGTAAGGTCATTGGTCCATTTATGAATCAAGTTGTTTGTTTTCTAAGTATAAAACTTTTTTTTTTTTGGTACCAGGCATTGAACCCAGGGGCACTTAACTACTGAGCCACATCCCCAGTCCTTTTTTTTTTTTTAATTTTGAGACAGGGTCTCACAAAGTTGCTTAGGGCCTTGTTAAGTTGCTGAGGCTGGCTTTGAACTCATGACCTTGCCTCAGCCTCCTGAGCTGCTGGGATTACAGGCATGTGCCACTGCACCTGGCAGTACAAGACTTTTTTAAAAAAATATTTTCAGTTGTAAATGGACATAATACCTTTATTTTATTTATTTATTTTTATGTGGTGCTGAGGCTCAAGCCCAGTGCCTCACATGTACTAGGTAAGTGCTCCATCACTGAGCCACTGGGTTGTACCCCAGTCTCTATAAGACTTTTTAATAATTAAAACTTTTAAAAAATATTTTTTAGTTGTAGTTGACACAATACCTTTTATTTTATTTATTTATATGTGGTGCTGAGGATCAAACCTAGCCCTCTACCACTGAGCCACAACCCCAGTCCCAATAATTAAAACTTTTAAAGACATTTTAATGTTGAGTAATTAGCATCATTATTATTGTAGTGATGGCTTTTATAAATCAATGAAATATATGAAATGTTTGGTCAAAGTTGTCATTTCCAGCCTAGTTCTTAACCAGTTATAGAAAATATAAAACAATTAAAGCAAGTTTTATTTTTCAGCTTACTCTATGTAAATGTTTAAATATTTATGGTTGTTTTTGGTTTTCATTGATATTTAATGCTTTTGCATCAGTGGTTTTGGTTACTCTTTTGTCTTTGAACTAAATTATAGATGGATTTTTCCTTATAAAGAAAGTTATAGTTGGGACTGGTGATATTGCTCAGTGGTGGATCATTTGCCTAGTGTGCCTGAGGCCCTGGGCTTCATCCCCAGCACCACAAATGTATCAAATTCACCAAGTTTTGATATATTCACAAGCTTGTGTAATCATGTCTATGATCTAATTCCAACACATTTCCTTATTCCAGAAAACAAAAAGGGCTGGGTGTGTACCTCAATTGTAAAACACTTGGCAAGCATACATGAGGTCTTGGGTTCAATCCCCAGTGTAACAGAGGTGGCCGGGAGGAAGTAAGTTACCAAAACTGAAATAATTCAGTGAGACTGATGATAAATCAAACACATAAAACATTCCAAGTCACCCACTTATATTTATACCAGGGCTATAAAAACATGCCTGCTTTGTTTAATAGATGGATTATTTCCATCAATGCAAGAAACACAGAACTAGTTGCCTTAATGGTATCTACATAATAATTTCAAATCTATTTAAGTTTTCCTACCCATTTGCTTTTATCTAAAATCACTACCACCTCTAAAATTAAAACAAATAGGAAAGCATTAGCTTCTATATATTTTTTTGTATAATATACCCTTAAAAAACATGAGTAAGCTTTTAAAACGAAATTAATCCTACTACTTAATCTGTTTTCAAAACACTGTCTACTTTCTTTCATTAGACAATTGTTATTAAATAAATAACTAAGATTCCACATGAAACAGCTGGAGCAGGCAGGTGTATGTTTTAAAACATAATTGTTCTTTTCATTGGGCCATTCCTAAAAGATTAGGAGTCAATAACAAGACATAGTAATAAGGTCAAAAAGAACAGGAACATTAAAATTTTAAAAGGCAATGGGCTTCATCAGCCACTTCTGTGACTCCTAGGCTAGTCAACAGCATTTCTACAAAAAAATTGTGCTATGGTAATACAGATACTTCAGATTCCTATAGCATTGCATAGTTGACAAAATTTTCATATACATTAATCTTACAACAATCCTGCTATGTATGGTGACTTCCTTTTAAAATAAGGGAAGTGAAAGCTCAGACATGCCCATGCTCATGCAGCCAATTCAAGCATGAGTACAGAGCTAACACTAGCCTCAAAAGGATTAACTTAAAGGGAAATGTTTGCAAAAGCCACAAAGTAAAACCAGGCAAAAGTGGGAGTAATGTGGAGAGACTGCTTGAAAAATATTGATACCTTATGAAGAACACAGATAGGAACAGTTCTCCCAGAAAGTAAGAAATATTCCTTAAGTATCTTTGTACCTTTCCATGAGTGCCTGAGCAGTTACTGCCATGTCAATAATAGACCACGGGTGGGGGGCATGTTTTTGATGTGCATAAAGTTTTTTCTTGCTTCAGACAAGGTAGCTATCATTATCTCAGGAAGGTAGAGGTAAATAGGATTTAACTATTTGACATTATAAATAAGTCAGCTGCTTTTCAACCATGTTACGGGTTACATATAGACTTTGTACAGTAGTCTTAGATTCTGAGAAGATAGTTTGGTGCTTGGAATGCTTTTTTTCCTCATCAAAACAACCGCCCAATTCAAATTTGTTAGATACAGTCTTCAGGTAAAGCAAGGGCTGCCTATAATGCTGCAGTTAGTGCTCCCAAGTTGCCGGGTTGTTTACAAGCATGCACCACTGCACCCAGATGGTGACTTTTCTCTTAATTCCTGCATATTCTGTATTTTTCTTCTTTATTTCCACTTAGAATGACTTATTTTTCTCTTTTAAAAGATTAGTTTAAGGGCTGGGGTTGTGGCTCAGTGGTAGAGCGCTTGCCTAGCATGCACAAGGCACTGGGTTCAATCCTCAGCACCACATAAATGTAAAATAAAGACATTGTGTCCACCTAAAACTAAAAAAAAAAATAAATATTAAAAAAATTAGTTTAATGAAAAATTTAGAACTATAAAAACATAGGGAGTCCTATAACATATCCATGTGTCCACCATCCAAAGTTAAACACTAGTGTAGTTCAATTTTCCTTTTGTGCTCCTCAATAGTTGTATTCTCTTCTCCCTCTCCCAGCTCCTGAATTTGGAATTTATTATTCCTATTAACATTTTTATATTTTCACTAATGCTACTACATATGTGTGCATACAAAAATCAACATAAGGCATTTTTAATGTTTTTCAACTTCTGAAACTTCTTTTCCTCAACTATGTTTGTGGGATTTATCCTTGTTGCTACTCGTGCCTCTTGTTCAGGGTGGGTTTCTCAGTCTTAATGCTATTGACATTTGGGAGTCAGATAGTTCTTTGTTGTGTGGTGCTATCTGGTCCATCTTAGGATTTTTAGCAATGTCCTTGCCATCTACCCACTAAATGTCAGTAGTACACCGTTTTTCATGTTTCCTTAAGCACATACGTGAGATTGTTTTGGGTAAAATGTCAAGTTCTATAGTCATTTCTTCACCGTCACCAGATATTTCCAGTTTCTATAACTGTACTCATTCACACTAATAATAAGAATGATCTGGCCATCGAACTTAATGTTTTTATCTAGCTGATGGGGGTAAGTGATATTTATTTGTGATTTTCATTTTTATTTCCTTGATTATCACAAGGACCCAGAATTATTCAGATAAAATTGTATCCACAAAAGAATTAAATTTTATTGTGTTGTAAATCATTAAGAATCCAGAATCCTTCCCCAAATTGTGAGGACTAATTATTTTAGGGGAATTTAAAAATGATGTTTATGCTGGTGTGATCAGCTTTAAGAAATGATTTTGAGCAGTTAGACTGTTTGCGCCATGTTTTATACTCAACTTCTACAGTTTGTTTCCAAACCAGAGATAATGATTTAGTCATAATATTGTTCTTCCTCCTAGAGATGGTATTAATGATGGTGATTACCATCTGTGTTTAGGGATTGGCTAAAAATACTTTAATAACTGGAAGTTATTTCCCTCAGTGATGTTGGATGCTCTTCTTCTCAGAGTCACTCATTACTAATAGTTATATATCAAATTTCTCTCTTTGATATTGTGATTTCCCCAAAGCCTGCATTTTTCCATACCATATGACATTGTTTATGTTCTTTTCTCTGCTTTCTGAGTCATTTTACTTTTAGTCATTTTGCGGTGTGTGGGGGGGTTATAGTAAATGTTTCTGGTTTTGTACCTATCTTAAGATATTTGAAATATAAAAAGAGGGACATATTACAAAATCAATTAGAAGTGTATATACACATAACAGAATAGTAAGATAGAATTCATCTGAGGTTTTGTGTGTAAGGTCTAATTTAAATAGTTAAAAAAACAACTCAGGTAAATTATGGAAGCAAAAGGAAATATATATGTATTATAGTTAATAAATTGGCATGCTTAAATTAGGATGTAGTGGGAAAAATGACTGTGTCAATGTGACTTTCGTTTTGTGTTCAGGTATTCTATCTGCCCCAATATACCCAGTTACTTTAAAAGTGCCTTTCTGCTTAACTAGTCTCTCACAGTTTCTCAGTAAACCTAAAGATAATCCTGTAATGTGGTATGGATCATACTTCATAATAAAACTTTGCCGTTAGCCCTCCATATATTAGTGTTCATGTCCATAGATTTAACCAACAGTGGATCAAAAACGTAGTTAGGTCAATTGATGGTTGTATTTATACTAAACATGTATAACCTTTTATTTTCTTGTCAGTATAACAACTATTTATACAACATTTACTTTATATTAGGCATTATGAATAATCTAGAGACGATTTAAAGTATATGGGACATGTACACAGATTAAAGCAAATACTATGTCATTTTATATAAGGGACTTGAAAATCCATGGATTTCAGTATTTGTGGGGTGTCCTGGAACCAATTCTCCACAATACTCAGCCACAACTGTATTTCAGTCTGTGTGTGTGTGTGTGTGTGTGTGTGTGTGTGTGGTATTGTTGATTGAACCTGGTGGTACTTGAAGACTGAGCTACATCCTCTGCCCTTTTGATTTTTTATTTAGAGACAATGTATCACTAAGTTGCTAAGGGCCTCACTATATTGCTGAGGGTGGTTTTGAACGCGTGGTCCTCCTGCCTCAGCCTCCCAAGTTGCTGGGATTACAGGTGTGTGCCTCCATGCCCAGATATATTTCAGTTTTCCATTTCTACCTAAAAAGGCAAACTAGCCTTGATCTACAGAATGTACTATATTCCGAAAGTTTGATATCAGTTCCGTTGTTTGAACTTGATATTTTCCCATAAAACCATGTTTCTTGATCAACCCTCGTAAACCTTATTTGATTTATAAAATATTGGAGCATTTTGAGTAGTCTGTCTTGTAGGCAAGCAGCAGCCATGTGCTGCAAAATAAAAGTGTCTCGTTTCTAAAAGGCAAAGGACCTGCCCTGGGTAGAATTTTGATAATATCTGTTTTTTAAATTTTCTATTTCACTTTTCATATTCCTTTACTGTTTCCTAGAGACATTTCCACATTTGTATTGGGTCCCAAACCTTGGACTGTCCACTGGGGTTAGTCCTATTCTCTTTGTCCCAAGTATCTTTTGCTCACAATTACTACTTTTCTGCTTTATCTAGACTTTTGTTCTTTTGTAGTAACTGACCTTATCTTAATCATCAGGACATGTAATTCCCATGGGCAATCACCTGTCAAAGAAGAGTTTGTTCTGTTACACAGTAGGGTAATTATAGTTAATGTAGACTTCAGAAAGGCAAGAAGGAGTGTGTGTGTGTGTGTGTGTGTGTGTGTGTGTGTGGGGTGTTACTAGGGGTTGTACCCATTGTTTCCAGGTTGCTCTATCACTGAGTTACATTCTGAGGTCTTTTTATTTTTTATTTATTTATTTTTTTAATTTTTGAGACAGGGTCTTGCTTAATTGCTGAGGCTGGCCTTGAACTTGTGATCCTTTGGCCTTGGCCCCTAAATTGCTAGGAATATAGTCATGTGCCACCACACCCAACAAGAAGAAAGGATTTTGAATATTCTTAACCACCAAAAGATGTTGAACATTTGAGGAGATAGCTGGTCTACTCTATTTTGAACATTATACAGCATATGCATTGTTTGTATATAGTCTGGTACCACATAAATATGTATAATTATTTTGTGTCAGTTAAAAAAATAAATATTTAAAAAGAAGATATGATGTCTGTCAAAACAACTGACCAGGATTCTTAAGTCACTTTGTAGAGGGAAAAGAGATATGAAGGGGGCTTTCCTAGGTTAAATGAAGCAAGAAAAGACATAACATCCTGATTTGGGAAAAATAAAAGCTACAAAGACTGCTCTTGGGTCATTTAGAGAATGAATATTATGTAAAGTGCAATTGTTAATTTCTTACCTGTGATAATTATTGTGATTACATAGTAATCCTTATTCTTTGGAAATGCATAGTGAAGTATGTTGGTTTCTAAAACTTACATTGAAGTAATTTAGAAAGAATAGAACAAATATAGCAGAATCTTAACAACTGTTAAGTTAATGAAAAGATATGTAGAAGTACATTATACCCTTTTCGGGGTGGGGGGTGCTGGGGATTGAACTCAGGGGCATTGGACCACTGAGCCACATCCCCAGCCCTATTTTGTATTTTATTTAGAGACAGGGTCTCTCTAAGCTGCTAAGTGGCTTGCTAAGTTGCCAAGACTGGCTTTGAACTCTCGATCCTCCTGCTTCATCCTTCCAAGCTGCTGGGATTACAAGAGTGTGCCACTGTGCCCAGCTCATTATACTATTTAAATTTGTAAGTACTGCTGAAGTTTTTTGTTTTAATTCAGAAAAACAAGAAGATACCAATTAACAAATAATCTTTAAATCATGAAATTTTGTGCAATAGAAAATTAAGGCAGTGTAGAGAAAAATTTTTGAACTAAAACAGTTAGTTCTAGTTTCCTTAAACTGATTCCATTTTACTATTTTTCCCCTTATTCCTCTTAAGATTCAGTCACATTCCTATAATCACATGCCCAGAGGTTTGGGAGGCTGAGGCAAGAAGATTACAATTTTTTTTTTGCAGCCATTAAGTATGTATTATACACATAAACAATGTAGTTCAACTTTTGATTCTTCAATATTGGTTTGGAGACAGATATTAAGTATATAAATAGACATCAGTTTAGTAAGATGCTGTGTAGTACAGAACTGTTACCAGTTACTGAATATAATTAACATTCTGAAATATATTTTTGGAACAAGGAAAACCACAAGCTGCACCTAGACTTGACTTCATCTATTTTTCATATCTTTATGGTTTTTTAAAAATTTTTTTTTATTTTTAATTTTTTATTGTGGGTTGTTCAAAACATTACAAATTTCTTGACATATCATAATCCACACTTTGATTCAAGTGGGTTATGAACTCCCACCTTCACCCCATACACAGATTGCAGAATCACATCAGTTACACATCCATTGATTTACATATTGCCATACTAGTGTCTGTTGTGCTCCGCTGCCTTTCCCATCCTCCACCCTCCCCTCTCCCCTCCTCTCTCTCTACCCCCTCCACTGTATAACCCTGAGGGTCTCCTTCCATTACCATGCAATTTCCCTTCACTCTCCCTTTCCCTCCCACCTCTCATCCCTGTTAAATGTTAATCTTCTTCTCCTGCTCTTCGTCCCTACTCTGATCTTAGTTACTCTCCTTATATCAAAGAAGACATTTGGCATTTGTTTTTTAGGGATTGGCTAGCTTCACTTAGCATAATCTGCTCTAATGCCATCCATTTCCCTGTAAATTCTATGATTTTGTCATTTTTTAATGCAGAGTAATACTCCATTGTGTATAAATGCCACATTTTTTTTATCCATTCATCTATTGAAGGGCATCTAGTTTGGTTCCACAGTCTTGCTATTGTGAACTGTGCTGCTATGAACATCGATGTAGCAGTGTCCCTGTAGCATGCTCTTTTTAGGTCTTTAGGGAATAGACCGAGAAGGGGAATAGCTGGGTCAAATGGTGGCTCCATTCCCAGCTTTCCAAGAAATCTCCATACTGCTTTCCAAATTGGCTGCACCAATCTGCAGTCCCACCAGCAATGTACAAGTGTACCCTTTTCCCCGCATCCTCGCCAGCACTTGTTGTTGTTTGACTTCCTAATGGCTGCCAATCTTACTGGAGTGAGATGGTATCTTAGGGTGGTTTTGATTTGCATTTCTCTGACAGCTAGAGATGTTGAGCATTTTTTCATGTACTTGTTGATTGACTGTATGTCCTCCTCTGAGAAGTGTCTGTTCAGGTCCTTGGCCCATTTGTTGATTGGGTTGTTTGTTCTCTTATTGTCTAATTTTTTGAGTTCTTTGTATACTCTGGATATTAGGGCTCTATCTGAAGTGTGAGGAGTAAAGATTTGTTCCCAGGGTGTAGGCTCCCTATTTACCTCTCTTATTGTTTCTTTTGCTGAGAAAAAACTTTTTAGTTTGAGTAAGTCCCATTTGTTGATTCTAGTTATTAACTTTTGTGCTATGGGTGTCCTATTGAGGAATTTGGAGCCCGACCCCACCGACTGTAGATCGTAGCCAACTTTTTCTTCTATCAGACGGCGTGTCTCTGATTTGATATCAAGCTCCTTGATCCATTTTGATTATCCTCACTTATTTTTTTTTAATTTTTTATTGTTGGCTGTTCAAAACATTACATAGTTCTTGATATATCATATTTCACAATTTGATTCAAGTGGGTTATGAGCTCCCTTTTTTACCCCATATACAGATTGCAGAATCACATCAGTTACACATCCATTGATTTACATATTGCCATACTAGTGTCTGTTGTATTCTGCTGCCTTTCCTATCCTCTACTATCCCCCCTCCCCTCCCCTCCCCTCCCCTCCCCTCCCCTCTTCTCTCTCTGCTCCCTCTACTGACATTCGCTTGTCCCCCTTATATTATTTTTCCCCTTCCCCTCACTTCCTCTTGTATGTACTTTTGCATAACTCTTAGGGTCTCCTTCCATTTCCATGCATTTTCCCTTCTCTCTCCCTTTCCCTCCCACCTCTCATCCCTGTTTAATGTTAATCTTCTTCTCATGCTCTTCGACCCTACTCTGTTCTTAGTTACTCTCCTTATATCAAAGAAGACATTTGGCATTTGTTTTTTAGGGATTAGCTAGCTTCACTTAGCATAATCTGCTCTAATGCCATCCATTTCCCTGTAAATTCTATGATTTTGTCATTTTTTAATGCAGAGTAATACTCCATTGTGTATAAATGCCACATTTTTTTAATCCATTCATCCATTGAAGGGCATCTAGGTTGGTTCCACAGTCTAGCTATTGTGAATTGTGCTGCTATGAACATCGATTTAGCAGTGTCCCTGTAGCATGCTCTTTTTAGGTCTTTAGGGAATAGACCGAGAAGGGGAATAGCTGGATCAAATGGTGGCTCCATTCCCAGCTTTCCAAGGAATCTCCATACTGCTTTCCAAATTGGCTGCACCAATTTGCAGTCCCACCAGCAATGTACAAGTGTACCCTTTTCCCCACATCCTCGCCAGCACTTGTTGTTGTTTGTCTTCATAATGGCTGCCAATCTAACTGGAGTGAGATGGTATCTTAGGGTGGTTTTGATTTGCATTTCTCTGACAGCTAGAGATGGTGAGCATTTTTTCATGTACTTGTTGATTGATTGTATGTCCTCCTCTGAGAAGTGTTTGTTCAGGTCCTTGGCCCATTTGTTGATTGGGTTGTTTGTTCTCTTATTGTCTAATTTTTTGAGTTCTTTGTATACTCTGGATATTAGGGCTCTATCTGAAGTGTGAGGAGTAAAGATTTGTTCCCAGGATGTAGGCTCTCTATTTACCTCTCTTATTGTATCTTTTGCTGAGAAAAAACTTTTTAGTTTGAGTAAGTCCCATTTGTTGATTCTAGTTATTAACTTTTGTGCTATGGGTGTCCTATTGAGGAATTTGGAGCCCGACCCCACAGTATGTAGATCGTAGCCAACTTTTTCTTCTATCAGACGGCGTGTCTCTGATTTGATATCAAGCTCCTTGATCCATTTTGAATTAACTTTTGTGCATGGCGAGAGAAAGGGATTCAGTTTCATTTTGTTGCATATGGATTTCCAGTTTTCCCAGCACCATTTGTTGAAGATGCTATCCTTCCTCCATTGCATGCTTTTAGCCCCTTTATCAAATATAAGGTAGTTGTAGTTTTGTGGATTGGTTTCTGTGTCCTCTATTCTGTACCATTGGTCCACCCGCCTGTTTTGGTACCAGTACCATGCTGTTTTTGTTACTATTGCTCTGTAGTATAGTTTGAAGTCTGGTATCGCTATACCGCCTGATTCACACTTCCTGCTTAGCATTGTTTTTGCTATTCTGGGTCTTTTATTTTTCCATATGAATTTCATGATTGCTTTCTCTATTTCTACAAGAAATGCCGTTGGGATTTTGATTGGCATTGCATTAAACCTATAGAGAACTTTTGGTAATATCGCCATTTTGATGATGTTAGTTCTGCCTATCCATGAACAGGGTATATTTTTCCATCTTCTAAGATCTTCTTCTATTTCTCTCTTTAGGGTTCTGTAGTTTTCATTGTATAAGTCTTTCACCTCTTTTGTTAGGTTGATTCCCAAGTATTTTATTTTTTTTGAAGATATTGTGAATGGAGTGGTTGTCCTCATTTCCATTTCAGAGGATTTGTCGCTGATATACAGGAATGCCTTTGATTTATGCGTGTTGATTTTATATCCTGCCACTTTGCTGAATTCATTTATTAGCTCTAATAGTTTCTTTGTAGACCCTTTTGGGTCTGCTAGGTATAGAATCATGTCATCTGCAAATAGTGATAATTTAAGTTCTTCTTTTCCTATTTTTATGCCTTTAATTTCTTTCGTCTGTCTAATTGCTCTGGCCAGTGTTTCGAGAACTATGTTGAACAGAAGTGGAGAGAGAGGGCATCCCTGTCTTGTTCCAGATTTTAGAGGGAATGCCTTCAGTTTTTCTCCATTCAGAATGATGCTAGCCTGAGGCTTAGCATAGATTGCTTTTACAATATTGAGGTATGTTCCTGTTATCCCTAGTTTTTCTAGAGTTTTGAACATAAAGGGATGCTGTACTTTGTCGAATGCTTTTTCCGCATCTATCGAGATGATCATATGGTTCTTATTTTTAAGTCTATTGATGTGGTGAATAACATTTATTGATTTCCGTATATTGAACCAGCCTTGCATCCCAGGGATGAATCCTACTTGATCATGGTGTACAATTTTTTTGATATGTTTTTGTATCCGATTCGCCAGAATTTTATTGAGGATTTTTGCATCTAGGTTCATTAGAGATATTGGTCTGTAGTTTTCTTTCTTTGAAGTGTCTTTGTCTGGTTTAGGTATCAGGGTGATGTTGGCCTCGTAGAATGAATTTGGAAGTTCTCCCTCTTTTTCTATTTCCTGAAGTAGCTTGAAAAGTATTGGTATTAGTTCTTCTTTAAAGGTTTTGTAAAATTCTGCTGTATACCCATCCGGTCCTGGGCTTTTCTTAGTTGGTAGTCTTTTGATGGTTTCTTCTATTTCCTCAATTGATATTGGTCTGTTTAGGTTTTCTATATCCTCCTGACTCAATCTGGGCAGATCATATGACTTAAGAAATTTATCTATGCCTTCACTATCTTCTAATTTATTGGAGTATAAGGATTCAAAATAGTTTTTGATTATCTTCTGTATTTCTGAAGTGTCTCTTGTGATATTGCCTTTTTCATCCCGTATGCTAGTAATTTGAGTTCTCTCTCTTCTTCTCTTCGCTAGCATCGCTAAGGGTCTGTCGATTTTGTTTATTTTTTCAAAGAACCAACTTTTAGTTTTATCAATTTTTTCAATTGTTTCTTTTGTTTCGATTTCATTAATTTCAGCTCTGATTTTAATTATTTCTTGCCTTCTACTTCTTTTGCTGTTGTTTTGCTCTTCTTTTTCTAGGATTTTGAGATGAAGTATGAGATCATTTATTTGTTGGTTTTTTCTTTTTTTAAGGAATGAACTCCAAGCAATGAATTTTCCTCTTAGAACTGCTTTCATTGTGTCCCATAGATTCCGATATGTTGTGTCTGTGTTTTCATTTATCTCTAAGAATTTTTTAATTTCCTCCTTGATGTCTTCTATAACCCATTGATCATTCAGTAACCTATTGTTCATTCTCCAAGTGATGTATGCTTTTTCCTTCCTTCTTTTATCGTTGATTTTCAGTTTCATTCCATTATGATCAGATAAGATGCATGGTATTATCTCTACTCCTTTATATTGTCTAAGAGTTGCCCTGTGACATAATATATGATCTATTTTTGAGAAGGATCCATGTGCTGCTGAGAAAAAAGTGTAACTGCTTGATGTTGAGTGGTATACTCTATATATGTCAATTAGGTCTAGGTTATTAATAGTGTTATTGAGTTCTATAGTTTCCTTATTCAACTTTTGTTTGGAAGATCTGTCCATTGGTGAGAGAGGTGTGTTGAAGTCTCCCATGATTATGGTATGGTGGTCTATTAGACTCTTGAACTTGAGAAGAGTTTGTTTGACGAACATAGCTGCACCATTGTTTGGGGCATAAATATTTATGATTGTTATGTCTTGTTGGTGTATGGTTCCCTTAAGCAGTATGTAGTGTCCCTCTTTATCCCTTTTGATTAACTTTGGCTTGAAATCTATTTTATTTGATATGAGTATGGACACTCCTGCTTGTTTCCGAAGTCCATATGAGTGATATGGTTTTTCCCAACCTTTCACCTTCAGCCTATGTATGTCTTTTCCTATCAAATGCGTCTCCTGTAGGCAGCATATTGTTGGGTCTTGTTTTGTGATCCATTCTACTAGCCTGTGTCTCTTAATTGGTGAGTTTAAGCCATTAACATTTAGGGTTATTATTGAGATATGGGTTGTTCTTCCAGCCATATTTGTTTATTTCTGTTACTAAACATGGTTTGTTTTCCTCTTTGATTATTTTCCCCCCCTTTACTGTCCTACCTCCCACTGTTGGTTTTCATTGTTATTTTCTATTTCCTCTTCCTGGAATGCTTTGGCGAGGATGTTTTGAAGAGATGGTTTTCTAGCTGCGAATTCTTTAAACTTTTGTTTATCGTGGAAGGTTTTAATTTCATCTTCCATCCTGAAGCTTAATTTCGCTGGATACACAATTCTTTGTTGGAACCCATTTTCTTTCAGTGTTTGAAATATGTTATTCCAGGATCTTCTAGCTTTCAGAGTCTGTGTTGAAAGATCAGCTGTTATCCTGATTGGCTTACCCCTAAATGTAATCTGCTTCCTTTCTCTTGTAGCTTTTAAAATTCTCTCCTTATTCTGTATGTTGGGCATCTTCATTATAATGTGTCTAGGTGTGGATCTCTTATGATTTTGCACATTCGGCGTCCTGTAGGCTTCTAGGATTTGGGATTCTGTCTCATTCTTCAAGTCTGGGAAGTTTTCTCGTATTATTTCATTGAATAGACTGCTCATTCCTTTGGTTTGGAGCTCTGTACCTTCCTGTATCCCAATGACTCTTAAGTTTGGTCTCTTAATGTTATCCCATATTTCTTGGATGTTCTGCTCATGGTTTGTTAACAGTCTTGCTGAGCTGTCTATGTTCTTTTCCAGTTGAAATACTTTGTCTTCATTGTCTGATGTTCTATCTTCTAAGTGTTCTACTCTGCTGGTAGTATTCTCCATTGAGTTTTTAAGTTGGTTTATTGCTTCCTGCATTTCTAGGATTTCTGTTTGTTTGTTTTTTATAACCTGTATCTCCCTGTATAGTTGATCCTTTGCTTCCTGGATTTGTTTGCGTAATTCATTGTGGAAGTGATCTTTCATTGTCTGATTTTGCTGTTTAATGTCTTCCTTGATACTCCAGATCATCTGAAGCATGTATATCCTGAATTCTTTATCTGACATTCCATCTGCTGCAGCTGTTACCTCTTCTAAAGTTGCGTTGACCTGCATTGCTTGTGGTCCTTTCTTTCCTTGTCTTTTCATAATGCTTGCATATCTTTCCTGCAGGCACGGGCGGCGGCTCTGCTCTCTCCTTATTCCAATTGGGGTGTCATGGCTACCACGCCGGCAGGTCACTGGGCCTGTTCTGGGCGCTGGCGGCGGCTCTGTTCTGCCCCTACTCCAGTTGGGGTGACGAGTGTACCACGCCGGCAAGCTACCGGGCCTGATCCGCCTGTCAGTTGCAGGTTTTCCTACCCTGCAGGCGCGGGCGGCGGCTCTACTCTGCCCCTACTCCAAATGGGGTTACGTGTCTGTCGTACCGGCAGGCCACTGGGCCTGTCCCGCTGGTCGGTTGCAGATCTGCCCACCTTTCGGGCACGGGTGGCGTCTCTGCTCTGCCCCTACTCCAATTGGGGTGTCGTGACTACCCCGCCTGCAGGACGCTGGGCCTGTTCCTAGCACGGGCGGCGACCCTGCTCTGCCCCTACTCCAATTAGGGTGGTGTGTGTACCACGCCGGCAGGCTCCTGGGCCTGATCCGCCGGTCTGTTGCAGGTCTGCCTACCTTGGAGGCGCGGGCGGCGGATCTGCCCTGCCCCTCCTACCACGCCTGCGGACCCCTGGGCCTGATCTGCAGGTTGGTCACAGGTCTGCTCACCCTGCGGGCAGGGGTGGTGGTTCCGCTCCGCCCCCCACTCCAATTGGGGTCACGTGGCCACCACACCGGCAGGGCCTGATCCGGGCGTGGGAGAAGGATCTGCTCTGCCCCTACTCCAGTTGGGGTGACGTGTGTACCACACTGGCAGGCCACTGGGCCTGACCCGCCAGGCTGTCACAGGTCTGTTTACCTTGCAAGCGCGAACGGCGGCTCTGCCCTGCCCCTCCTACCATGCCCATGTACCACTGGGTCGCGGGTCTGCCCACCTTGCGGGTGCGGGTGGCGGCTCCGCTCCGCCCCCTCTCCAATTGGGGTCACGCGGTCACCACGCTGGTGACCCGCTGGGCCTGCTCCGGGCGCTGGCGGCGGCCCGGCTCCTCCCCTCTGGCTCGACGACAAATTGAGGAGACTCGGGTGTCTGTGCCTCACCCCCCCTACCAGGAGACCAACTGTTTATGTCGCCGCTGGTATTGATGAAGTTCTCTCCTCCGCCGCTTTCTGATGACATCAGATCTCTGCCATGTTGGTATCCTATGCGAATGGCAGCATTTCTTTCCCCTTGCCGGGCAACCAAAGCAACGGGTGAGTCCTGACCGGCCCTCAGCAGGACCTGGACCGAGACGCAGTTTCCGCGGGCTCCTAGCCCCGGGCCAGGGAAGTTCCGGGAGCCGGAACTCGGCCGCTCCGTGCTCGGTGTAAGCTCCTATAAGAGTAGGCTCCAAGAAGCAGTCCCCGCGGGCTCAGTTCCGGGAGCCGGAATTCGGCCGCTTAGTGCTTGGTGTATGCTCTGATAGGAGCAGGGTCCAAGAAGCAGCCTCCGCAGGCTCCGCAGCCCTGGGCCAGGGCGGTTCCGGGAGCCGGAACTCGGCCGCCCCGCGCTCGGTGTTCGCTCTGATAAGATCAGGTTCTAAGAAGCACCCAGGCACTGAACCCTAGCAATCTGTCTGCAAGCTGCAGGCGAATGGCAGCCTGAAATTACCTGTTCTATGGCTGAATGAGCTGCGGTCAGTTGAAAACAGGGATGGTGACGTCAGATTTCCAACATGGTGGCTGCTGGCCTCCTCTGTGGTCTGACCGGTGTGGAGAACCGAGATGGACCGCTTCCTTCCCCCGTCTCGAACCCAGAATTCAGCCCTGAGTACGGTGCTTGCATGGCTGGCAGAAACTGCAGCGCTGTATCCCTGCGTCGCTATCTCCTCGTTTCCCAGCGCGCGCTGCAGACTCTAGCCGCGGGGCGATTTGCTGAATAAGCAGTGTTACCCTCCGTGCGACAAACCTCTCACATTTGAGTCCCCGTAGCCGATCCTCGTGGGATGGAAATCCTTCCTCCAGGTTCCGGAGCACCCCACTATTGCTGGAAATTCCTAACAAGATAGCCTTTAGCCGTCCTGACTTGTCATACTCCCACACAGTGAAGCAGCACACGGGGGCAATGCACTCCCCTCGCCGCCATCTTCCTAAGAGAAGATTACAATTTAAAGTCCGGCTTCAGCAATATAGCAAGACCCTAGGCAACTTAGTGAGAACCTGTCTCTAAATAAAATATAAAAAGGACTGGGATGTGGCTCAGTGCTTAAGTGCCCCTGGGTTCTAACCCTGGTACCAAAAAATTAAAAAGTAAAGATTCAGATTTGTTCTAGAGAACAATAGTAATAGCAGCTGTTCTGGCTAGAGGAAGGAAGATGGAGTTTCTCAGAGTGATGATAGCTTATTTTTATATATAGATTATTTGCAAGTCATAGATTACTAAAAGGTAAAAATCTTTGTCAGTGTGACTCATTAAAGGTTATGACTTTTTTCCATGAGAAAAACACTAGAACCAAAAAGTAGACAAAATATATTTATATTGAATAAATAATGTAAATCTTTGTGTAAAAACAGGTAACACTTTAACACTAGTTTCTTAAGAAGAATTAGTGAACATACCTGAATTGGTAAGTATTTGGAATAGCTATAGCCATAACTATAAAAGCAAATAATATAAATAGACTAATAACTGAAAGCAAAAATGACCAAAACAGGAAACAGACCTCAATGAATCAGCATGATTTTTTTTTTTTATTAAGCAGCAGATTGGCACATTTTCAGGAGAGAAAATGCCAACTGATCACAGGAGGGGTCTGATTTTTTTGTTATATGGTTTGAGTGAGATTTGATTAATAAGTTTGAGTGAGTTTTGATTCATAATAAATGAGATTTGATTCATAACAAGATTTGAATGATTTGTAAAATGCATCAGATGGGCAGTCACAAGGAATAGTTATGCAACTTCAAGGCACAAATCAGGAAACAGTTGCAAAAATTCAAAACCCATTGTTGCTGGGAAAGGGAGAATGAATGTCCAGAGCCCAGTGCTGTCCCCATTACCCCAGGTCACACTGTCCTCCTTTCTCCCTGGGGATTGTTATTCCCCTTTTTAACTTGGGGGTTATTTTTCATATCCTTCAATAACTATGATACTATTTTAGATCAGGTAATATTATAAATAATAATTGTTCTAGAAGTAGTGCTGGTTGAAATTTCAGACCAATAGTGGTGGGTCTAGGGATGAATTTTTCTTCTAACTTTTGTAAGATATTTGTGTTTCAGAAATGAATGGAGGGCTGGAGATATAGCTCAGTGGTGGAACACTTGCCTAGCATGCACAAAGGTCCTTGGTTTAATCCCCAGTGCTGTCAAAAGAAAAAAAAAAGAATGTAGACAGCAAAAGAAAAAGTGGATAAATTCTTCAGACTTGAAAAGTTTTGTGCTTAACAGAACACTATCAAGAGAATAGAAAACCAACTTTCAGAATAGGAGAAAATATTTCAAAGTCATATATCTGATAAGGGTTAACATAGAATATATAAAGAACTTTTGTAGCTCTGCGGTAGAGTGCTTGACTAGACAGTATGAAGCCCTGGATTTGATCCCCCATACTGCAAAACAAACAATCAAAAACCATTTTGTTGGGTGAGGTGGTACATGCCTGTAATCCCAATTACTATGGAGACTGAGGCAGGAGGATTTTAATTTAATGAGACCTTGTCTTGATATAAAAAATAAGAAATTCTGGCAATGAAGCTCAGTGGTAGAGTGCCATTGGTTTCAATCTGCAGTACCTCAAAAACAAATAAACAAAAAAAGAACTCTTGCAACTCAACACGAAATAATGAGCAGTACTATTAAAATATAGGTAAAGGACTTGAATAAACATTTTTCAGGGAGCTGTGGATGTAACTTAGTGGCAAAGAATGTGTTTAGCATGTGTGAGACCCTGAATTCAAGCCCTAGCACCCCAAAAACCCAAGAAATATTTCTTCAGTGATATATAGATACTCAATAAGATTATGAAAAATGCTTGACGTCACTGGTGACTAGGAAATATGAATGCACAATACAACGAGATTCCGCTTCATACCCACTAGGATGTTTAGAATAAAAAAGTCAAATAATAAAGAGTGTTGGTGAGGAGGTAGAGAAATAGGAATCCTCATACACTGCTGGTTAGAATATGAAATGATTCAGCTGCTTTGGAAAGCACTCTTGCCTTTCCTTAGTTACACAGAGTTATTATAAGACATAGCAAGTCTACTCCTAGGTATTTCTTGAGGGAAATGAAAATACAAAAATTTGTACAAGAATGTTTATGGCATAATTATTCATAATAGACCAAAATAGAAACAACCCAAATGTTCAGCAGCTGAAAAGTGGATGAACAAAATATAGTATATACAAACAATGGAATATTATTCAACCATAAAAAGGAATAATGTATTGATACATGCTACAACATAGATGAACGTTGAAAAAATGCTAAAGAAGCCAGTCACATAAGACCACGTTTTATATTATCCCATTCATATGAAATAGCCAAGAAGAGGAATCTATGTTGACAGAAGGTAGTGGTTGCCTAGGACTGAGGGTAGTGGGTTTAGGACACAGAAAGTGATAGTAAAGGGTATAGAGTTTTTTTTGAAGTGATGAAAATGTTCTGAAATTGACTGTGGTGATGGTTGCGCATATCTACACATATACTAACAACTATTGAATTCTAAACTTGAAATATATGAATTATATATGAACTATTTCTTAGTAAAGCCATTTTAAAATGGTGCTGGAAGAATTGGACATCCATATATAAAAGAATGTAAGTTGGGGTTTGGGGATGTAGCTCAGTGATAGAACACTTGCTTAGCATGCTACGAGGCCCTGGGTTTGTCCCCCAGTGACTCCACCATATACACAAATAAATCAGACTTTAGGAAAACTAAAATCTTTCATGCTTCAATGAACAGTATCAGGACTCTGAAAAGAATCAAGTACTGGTACTTTCAACTTTTCAATGAACTTTGAAAACATGTTAAGTGAATGAATCTAGACATAAAAGAACACATATTGAATGAATTTATTTAAATGGAATGACCAGTATGGGCAAAACCTTAGAGGTAGAAAGTAAATTAGCATTTACCAGCAGCTGAGAGAAGAGGGGAATAGGAAGCAACTGCTGATGGGCGTGGGGTTTCTTTTGGGGGTAAAATAATGTTCTGCAATTACATAGTCATTATAGTTGCACATTCTTGTGAATATACAAAAACTACTGAAGTGTAATACCTAAAAGGATAGATTTTTTTAGCTTGTAAATTACATCTCAAATTTTAAAGAGAATGTATACACATATGTATAAAATGTATACACATTTATATAAAATTTCAGGCTGCTGTAACAAAATACACTGGACTCGATTGTTGTGTTGTTCAGAGCTCCACAAAAGTAAGTTGGACAAGAATCCATTAATCATCTTGCTTTTTAAATAGCAGAAAACATGGTTCAAAAGTAGTTTCTGTTAAAGCCTTCTCTGACCTTAGCAAAACTGAAGCCATTGTTTTACCATTTGGAATGAAAGGTACAAAAGGTTATATATTGAAAATTCTTTTTTCTCAACCTTATCCCCTAACAATTTAATGCCTCTCACCAGAGAAAATCACTGTTTCCATGGGATATATCAGGTTGATTTATATGAAATTGCCAATATTTGAGTATTTTTGACATGCAGCCATGATAAGTTAATGTGGTTCAACCTAATATCAGTGAAAAACTGAATCCTAACTTCATGGAGTTTTCATTCTATTGGGAAGTGTATTTGATAATTTTTGCCATGTAATACATTACTCCTAATTTTACTGATTTAACATCAGAGACATTTATTATCTTATAGTTTCTATGGGCCAGGAATTTGGGAGCAGCTTAGCTGAATGGTTCTGTTTCAAGGTCTTTCATGAAATTGTAGTCAATATATTGATTGGGGCTATAGTCATCTAAAGGCTTAATTTAGGTCTGAAGGAGCAGGAGGTTTTTTTGTGTCGTTATTGTTGTTCTTTGTTTGTTTGGAGATTGGACCCAGGGTACTTTACAATTAAGCTACGTCCCTAGAACTTTTTACTATTTTAAAATTTTGAGACAGGGTCTCACTAAGTTGCCCAGGCTGTCCTAAACTTGTGATCCTCCTGCCTCAGCCTCTTTTCATACCTGAAATTACAGGTGTGTGCCATCTTGCCTGGCTGAAGGAGCAGTTTCTAAGACCATTCTCTCTTGTCTGGAGTTCTCAGGTTTTTCCCGGTCATTGAAATAAGGCCTCAGTTCCTTACCATATGAACTTCCCAATAAAAAGCTGCTTGCATGTCCTCATACATGCAAATGGCTTTCCCTGAATTGGGTGATTCAAGAGAGAAGGCCAGGAGGAATCCTCCTCAATGCATTTTATGACCTAATCTTGTAAATCACACATTGGCACTTTTATCATAGTCTGTTCACTAGAAGCAGGTTGCTAAGTTCAGGGCACACAAAGTGTGCATGCAAAGTCGTGGAGGAAGGAGTGACAAAGAATTTATTAGTTTTTTTTCTTGGTACAGGGGATTTAACCTAGGGGTGCTTTACCACTGCCCCAGCCCTTTTTATTTTCTATTTTGAGGCAGGGTCTCACTAAGTTGTTGAAGGCCTCCCCAAATTGCTGAGGTTGGCCTCAAACTTGCTGAGTTGCTGGATTATAGGCATGTGCCACTGCACCTGGCTTACTAACATTTTTTCAAACTACCACAGGAAGACAGACAATAAACAGAGTAAATAAGCAAATTATGGAATATATTAGAAGGTGGTAAGTTCTATGAGAAAAATAAAAAATAAAGCAGAGGTAAGGAGAATCAAGTTATGTATGTGTGGAAAGAATGTAGGTTGCAATTTTAATAAAGTGGTCAACATAGGGTTCAATAAGAAGGTTAGATTAGCTAGGTGGGATTCTTCATGACTCAGAAGGCTGTAGCAGGAAGATAGTAAGTTCAAGGCCAGCTTCAGCAATTTAGGGAGGCCCTAGCAGTTTAGGAAGACTCTGTCTCAAACTTAAAAAAAAAAGGGGCTGGGGATGTGGCTCAGTGGTAAAGTATCCCTGAGTTCAATCCCCAGTTCCAAAAAAAAAAAAAAGGGGGGGAAAGAAAGAAGTTTAGGTTAGATTAGATCAAAGACACTTGAAGGAGATAAGGAAGTTAGCTAAGCAGATATCTAAGAGAAAATCTGAAACTAAGGGAATAAGGTGGTAGTCATCCAGGTATGACAACAACTATGACTGACACAAGAGAAAGGTTTGGCAAGTGGTAGGAGAAGAGGTCAGAGAGGTTAATTTGAGGTTGCCAAGAATTGGAACTCATGTAGGAACTTATTTGCCATTTTAAGGACTTCTGACATTTTTTGATTAGCTTTTCATTCTGTCCACTTCCAATATTAAATGAGATTGTGTGTGGAAAAATGTTTAGAAATCAGGAAAGCAATCTATAAAGGCTAGTTACTTTTATTTGAATATCGTGCATTTTTGTTTTTAGTTAACTTGGCCATAGAAATAGTATTCCATTGTCTTATTGGAGGCAACGAAAATATTTACCTAAGAAAGTAGAAAAGAATGTTGACTATGTTTTATTACTGACAGATTTTCAATTGGGGACATGGGAGAAAAATTGAGCAAAGATTATTTCCATAATTGAAATTATGAGTTTCTTATTTTCAACAGGAATGTAAAGAAGAAATCAAAAATGGATCCAAGTATGGGTGTGAATTCTGTTACCATCTCTATTGAAGGAATGACATGCAATTCCTGTGTTTGGACCATTGAACAGCAGATTGGAAAAGTGAATGGTGTACATCACATTAAAGTAAGTTACTCTTGCTGGGTGTGGTGGCGTACATATGCCTGTAATCCCAGAAACTCCAGAGGCTGAGGTAGGAGGATTACAAGTTCAAGGCCAGCCTCAGCAATTTGGCAAGACCTTGTCTCAAAATTAAAAATAAAAAGGGCTGGGGGTATTGCTCAGTGGTAAAGTACTCCTGGGTTTAATCCCCAGTGCCAAAATAATAATATTATTATTATTAAAAAGTAAGTTACTCTTGCTGGGTGTGATGGCACATACCTGTAATCCCAGAAACTAAGGAGGCTAAGGAAGGAGAATCAAATTTTTTAAAATATATATTTTTAGTTGTAGTTGGACACAATATCTTTATTTATTTTTATGTGGTGCTGAGAATTGAACCCAGTGCCCCATACGTGCGAGGCGGGCACTCTACCAATGAGCTACAGCACCAGCCCAGAGAATCAAATTTTTTAAAAAGGCAGGGAATATAGCTCAGTGGTAGAACATTCCTGGATTCAATCCCCAGTACTGCAAATGAAAAAAAAAATTACTGTTTAAAATGAATGAAGTAAAATAAATGCAATTGACTATAATCGTGTTAGGAAATTACTTCTAACACTGGGATAGAAGCAGACACACACACTGACATTTGGCAATAAAGACTACTACACTTCTAACACCGAAGCCAAATAAGTATTGTTAATTCCATTAATTCCTCATTAAAAAGAAAAAGGAGAAGCTAAGTGTGGTGGCAAGAGCTCCTTGGGAGGCTGAGGACATCAGAGGCTGAGGCAGGAGAATTGCTTGAGTCCAGGAGTTCCAGACCATCCTGTGCAACATAGAGAGAGCCCATTTCAAAGTAAAAACAAACCAAAAATGAAGGAAGAAAAAGAAAAATTTTAAAAACGTTGGAACATGGAATCTTAGCATTACTGTGGTTATATATTTATAGATTTATATTTTATAAGTATATAAATATTTACATACTTATACTTTTTATTACTCTTAATGTCATACTGAACTAAAATATATGTTTTCATAGTATGGCTTAGGGGGTTTTCTTTCTCTCTTTATTCTTCTTTTTGGTGCTGAGGATTAAGCCTAGGGTCTTGTACATGCTAGGCAAGCAGCACTCTGTCACCGAGCTATCTTCAGCTCCTTTTTTCTTTTAATCTTTTATATGGTGACAGTGATTTTTTTGCAATTAAAATCGATAGGAAAATGTCTAGAAAATGACTGGTATACCTTATATGGTGTGCCCAAGGAAGAATACATTGCTATTTTACATTTTGAGCATCAAGAACATTCTAAGTGTACTATGGTTTGAAGACACAGTTTAGGTTATAAAAGAACTTTCTGAAGACTGCATGAGTTGCCTGTGATTATCTTTTTAAAAAATATTTATTTATTTTTAGTTGTAGTTGGATGCAATGCCTTTATTTATTTATTTTTTTATGTGGTGCTGAGTATTGAACCCAGGGCCTCACACATGCTAGGCGAGTGCTCTACCACTGAGCCACAAACCCAGCCTGCCTGTGATTGATTATCTTGAGTATCTTCTTTTGAGCTGGGAGTGGTGGCTCACTCCTGTAATCCCAGTGACTCTGGAGGCTGAGGTACTTCAAGGCCAGTTTTAGCAATTTATCAAGGCCCTAAGCAACTTAGAGAGACCCTGTCTCAAAATTAAAAATAGAAAGGGCTGGGGATGTGGCTCAATGGTTAAGCAGTCCTGGGTTCAATCCCCAGTACAAAAACAAACAAACAAACATCTTTTTAATTTTTTATGTACATGAAAATTATATAAAATTCAACTTTGTCAGTAAGTAAAGTTTTATTAGAATGTAACTATACTCATTTGTCTGTGTATGTGTTGTTTATGGCTGCTTTGTCACTACAGCAACAGTTGAATATTTGTGAATAAGATTCTATGTGATACTTTCATTGCTTTATACTGCTGCTTGCCACACTATAAAGCAAAGAGATCTTTGCTATAGCATTTATTTTTATTACAAGTGTATATCATGTTAAAAAAGAAATTAAAAGAGAAATATAGACTTTTATTTTATTCATTTTTTTGGTGTATATTAGTTATTGAAGGACAAAATATTTTATTTATTTATCTTTATGTGGTGCTGAGGATCGAACCCAGTACCTCACATGTGTGAGACAAGCACTCTACCCCTGAGCCATAACCTCAGCCCCACTAGCCCCTTTATATATTTTATTTAGAGACAAAGTCTCACTGAGTTGCTTAGGGCCTTGCCAAGTTGCTGAGGCTGGCTTTGAACTCGAGATCCTCCTGCCTTAGCCTCCCAAGCCACTGGGATTACTGGTGTGTGCCATTGCGCCCAGCTGGTAATACCATTTTAACACATTTCTTGCTATAATTTATTTTAGAATCTTACTTAATAATAATAATACAAGCATCTTTATATGGATATTCTAATTTTATACAACTTACATGAAATATTAATATAAATCTTATAAAGAAATAAGAGCCCAGTGTGGTGGTGCATGCCTGTAATTCCAGTGACTTGGGAGGCTGAGGCAAGAGAATCAGAAGTTTGAGGCCAATTTGGGCAACTTAGCAAGACCTGTCTCAAAAAATACAAAGGACTGAAGATGTAGTTCAGTGGGAGATTGTCATTGGGTTCAATCCCCAGTACCACATACATACAAGCAGCAAAATGGTTTGGTGGCATCTCCTAAACAGAAGAACCCAAAGTGCTAGCAACAATCATCAAAACTGTGTGATACTGGCCAAGGGACAGATACATAAATTAATGGAACTGAATAGGGTGTGCAGAAATAAGATGATTATTTCTTGAGGCAGGTTCTCATTCTGTTGGCCAGAGTAGCCTTGAACTCATGGCTTTTCTGCCTCAGTCTCCCAGCCACTGCTGAGATTACAGGCTTACACCACCATGCCCAGCTGAATGTACAGAAGTAAACCAATAAACATGGTCAATTGATATTCAACAGAATTACAAAGGCGATTCAGTGAAGGAAGAATAAACTTTTTAAGAAATAGTGCTGGAAAAACTGAACATCTATATTCATAAACAAAATTAACCACTTATGCCCAACCATATGTACAAGTTAATTCGATTAGGAAAAAGTTTTTTTCACCTTTGATGAGGTAAAGAAAAGTTGTTTCTATGGCTGAGCTAACTAAATACAAAAATCTGCTTTATAATAAGTGTTAAAGTCACTTATGTTATGATTCCTTAACTTTTTCTTTTATTTTTTTTCCAAAATTGTCTTGGCTATTTTAGTTTCTTTTCCTTTCCATATAAATTTTAGAATCAGTTTATAAGTTTCTACACAAATGTCTGCTGGAATTTTTATTGGGATTTTGTTCATCCTATAGTTTCATTTGGATAGAGTTAACATCTTAACAATATGGAATTTTCCAGTCTATGCATATGGTTTAATTTCCATTTATTTAGATATTCTTTGATTTCTTTTATCAGGGATCTGTAGTTTTCTATGTAATTCATGTACTTATTTTGTTAGATTTATATTTAAGTATTGTATGTTTTTGAATGCTATTGTAAATGGTATTGTTTCTTAAATTTCAATTTCAAATTGAGTTGTTCATGATGAGCTTATAGAAGAAGTTCAATAATTTTTGTATGTTGAGTTTGTATCTTGCAACCTTGCTAAACTGACTTGTTAAATCTATTAGTCTTTTTGTAGATTCATTGGAATTTTCTACATAGGCAATTGTATCATGGATTTTGAATTTTGTCAAGTGCTTTTTCTGAATTTAGATAGGATCATGTATTTTTTTAGTTGTTAATATGACACATTACATTCATTTTTAAATGTTGAAACAGTCATGCTTTTCTAGGATAAGCCTCATTTGATTAAAGAATACATACTTTTTTTGGAGGGGGGAGGTACCAGGGATTGAACTCAAGGGCACTCGACCACTGAGCCACATCCCTAGCCCTATTTTGTATTTTATATAGTGACAGGGTCTCACTGAGTTGCTTAGCTCCTTGCCTTTGCTGAGGCTGGCTTTGAACTTGTGATCCTCCTGCCTCAGCCTCCCAAGCCGCAGGGATTACAGGGGTGTACACAGCTGTGCCTGGCTTGGAATAATACTTACTTTTTGTTTAATATCTTTATATTTATTTATTTATTTCTCTTTTTTTATAATTTTAATATTTATTTTTTAGTATTTGGCGGACACAACATCTTTGTTTGTATGTGGTGCTGAGGATCGAACCCGGGCCGCACGCATGCCAGGCGAGCGCGCTACCGCTTGAGCCACATCCCCAGCCCCCGTATTTATTTATTTCTATGTGTTGCTGAGGATCGAACCCAGGGCTTCACGTGTGCAAGGCAAGCATTCTACCACTAAGCCACAACCCCAGCCCATAATACTTACTTTTAATGAAACATTTCAAACATACACCAAAGTGGAGAGGCTAGTACAAGAAACCTCCCTATACCCATCACCTAGGAGAATACTTGCTATTCATTTGCATGAGAATCTCAGCAGCTGAATTTGTTAAGGTGTTTTTCTGATGCTTCTAAGAGTTTGTTGTTAAGAGGTAGAGATCCCTGGCTAGTGGTTTGGAATTACCTAGTGTATCTCCACACTAGTTACTTGCCATTCCAAGGATTTTTGCTGCCCTCCCCCTTTCCCTTATCACTCTTTGAGATTCTCAGTATTGATAGTAGTATAGTTAGCTTAAGCACTCTTTCTCATACTTCATGAAGTTTGATTTGCACCCATTCTCCCCCATTTCTCTCTAACTTGCATCTAAGGGCCCAAAGAAGTTAACAATATCTCTTTCTTGCTAAAATTTTGAGGATTGTTACTATAATAACAATAATGGATAGAAAGTTTTTTCTTAAATATTAGGCTACAAATTGCTTAGTATTGAACATGTTTATTTTCTTTTTTTTTTTTTAAAGATATATATATATTTTAGAGAGAGAATTTTTAATATTTATTTTTTAGTTTTTGGCGGACACAACATCTTTGTACGTGGTGCTGAGGATTGAACCCAGGCCGCACGCATGCCAGGCGAGCGCGCTACTGCTTGAGCCACATCCTCAGCCCCGAACATGTTTATTTTCACTGCCAGGGCTTAATGAGTCAATCCCCAGATGTGCCGTTTTAGTGTTCATTTGTACTTATCATTTTAATATTTGGGTTTTTATCATCTTTAAGTCATCTTTATATTGATGGTGGATCTGTTTGCTGGAATTTCCTATAATTTTGTATAATGATGGTGAAAGTAAATACCATTTTGGAATTTGATCAGATTGCTTCAGAGAATGGTTTTCCTGTGACAAGTTGAGATCCTCATGCAAAGATATATTTTTTGCCATGGTACCCAGAGCAGATGTTAATATTCTAAAGGGAGCTTTCTTTCAATGAACATCAGATTTAGTGCAAGATTTAAAATTAGGAATCCAATGGATTCTTTCTAATTATTAGAAGCTCATTGTATTTTTTTTAAGAGAGAGAGAGAGAGAATTTTTTAAAATTTATTTTTTAGTTTTTGGTGGACACAACGTCTTTATTTTTATGTGGTGCTGAGGATTGAACCCAGTGCCCTGCACATGCCAGGTGAACACCCACTTGAGCCACATCCCCAGCCCGCTCATTGTATTTTTAAGTGTATGCATCATACTGTGACTAGAACATTTTGTGTATATCCAAATCAGGTATTTATGGGAGCTCTGATTTTATAATTATCATTAATCTAAACATTAATTTTTACCTATTCAATTTCAAAGTGGTTGTGGCTTCTCAATGAAATACAGGATTCATACTTTCTTGTCTCTATAATATTCTTGTCTAACTTCTCATAAGTTCTTGAGTAGATTGACTTCAGTTTGCCTTGTTTTCATTACAAAAAATCAACTAATTGGCACATCATGATTCTTTATGAAGATTGATACATTTGCTTAGTTTGAGAGTTATGTAAAATGTGATACTAACTAATATATGGGCAGCTATTTGGGGGAAAAGCAGTATTTCTTACTTGTTGACTATATACTCTGATTAGTTAACACTGTATTGATGTTTGTGGTTAGAAAAGCTTTATTTAGAGGAGTGGGAGGGAAAAGGAGGGGGCAGGGGATTAGCAAGGATGGTGGAATGTGATGGACATCATTATCCAAAGTACATGTATAAAGACTTGAACTGGGTGTCAACATACTTTATATATAAACAGATATGAAAAATTGTGGTATATATGTGTAATAAGAATTGTAATGCATTCCACTGTCATGTATTAAAAAAATAAAATCAATAAAACTTTAAAAAGTCTAAAAACTTTGAAAAACTAAAAAACAAAAAAAAAGAAGAAAAGCTTTATTTACATAGTATAATATGCCTTCTCCTAAGTTTTCTGTCTCTGAGGCATCCATGTGAATACTTGAATATGAATTTTCCATTTTCACATGCTCCAAAAGTAGATTTTAATTTGTATTCACTCTCTACCTTGGCATAACTCCAATGTTAGAGGCTCCTGCATTACTTTTGTTCCTCTACAGTCCAAACGAGGCTACAGTTGCCTTTAATTTTCTTTGGAGAGAGAGCCAAGTTGGAAAAGATGGGAGGTTACAGGTACTTATTTATTTTTTTTACTGTTCTGCAGTTTTCTCAAATGAGTTTATAATATTCAAATTTATAAAAACATTTGTAACATTTTTCACTAATCATAACTGTGCAAAAATTAGTTAAATATCTTACAGTTTGTTGATTAGGAAAGAGGATAACAAAAGGAGCTCTGCAAACTTCAGTCTTAAGACTTTAAAAATGAGTTGTTTAATTTCAGTGAGTAATGTATATGACATATGTATTTGATTTATCCTCAAATGAAACCAATTAAACCTCCTCCACTTGATTTAAGGTGGGGCTGGTACTGGAGGCCGGAAGAGAGGCTGAAGCTTACTAATTATATAGTAGTGTTTGTGCTAATTGTAGTAAAACTATTTTAACCATCTGGAAGCTAGTTCACATAATTGTTCTTCAAGTGATTTGGTACTTACTCTCCACAGACAAATAATGTATTTTCTGAAATCCCCAACTCCATGACTGGCAAACTATTTGGGGTGATTATTTGTTTGTGCTGACATGTTCATATATAACTATAAGGCTAGATTCCATTTTGATATTTGCAAGTACATTGTTATTTCCCAAAACAGCCTACTTGCACCCCACTCATATCTAAGAATACTATTGCCACTGCATCTTCCCAGAATTCACCACTGCCTAAAAAGATCTGTTTAAGGTCAGACAAATGCAATTGAATTTTGATTCAATTGTAAAGGAAGAATAGCAGTGAGGTAATGTGAAAGCAGTCTGTGTTACCAGTAATGATTTACACAAATCCCAGTGACAGATACTCAAGCCTATACTTTCCAGGGCACATTCACAATTTGATTGCTAAACATACGAAGAAAGATACTTCTGTTTTTTTCAGCTCTTCCTGCCCTCCATCTGTCAAAAACCCTTTTAAAATAGGATATATTTTTGACTGTTCTTTTTTTCTTCCTTTAGAAAATATTTTACTAAGTGTTAAGTCTTCTAAGCCCAGGGACAGATTTATTGTGAAGTTAGTGAAGCTTATGTTTCAGAGCCTCTCCTTTGCATTGACCTCCTTCTACAACCCTGGAAGGAGTTTTAGCAATGTGTTCATATGGTCACATGTTTTTGTACTATTTATAAAAGTAAAATATTTTAACCACAGTCTTTAAAAAACCCTGTTCATTTCCACTTTAATCCCTCTTAGAGCTTCCCCTTTGTGTTGGAGTGGCCATGAGTATTTTGGGGATCTCAGAGGAGGTTAAGTTGGAGATATTTTTAGTTTGGGGTTAGTGAACTCTTTAGCTAGGTGTGAGTCTTGGTTACTTCTGTATATGGTGAAGATTTTTGCTAGGAATTCTGGTATAGGAATGACTTCCAAAACCCCCATCATCGGAGGCACCAACAGAGTTGTGACATGAAGGTATAGGGCTCAGTGTAAAACTGGTAAATTAATGCTATCAACGGAAAGACTACATAAGATTAGAAACTGCATTAGTAAGCTTGAAATGCCCTGAAATCTTATAGTTATATAGGAAAGAAACTCAGTAGTTATCCCAAATTTGAGAATAGCTCTAAAAACTTAACAGTTTTTGTGAATAGTGATGAATTTTAATGTTGAAAGGAAATTTTCTAAACTATTGCTAATCAAAAACATTTTAGAGATGGGGATGTAGTTCTTGGGTAAAGTTTCCCATCCCCAGTGCTGCAGAGCAAACAAAAACAACATTCTATTTAGAGGAAAGACCGAATTATCTGTCTTCTCTGTACAGAAAATGTTTTTATCAAGTCATTGTCAAAGGAAGCATGAAACAATGTACAGCCAGATGTGTAGGAAAAAAAGAGGTGTATCAGACATTATTAATAAAAATGTTTTTTTATGGATGTTTATGATATTATGATTTAACAAATTTGTAGTGTGATTTTTATTATATATTCAGTATACTTACTTTTATATAGAATATTATTTATAATCCTATATGGTTATTTTATTTGGATATAAAATAAATATTTTATAAAGTTATTTATTGTTATTTGAGTTTTAGAGGCCATAAAATGTGGATTTGCCTCTTTCTAGGCACCATAGAGCAAATTGTCCTTGTCCAAATATAATTTATATTCAGAAAGTAGGTCAGCAGGGGCTGGGGATGTGGCTCAAGTGGTAGCGCGCTCGCCTGGCATGCGTGCGGCCCGGGTTCGATCCTCAGCACCACATACAAACAAAGATGTTGTGTCCACCGAAAACTAAAAATAAATATTAAGATTCTCTCTCTCTTAAAAAAAAAAAAAGAAAGTAGGTCAACATGATGATACATAAACATTACCCACTTTTTAAAGAATATTAAGGTTTAAAATTTCTGTCATAATTTTCAAAGTTACAATTAAAATTATGTGCAGTCAATTTAGAAACCAGATTTCAGGATAGCAGTGTTTTAACTAAATCGGAGCTCTTGGTAAGCTGGGCACAGTGGCGCATGCCTGTAATAAAGCACTCTAGGTTCAATTTCTAGTATCCCAAGCCCCCCAAAAGGAGCTCTTGGGGGCTGGGGTTGTGGCTCAGTGGTGGAGCACTTGCCTAGCATGTGTGAGGTCCTGGGTTCCATCCTCAGCACTGCATATAAATACATAAAATAAAGGTCCATCTACAACTAAAAAAAATATTTAAAAACAAAGTTCATGGTAGTGTTTGGATTGAAGTAATACAATTGTGATTATTCAATCAAGTATGATTGTTTTATTGAAAAATGCAACAGTGGAAAAGATT
This sequence comes from Marmota monax, assembly GCF_021218885.2. Taxonomy (NCBI): domain Eukaryota; kingdom Metazoa; phylum Chordata; class Mammalia; order Rodentia; family Sciuridae; genus Marmota; species Marmota monax. The sequence goes on from NW_026693786.1 coordinate 3,118,627, forward strand.
AAAGTTTTAACAATTCAAGGAGCATGAATAGTCAAGAAGTCTCTTTTTTTTTCCCTTTAAAAATGTGTTCTGTTTAGTTATACATGACAGCAAAGTATATTTTGACATATTTATACAAACATGGAGTATATCATTCTAATTAGGATCCCAGTCTTGTGATTGTACAGGATGTGGAGATTCACTGTGGTATATTCATATATGTACTTAGGAAAGTTATGTCAGATTCTTTCCACTGTCTTTCTTATTCCTGTCCCTCCTCCCTTCCCTTTATTCCTTTGTGTCTAGTCCACTGAATTAGACGTCTCTAATTTTTGAATGAACAGAAAGAATATGATTAATTTCTCTTTGCAGGTTTATCATGTGAATACACTTTGGGAATTGTATCTTAAATTATACATTAAATGAATATAATAGTCTTGTTTTTCCTGCCAATGTTAAGAGTAGACTTTAAAGGGATTAAACTGAAGTTTAATTTAATCACCCCAGCAGTCTGTTCAAAGGAAAAATAAAATGGGCAGATAATGTGAAGTTCTTTCTCTGGGATCGTTTGGCCTTTGTGAAGTAAAAATGTAAAAACAAATTTAATTAGATATAAGTACTGAATGATTCCAAAGGTTAATGTCTTATTAACAAATTACTTTGTCCCTGAAACTTATAACGCTAACTTTTTGAGTGCTTTTAACATTTACTCCGATAAACACTGGTACCTGTTCTCTTTATATAGACTATCTTTTATAAAAATGACCACCTAGACAGGCTCAGTGGTGCATGCTTATAATCACAGTGACTCAGGAGGCTGAGGCAGGAGGATCACAAGGTCAAGGCAAGCTTCAGAAAATTAGTGAGACCCTGTCTCAAAACAAAAATTTTAAAAAGGCTGGGGGTGTAGCTCAGTGGTAGAGTGTCCCTGGGTTCAATACTTAGGACTACAGAAAAAAATGACTATCTAAGGGAAAAGAATGGCTTTGACCAAATTATATTGTTGTATTGTGGACATAAAATGAATCCCACTTTATGTATAATTATCATGCACCAATAAAATATGGAAAAATGACTACCTAGATGCTGTCAGTACTAAATTTATTCTATGAATCAATAAATACATTCCTAGCTCCCCTTAAAATTAACTAATTTTTTATTATTGTAAAAGTAACACATGCATAGATTAAAATCCTACTCCCATAGGAAACAAGTTATCCTATATATGTGTGTATTCTTCCAGAAAGACAATAAATATAAAATTATGTATATATGTATATCTACCAAATATATGTGTGTGTGTGTGTGTATATATATATATATATATATATATATATATATATATATATACTTTATAAAAATTGAAGCATACTGTACATATCATTCTGCACCTTGCTTTTTTCACTTAGTAAATACATTTTAGATATTGTTCCATATCAATATATAAAGAACCCATCTGATATTTTTATTTGTTTGAGATTTTTAAAATTTTCTATAGCAAATGATAGTGTATTCAACATTTTGTTCTTCAGATTAATGTTCTTTTACTTACTCTATATTAGGGTAATATAGGCATTTTGATTATTATAAAGTAGCAGATAATAATCACACATCCATTAAAATGTAGAATCAGCTTTTCACAAAGGCTTAGGCTTCTGCACTCTATTCCAAATATCAAAGAAATGTCAAATAAATCCAAGATAAAACCTAGCAGTGGAGAAATGGTGTGAAGGGGACTTTCACTATTTCCTTTTTATACTGTTGTATTTAATTTTTTATAATGAATAATCATATATTGTATAATTTCTGAAGCAAATGAAAATGTATTAAAAGTGAAAATTGAAAAGCACTCAATTTACAGGAAGCCTAGTTTATGAAAAACAATGTTACAACTTAAAAACTAAAATGTATACATCTCTCATCTTCAAACATTCGATTTTCTTGAAATTTTAGATCAATGTTGAACTATTGTCTTAGTTTCTAACAATTGTCTTTTGCCAATTCATAAAATGATTTCATAATTTTAAGGCTAACCTTTACTTATATTGGTCAAAAGGATAATTTTATCTTTTGGTGCTGAGGCTTGAACCCATGGCCTCACATATGCTAAGCATGAACTCTTTATCAATGAACTGCAGCTCTGGTACCCCCCCAAAATGTTAATAGAGCTGAATGGCATCCTCTTATGATATTTTAATTTTAGTATACTATATTGAAGCACCAAAGCAGAGTGTTACTCTATTAATGTACATGTATTCTTTTTCAATAAACAATAATGTAATTTGTATTGTAACCATATATATATATATATATATATATATATATATATATATATATATATATATATATATATATATATATATAATAGGACTCTTATTTATTGTAATTAGTTTTTACTTGATTCAAAAATACATGAGTGATATAAACATATTAGAAATTCAGGATAATGGTTGAATCACTTCACTTTTCTGACTTCAATTTCTGTATGTGTAAAATGGCAGAATCTTTCCAACCATAAAAAACTTTGATCACCTCTGTGTTGAATCATTAGATGAACATGAAAGAAAGTGGGCTTCAAATCTTCTGAGATTCCTACACTGAGTAGCTTGTTAACCTGATATATAAATTGGTTCCTAGAAGATAAAAAGAAATTTTACTGTGCTAAAACATTAGCCAAGAACCTTTCCCAAAATGACTTAAAAATGGGGAAATATTAAAATGTCCTGATTTTCAATTTTGCTAAAAACCCAAATTAATTTGTTCTCTAAGTAATTTTTAATTTACATTAGCATGGGAGAAGCAAAGAAATATAGAGGGGAATAATAAACTGAAGTAAAATTTGGTTCAAACGCTAGAAATATTTAATGCTATTCAGGTTTATTTTTTATTTGTAAAACATACATTGTTCAAATCACAGGCACATGATTTTAGTTTTTCAAGAAATTGGACATCATTGTGATTTACCAGCCTATATTCTCAGAAATTTTTACCTTTAGGTCTAAGATCTATTTTGTTTTGGATAGTTTGTTTTCTTGCTTTTTCATATTGTTTGTATGTCTACTCATCTATTTTGAATAAAATTTTAAATGTATTAAAAAAGAAGAAATTGGCCATCATCTAACCTAATCATTTATAGATTGAAAGAGCATGGATTTTGGAGTTACTTATGTTTGCATTTGAATCCTAGCTGTTTCATTTTCTTGCTGGGTTTTCTGGGCAGTTTCTTCAGTTTCCTAGCTTTTTATACATACAGAATTGGATTGCCATTGTCTTAGTCTCTTTACTTGCTATAACAAAATAGAATAAACTGGGTGGCTTATAAACAATAAAAATTTATTTCTTATAATTCTAAAATCCATGCAACAGCAAATTCACTATCTGGCAAGGGCTGACTTCTGGTCCTTAAAGGTGTCTTCTTCCTGTATCTTCATATGGTAGAACCATCTATGTGAGCTCTCTGGTACCTCTTTGATAATTCATCCTAATTATGAGGGCTCTGCTTCATGACCTCCTCACCTCCCAAAACCCCTCCTGGGGGGTTAGGGTTTCAACATGAATTTTGTGGGACACATTCAGACTGGCACCTTTCATTATCAAATGAGGAAGAATGCAAAAGAGAATAATGTACTAATGACAAAACCCAAGAAGAGATATTAACAACAGTTTTTAGCTTTTATAGAATGTTAGAGCTTAAAAGGAATATTGGCCAGTCTGTCAGGAAGTAGAAGCCCTCAGAAGTAGGGTTGATTTGTCCAAGCTTTTAGCTTTCATATTGCCTAAGAATATAAGATGCAGCCTTTATGTATTATGCAAATTATGCAGAAATTGTATTCAAAAAGTATACTGTGCCTGAATTTCACCTTTGACATTTCAGGAGACACAGAACACCACAAACATTAAAATAATGGATCCTTTACAACTTCTGTCAGCACCCTCTCTACTGTTATAAAGCTATAAATGCTACAGATTATACAGAATTTGGTTTATTTTCTTTTTCCCTCTCCCACTACTGTCTTTACCCAAATACTGAAAAGTCCTTCATCTTAAGTACCTCCTAAGTTCATAGTTGTATGCTGTTGTTTACTTTCCAGAGGAACTAATAGGAACTAATGGGAAATAGTTTCTCTGAAAATAAAAATAATAGTATTGGTTTCTAATGAAGGATTCTGAGAAAAAGAAACTTTTGAAACTCTGAAACAATGTGAGGACTTGGAGGAGGCTAGCACAGGGCCAGGCACTATAATAGGCATTCAAATATTTGTTGACAAGATAAATGCCATTTAGCTTCCTGCTCAAGGATTTGGCACCCCAAACTGTATTGTAAAATTATCAGCTACTATGAAAATTTCTTCTTAAAACGAAATAAGATTCACTTTACTTTGAAAACTTAAGTTTGAAAAGTTTTTTTGATATTAATATTCAGAGGGAAAGTTAAGTGCTATTACCCTAAAGGGGAACATTGAGTATAGATGGCCAGCTGAAAGAAGTAGGAAGTTAATAACTAAGGAAGTGTGTTCCCCTTCTGCAGCATAAATAGCACAGGGTAATATAACCTTTTGGTATAGTATATTATACATAGTCTCATTATATCTTTTATGAATAAAATATGGGCTAAGGCAATACAAAGTATAGCAAATCATCCAGTGGTGAAATTATTTTTGCTCTTAAAATCAGACAAATTTCTCATTGTGTATGTTAGTAAAATGACATTGTTAAGGGGAGAATTTAGCTCAAAACCAGTCTTGATACCAGACATAATATATTCAAACCTAAAGGGAAAATAATTCTTTACATTGTCACTTTATCAGAAAAAATGTAGTAGTACCTAAAATAGTGCTGTCCAAGAATGTTCCATACTGATGGTAATGTTCTTCATATGCTCTATCAAATATGGCAGCCACTAGCTACATTGAGTCATGTTGACCATTGAACACTTAGGATGTGGCTGGTGCAGCTGAGGAACTGAATTTTTCATTTTTTTGTTTTGTTTTCAAAAATTATCATCCAATAGTATTAACTTTTTTGGTATAGAGTTCTTTGAATTTTTTTAGTTTTGTGAATGTAATACATGTATAGATTCATACCACCAGGATAGCACAGTCTCATCACCCCTAAAAACTCTGTTGTGATACTTGGCCCCCACCCTTAGCCCCTGAAAACCACTGATCCAACTTCCCCTTTAGTTATCATGTCTACATTATTGAATGTCACTTTCTTCTTTTTTTTCCATGTTGCAGGGATGGAACCCAAGGCCTTGCATTTGCTAGGTAAACATTCTACCACTGAGCTATACCCCCAGTCATAAAGTCTTTTTTTTTTCTTTTGCATGGATGAGATGGAACCAAGGGTCTCACATGCCACATCCCCAGCACCCCTAGTCATTTTTTTAAAATAAGAAAATCATTGATCTCAGAGGAGTGAGATTAAAGTTTAAAAGAGGATCTCTTTGAAAACACAGAGACACAGAAGCTTCCATGTGATAGTGATTGTCATAATATTGCACATAATATTGTATCTTTTTCAAATCTGTGTCTCAACTATATGTGGTTTACTGTTCTGAATTTTCTCATGGAAAATTACATAATGTAATCCAAATCCAATATAAATTATTTTCCCAGTTCTGTTTTGGATCATTTGTGATAGTGATCTCTTCTATAACAAGAACAAGCTAACCAACTAGAATTATCTGAGTGATAGAAACTTTCCATGCCATAAGCAATTTCAATTTTCATCAAATACATAGTCATTGGTTATCAAGCTAAAGGAAGAAATAAAGAATGAAGTCCATGAAAATAAGTGAAAATTTTAATTATATAATTATTGTAGAGAGTTTAATATGATATTTCCCACTCTGAATTATATTTAGCTTTATTTTGAGTTGTTTTTGTTGTGTGAAACAAAGCTTTCACTCTAAATTAATAAAAATAATAATACCTATATTTTAGATACTTTTTGAACATGAATATTGTACTGCTATCTCAAAATCGATAGGTCTAGAACTATATTCATTACCTCTCCTTTTTCTCTACTTTTACCTCTTTACTTCTTCTTTTTTTCTTCCTCTCTTTCTAATATTATTTAATGGCATTACCATCTATCCACTGGCCCAAGCCAGGAATTTATGAATCATCCTAGTCATTCCTTACCCTCTACATCTGATTAGTTAGGCCCTGCTGTACTAAATGTATCTTGGAACTGCCTCTGTTCTCTTTACTCCAGTGTGCATGTTGTAATTCAGAATCTATTGCACCACTGTTGTAATTGTAGTAGCCTCCTCTTTGATCTTCCTTCCTCCTTTATTACTCCACCCCACCTTGTCATATTCCATACAGCCTCTGAAATGACTCTTCTCTGTAGTGCAAATCTAATCATGTCATTTTCCTGCTTAACTTATCCATGCCTCCCCACTTACTAAAAGATAAATTACAAAACAATATTGTTATGTGAGACCCCATAATGGAGCAGTTGTCTATTTCCCCAGCTTCTCATCTCTCACTACTCTTGTGCTTCCAGTTGTCTACATTTCCTTGCCTCATACATCCTTGCTGATTCCTGTTTGTCCTTTAATGCTCAGATATTATCTTCCCTCACCTCTGTTCCTAGGGATGAATGAGTGTCCATTTTTTCTAGAGTCTCTATGCCAGTATTGCTCCTTATGATTATGCCATGTTCACTTTGTATCCTGAGAATCCCATTTCCAGGCACCTACAATAAGTTCTTGATAATAATTAGTGGCTTACTTTTATATAACTTGTTGCTGCTACAAAGAATTTTCCTATCTATTTACTTATATGATCACTATAAAAAAAAACCCTATAAGAACACAGGGCATATTTTCTCATTTTTTAGATGGTGGAACTAATAGAGGGTGGTTGGCTAATAAGTAGTAGAGAATTATAGTTGGAATTAAAATATTCTCTTAACCCAGTATTTGTGAATGTGTGTGTTCATCATAAATCTTTGTAATATGTTAGCCAAAGAGATGCAGTCATGACAGTAGTTAAATTATATGCTGTAACTGAGCTTTAAGAATACAACCATTGGGGGATGGGGTTGTAGCTCAGTGGTAGAGCGCTTGCCTAGCATGTGTGAGGCACTGGATTTGATCCTCAGCACTATATAAAAAACAAATAAAGGAATTATGTCCATCTACAACTAAAAATATTTTAACTAATACAACCATTGTTTTATAATCTAATCAGGCAAAACACCAAAAGTTCCTTTTTCTGTCAGAAAATGTGCTAGTGTCATAACAAGGATTGAGTGAGGCATATCTTACACTTAAATGTGAAAACCCAATCATCATGTTTATGAACCATAAAAGAATCAATAAAAGTGTTCTGGTTTTGAACAAAATTAATACTATGCTGTAGTGACTTAAGAGTAATAGGAGTATATGCTACAAAAACCTATAAATATTACCTTCACTCATAAACTGGCAGGTTAGTGTCTTTTCTTGCCAACAGTTATCTTAATTGAACATTTTATATGAGCAAAATTCATGTTATCTTTTTATTTTCTATAGCTAATCCTGCTTCCCATATAACCTTTTGAATTAGTAGACTGTGAAGTATTGGAATAGTCATGAAAGGAGATGGTAGGAAAGAGTAGTTTGTGCTGTGTTGTGAAATTCTAGGGTGTATTTGTCCATGTACATATTTCAGATAGTTGACTGGTACCATAGTCACGTAGGCTTTACCTTTCTTTTAAATAGACAAGACATTTTGTGTTCCTTTCCAATGAGAATAGTATAATGAAAAATAATAAATTATTTATTATTATTTACTCCAATTAGATTGAGTTATTTTATTCTTCTTGAATGTGATAATAATTATTGACATTTTTAAGATCCTCTGTCATGTGAGCCAGACACTGGGGCACATGCTTATAGTCCCAGCAACTTGGGAGGCTAAGGCAGAAGGATCACAAGTTCAAGGTCAGCCTCAGCAACTTAGCAAACCCCTGTCTCAAAACAAAAAATAAAATAAATAAGTAAAAAGGGCTGGGGATGTGAATCTATGGTTGAGTGCCCCTGGGTTCAATCTCTAGAACCAAATAAATAAATAAAACCCAATGTCCTATCACTTAATTAAACTGACTTCTGAAATTTCCTTCCAAAAGGTTTCACTGGAAGAGAAAAATGCGACGATTATTTATGACCCTAAACTGCAGACTCCAAAGACCCTACAGGAAGCTATCGATGACATGGGCTTTGATGCTATTCTCCATAATCCTAACCCTCTTCCAGTTTTAACCGATACTGTGTTTTTGACTGTTACTGCTTCACTGGCTCCACCATGGGACCATATCCAAAGCACATTGCTCAAGACCAAGGGTGTGACAGACATTAAAATTTCCCCTCAGCAAAGAACTGCAGTAGTGACAATCATTCCTTCTATAGTGAATGCCAATCAGATAATAGAGCTGGTTCCAGACCTCAGTTTAGATATTGGAACTGTAGAGAAAAAAACAGGAACTTATGAAGACCACAGTATGGCTCCAGCAGGGGAAGTCATGTTGAAGATGAAAGTGGAAGGAATGACCTGCCATTCATGCACTAGCACTATTGAAGGAAAAATTGGGAAACTGCAAGGTATTCAGCGAATTAAAGGTAATAGTACCAATATGATTTTGCTTGTTTTATAAAGCTTAGTTTTCGGGTTTGATCTTTTAACTTTTTGCTTTCTTCCCAAGCATGGGTTTTGAATCCATGGGACTAGAATGCTTACCACTTCGTTGAAGTTTGAGGCATAGCATATTCCCAGCATTAATGTCAGTAAAGTTAATAATTATAATTAAAGGTTATGAGAGTTTTGAACTTTAGTTTGGCAGAAAGGGCAGCGGGGGTAGCGATTCCTGGAGTTCAGGGTTCTTACCACAACATGCCTGGGGGACTCTTTAATATATTTCTATGCAGGTTTATAGAAACGTAGAGACCATAGCAACAGTGATGATATCTTTTATTTCTTTCCACTTCATGTCAATCACATTTTATGAAAAGAACAAAGTTATTTTAAGAACAGATGTTGAGAAGAATGGGAGAGGAATAATTATTGATTCTGAAGGGGTGCAGGAATAACTGACTTAAATAATATTCATGTTTCTTTTTATTAACTAGTTTCCCTAGACAACCAAGAAGCCACTGTTGTTTACCAACCTCATCTTATCACAGTAGAGGAAATAAAGAAGCAGATCGAAGCTGCAGGCTTTCCAGCATACATCAAAAAACAGCCCAAGTACCTTAAATTGGGAGCTATTGATGTAGAACGTCTAAAGAACACACCAGTGAAATCTCCAGAAGGATCACAGCAAAGAAGTCCATCATCATCATATACCAATGATACAACAGCCACTTTCATCATAGATGGCATGCATTGTAAATCATGTGTGTCAAATATTGAAAGTGCTTTATCTACACTCCAATATGTAAACAGCATAGTAGTTTCTTTAGAGAATAGGTCTGCTGTTGTAAAGTACAATGTAAGCTCAGTCACTCCAGAAATGCTGAGAAAAGCAATAGAAGCTGTTTCACCAGGGCAATATAGAGTTAGGATTGCAAGTGAAGTTGAGAGTACCTCCACCTCTCCCTCAAGCTCATCTCTTCAAAAGATGCCTTTGAACATAGTTAGCCAGCCTCTGACTCAAGAAACTGTGATACACATTGATGGTATGACTTGTAATTCTTGTGTACAGTCTATTGAAGGTGTAATATCAAAAAAGGCAGGTGTAAAATCCATACGAGTCTCCCTTGCAAATAGCAATGGAACTGTTGAGTATGACCCTCTACTAACCTCTCCAGAAACCTTGAGAGAAGCAATAGAAGACATGGGATTTGATGCCGCCCTATCAGGTAACTATCACTTTTTCTTTGACTTCCCTAATGTTCTTTTATTTTTATTTTGCCACTTCATTTGGCTTTGAGCAATGAGAAATGATTTATAGGCACTGAAATTCCACTTTTTACTAACAAGTCCTAGGGAGGTAGCCAGCAGCACATACAAAGATGCCTAAGGATGTTTGAATAATTATTTATAGTATTTGAAAAACTATAAACAATAAGTAAATCATGGTATAACCATGTGATGAAATGCTGTGAAGCCATAAAAAATGATGGTATTAAAGATAAGTAATACTATAGGAAAATGTCTGAGCTATTTTGCTAAATGAAAAAAAAAGCTAAAATTCCACATGTGTACTGCAATCAAAATTATAAATAAATGTATATGAATTCATTTCTGTAATGAATAAAAATGAATAAAATTCCGCAGGACATGGACCAAAATTTTAATAGTGGTTATCTTTTATTTATTTATTTAACGAGCATCATACATAGTAGCTGGGTTCATCCCAATAAAATCATACATGCATGGAATCTGACCTGCTATATTTCAGTCCCTGTTCCCACCAAATTGTGGTTTTCTTTGATTGGTAGGATAAGAATGACTTTTTTTTGTTGTTGTTTTCATTGTGCTTTCCTGTGTATTATACATTTTTTTACATCAATGATGTATGTATGTATTTATATAATGGGGGAGCCAAATGTTATTTTAAAAAGAAATGGTAGAAATAAATAATAAGATTTAAACTGTGACTTTAAATTTAGACATCCAAATTAAACTGATTCCAGACCTGTTTCAAATTTTTCATATTTCCTGATAGCTCTTACTTTTTAACTGGAAACAAAAACGTATATCCAGTGGAATTTGCCTATGTGAACTTGTTGTTTTGAACCAGAATTGAACCTGGCCTTGAATTAAACTAAAGAATTGACTTAATGAAATTTCTTGCCTTAATGACTAAAACAAATACAAATGTTTTCCAGACAATGTCATTAACCTTTGCTATTCTGATTAGAATGAAAGATATCAAATAGTAATAATCCCTTTTTATGCTCACTCAGACTGAAGCAAAGCTTTTAGTAAACACATGCCTAGATTATTATGGTACATAAGTGTCAGTGGGAGAGGACCCTGAGGAATAAAAAGCATTCTTAATTTTCATATTGATGACAAATGGTAGAAATTATATAATTCTCACATTTAGAAGTTGACATGTACATAGTGAATATCCCTAATCTGAAAATCCAGAATTCAAAATGCTCCAGAAAATCAAAATGCTGCAAAATTCATAACTTTTAAAAAAATTAATAGTTGTAAATGGACAGCATGCCTTTATTTGTTTAGTTTTTTTATGTAGTGCTAAGGATCGAACCCCATGCCTCACAAATGCTAGGCAAGTGCTTTGCCACTGAGCTATAGCCCCAGCCCCCAAATTCAAAACTTTTTGAGTGCCAACATGATGCCATTAAGTGGAAAATTCCACACTTCACCACATGTGATGGGTTGCTGTCTAAACATAGGCAGACCAAAAATATTTTTTAAAATTATTTTCAAGATTTGCAGATAAGATGTATACAAAACACAAATGAATTTCATGTTTTGATTTGGGTCCCATCCCCTATATATTTCATTGCATTTAAGCAAATGTTCAAGAATCCAAAACACTTCTGACCTCAAGCATTTATTTTTGTTGTTGTTTTTTTTTTAGTTGTAAATGACAGTAGAATGTATTTTGATATAATGTACATATATGGAGTATAATGTATCCTAATTAGGATCTCATTCTTGTGGTTAAACATGATGTGCAGTTACACTGGTCATGTGTCCATATATTGAGCATAGGAAAGTTATGTCTGATTTATTCTACTGTCTTTCTTATTCCCATCCTCCCTTCCGTTCATTCCCCTTTGTCTAATCCAATGAACCTCTGTTCTTCCCTCTCCCCTTATTGTGTATTAGCATCTACATATCAGAGAGAACATTGGCTTTTGGTTTTTGGAGATTGGCTTATTTCAATTAGTATGATATCCTCCAATTCTGTCCATTTACCAGCAAATGCCATAATTTCATTCTTCTTTATGGCTGAGTAATATTCCATTGTGTATATATACCACATTTTCTTTATCCATTCATCTGTTGAATGACCCTAAGCATTTCTGACAAGGGCTACTCAACCTGTAGTTCATATAATACCATAAAATTCACCCTTTGAAAGTACAAACTTAATTTGCTGTTAGTATATGCACAGTTTTGCAGGTATCACCATTATATAATTTAGTACATTTTTGTCATCCCCCAAAGAAATCCTATACCCATTAGCACTCCCCATTTTTCCTTCCCCCCAGCCCTTAGTGACCACTGTTCTTTGGGATCACTATTATATTAACATATTAATAACACATATTAATTATTCAGATTTGTGAGATTCACTGATGTTTTTATACATGCATATGTCATACACTGATCACGTCCATCTACCCTTCTTCTGCCCTCTCTCCCACTTCCCCCATCTCATATAAATGGGATCATATAATAGTTGTCCTTTTGTGTGTCTGGAATGTTTTACTTTGCATAATGTTTTCAAGGTGCATCCATATTGTAGGATATATCAGAACTTCATAATATTCCACTGTATGGATATATACCACATTTATTTCTTCATTCATCAGTTAATAGAAATTTGAGTTGTTTCTACTGTTAGCTATTATGAATAATGTAACTGTGCTCTAAAAATGTGACACATAATTCCTTATTAGAAAAAGTTAAAGAGCCTTCAGTACCAAAAGACTGAAAAACATTTAGGGAATCTATAATTGCAAAAGGGAATAATTATGAAACTGGAAAGAAAATTTAAATTGGATAGAAATATTGGAAGTGAGACTATATCAGGTAGCCATAAAAATGACTAAAATTAGTTTTAGCAAAATTTAATTTTATCTGTTACCATTTACAGTGTTTTTATTTTTACTACTTACGGTTTTGAAAAACTTTCAAAATGACAGAATTTGCAATTATGTTGATTTGCATTTCAGTAATTCATAATGTTGGATTTTTTTCAGAGTTTCTATAAAATCAAAATACTTTGGCATATATTTGGTATTATTTTGTTGATGATGAATACCACCTAAATAAGTTTCGTTTATATCAGTATCATTAAAACAAGTTGCTTATATTATAATATTCATTTGTGTCTTACACATAGGAACCCAAATATAATTAATTTATATCACATATGATATAAAACTGAAGTATTTTTCACATTCAGATCTGGTATTTGTCATTACATTAAGCAAGGGCCCCATAAACTTTCAGACTAGCCCCAAAAAGGAAATTTTTCCTATTTACTTGAGTCTAAATTTTTGCAACTTGAAGTGTGGTTCACAGATTAGCAACATCAGCATCACTTGGCAGGGTGTTAGAAATACAGACTTTCTAGCCCACTGCTGACTTATTGAACCCAACTCTACATTTTAATGAGCTCTCCAGGTAATTCTTATGTACATTAAGGTTTGAGAACACTGGTCTAAATAATGTGCTCTGTTGACCTCTATGAATAAAATGAATTGAATTTATATTAGCCTTATTTACACAAAGTCCAGAATCTTCATTTAATCCAATAAAAATATATTAGCCAGGCACGGTGGCGCACACCTATAATCCAGCAGCTCGGGCGGCTAAGGCAGGAGGATCATGAGTTCAAAGCCAGCCTCAGCAAAAAGCAAGGTGCTAAGCAACTCAGTGAGACCCTGTCTTTGAATAAAATACAAAAAAGGGCTGGGGATGTGGCTCAGTGGTCTAGTGCCCCTGAGTTCAACCCCTGGTACCCAAAATAATAATATTAAATAATATAATTTAAATAGCCACCATTTTATGATATCTTGTATAACAAATGAGAGCAGAGCTGCAACTTCCCAGTTTCCTTAGGTGTTTTCAAAGATGGACTTGAGCAACAGAATTTCTTTTTTTTCTTTCTTTTTTTGGTGATGCTTTTCCTCAAACCTGGGGTCTGACACATGCTAATAAGCAAGTGCTCTATTACTGAGCTAGACCCCTAGCCCAATAGGAGAAATTTTGATCAGACTAGTAATTGGAATTCAAGAGTACTTGTTCAGTCCCTGATACCATATAGAGATCCAGCTAGTCCAGCTAGTTACAAGCTCAGTAACTTTTAACATTTTTTAAAATTTCAACCTATTACTGTCAAGGGCCCTATGAATTAATTATTCAAAAAATAATTATCAGAAACTGGTTATATGGCCCGCATCTGTTAGGGCTCATAAAAATACGTTAATGGATATGATAGGTTAAAATGAAACAAAACCCTGGCACAATGAATGTTACTCTAAAACAATTAGAGCTGCAACAACAGTGACCCATGTTATTTGGATTAAAGGTTGATATCAAATGACTTTAACCTGTGGTTCTGCTAGACATCAATCAGAGTTCAAGATTCTGCCAGAATTGTGGCTAACCATTTTAATTTTCTGAGTATCAGTGTCAGAGCTAATCCTCTACTCAGAGTCTGCCCCTGTGACTTGTACTCTGATGAAGGGATCAACGCCTTTTGCTTCTGTGTCCTGCATGGGTCATAAATGTTAAAGGAGGTTGTGAGAAAAATGGGAGACACCTTTTATCACAATCATCAATATTGTCATTCTAGTAAAGTAAAAAGACATGCAATATGTGAAGTCTTCATTAACCAATTAAAGAACACAGAATACTCTTAAGTTTCTTCCTTTTATAACTTTTATGTTTTCAGTACTGAGGATTGAACTCAGGGGTGCTTTACCACTAAGCTACATCCTTAGCCCCTTTTTATTTGGAGACAGGTTCTTGCTGTGTTGCCGAAGCTGGCCTTGAATTTGTGATCCTCCCACGTCAGCCTTTTGAATCACTGGGATTACAGTCATGTGCCACTGCACCAGGCTGTAATTTTTTTTGAATAATTTCAAACTTACAAGAAAATTGTAAGAACAGTACAAAGAAATCCTGTTTATCAATTTCATATATATCCCCAGTTGTTCATATTTCATTACCTATGTTTTCTCATTCTCTGATATACATTTATGTATATACACACATACATATGTGAATATTATTTTGTGTGTGAACTATTTGAGAGTAAATTGCAAACATGATGTTTATCATTGTTTTCAGCCATTTTTAGATTATGTATTTGTTACATTACACGGAGCCCCTTCCACTTTTGAGTATTGGATTGTAAATCCTTCAGATTTTTTTAATCATTTCTAATTATTGCCTCAAGTATAGGAAAAACAACTTTCCTTTTAATTTATTTAAGCATAAGAAGTGTTGTAGAAAAGCTAATTGCAAGCCAGCCAGGGGCTGGGGATATAGCTCAGTTGGGAGAGTGATTCGCTAGTATGCACAAAAGCCCTGGGTTCAATCTCCACCACCACCCAAAAAAGACAGACATACATCAACCATTTGTTAATTGTGACCTTTTAGTACTTCACTGTCTTTGTGAAAGGTAGAAGCTTTTGTTATTTGATTGCCACACTCACAGGGCTAAAGGTCACAATTTTATGACTCTTTATTTAGAAGTCATGCCTCAGTAACTGAAGGGTCCACTTCTGTGACTTTAATACTGTACTTCCAGAGTGTGAAAATTGCAGATGGTATTCAAGGTTACCTCTGGTACCAAAAATAGCTAAATGGCTCTGAAACAAGACTTACAGTGATGGGCACGACAAACCGTTTTTTCTCATTGTCTAAGTTCATGATTAAGATTCAGTAGTAATTATGAGAGAATGAAGGAAGTTTCTGGCTATATTAGAATAATGGATTTATTAAAAGCCCAAGTTATTACTTTTTGCTGAAGGAGCCTACTTTTTGAGTCCTTTAAGATAACAGTGAAGCTGGGTGAAGTTGCTCATGTCTATAGTCCTAGCTACACTGGAGGCTGACACAGAAAGATGGCAAGTTGGAGGCCAGCCTGTTTCAATTTTTTTTAAAGGGCTGGGGATCTGTCTCAGTTGTACTTTCTTAGCATGGATAAGGCCCTGGTTTCAATCCTGAGTAGTGTAAACAAACAAAACAAAACAAAAAGGGTGGTACTATTTGGTAAATTTTCTCCTTCAGTATTCTAAATAACATTGTTATAATATGAATGAATAGTTTTCCAAAGTGATTCACTTAAGATTAGATATTGGGGCTGGGGTCGTGGCTCAGTGGTAGAGCACTCGCCTAGCATGTTGGAGGCGCTAGGTTCGATCCTCAGCACCACATTAAAAAAATAAAATAAAGGTATTGTATCCAATTATAACTAAAGTGTGTGTGTGTGTGTGTGTAAAAAGATCAGATATTGACAAATTTAGGAATGGGGAGAATATGGTCCTTTACTATTGAAACTGTCTTTTGCTGTACCCATATTGGGCCGCATGGCCATCAGCTGGGAGATTGGTGGAAATGCAGAATCCCAGGTCCCAACTACAGTGTACAAAACCAGAATCTGCATTTTTTATTTGATGTTTTTAGATATTTGTGACAATAGAGTGTATTTTGACATATTATACATACATGGATTATACCCCGTAACTTTATTTATTTATTTTTATGTGGTGCTGAGTATTGAACCCAGGGCCTTGCACATGCTGGGCGAGCGCTCTACTGCTAGCCACTACCCCAGCCCCTTATATGAGAAATCTGCATCTTTATTCTTTAGGGAAATGATCAGGTTTTTGTTAAAGTTTCTTCCAAAGATGCTCTTCTTCAACATCCTGGAAACTGTGCAAGCAAGGGTTCTTTTGTGCACTAGCCCAAATAGAATTGCATCGGTTTTTTTGGTCCAAGTGGGAGAAAGAACAAGTTAGATAGGTCAGTAGAAATTTCCATATCACCTCTTCATGAACAGGAGAGGAAAAATTTTGGCATTTTTATAGGTGCAGAAATGTATTAGAATGATCTTTCCCTTTTTGGGAAGCGATTAATACCTCAATGGCTAAACTAGGACATATTTTCTGAGACTATAGGGGAGCTTCTGGGATGACAATTGTTCCATGGTTTATAAATATTCTATATAGAGATTCTCTGAATATTCCTTTATGCAAAATAAAGACTACTTCTTATTCCTTGCCTCTTATACTGTCCACAAAGACATTTTAAATGTGTGCTAAAAATTCAAACTATAAGTAGCATCAGTAGAGGGAATTTGTTCTTCTCTCATTCTATCCCTGCCTTAACCCCACTCCAGAAGTAGTCACTGTTAAATTTGTTATATAGCTTTCCATGCTTTCTTATGCATATGCTCGCAACATTTTAGATGAAATCGTATTGCAATGCTGTTTTATAAACTGCTTTTTGTTCCACTTAATAGTCTTCCCTTATCCAGGGTTTCACTTTTCATGTTTTCACTTACCTGGATTCAGTCACAGTCTGAAAATACTGTTTTGTTGTTGTCGTTTTGTGATAGGGATTAAACCCAGGGGCACTCTACCACTGAGTTACATTTCCCAGCCCTTTATATTTTTTGAAACAGGATTTTGCTAAGGTGCCCATTCCTGCCTCAAATTTACAATCTCCTGCCTCAGTTTCTCAAATTGCTGGAATTACAGGAATGTGCCACCATACCTGGCTGAAAGACAGACTGTATTTGCATAGCTTTCAGTACAGTATATTGGGCACTGTCGAAACTGGAAGTTAATGGTGGGAAAGTGTAAAGACTACATATTTGCTGAGGACTTGTAGGACCTTTTTGGTTTTAAATAAATGGATTGGCAGTGCTTGGGGATGTGGATTGTAATATGTGACAAGGTGGCAGTTGGAGAATAATCAATATCACAAATTAAAAGAATCTTTCCCTTTCTTCTAGATACAAATGAACCATTAGTAGTGATAGCTCAGCCCTCATCAGAAATTCCACCTTTGTCATCAACTATTGAATTAAATAAGACAATGACACTAGTTCATAATAAGGAGGAGGCGAAGACTTCATCTAAGTGTTACATACAGGTTACTGGCATGACTTGTGCTTCTTGTGTAGCAAACATTGAAAGGAATTTAAGGCGTGAAGAAGGTAAGGCACTTAAAGCTTGATATTTTGTATACTAATTTTAGAATTCTTTTCCTTTTGTTCTCTTATGTGTTTTGTAACCACATTTATGATTCTTCATAAAGACTGTCAGTGATATGCTGAACCACCCTGATGTCCTAATAGCCAGTTTTTGTTAGTGTTATCTTGTTTACCTCATGGTTACATTTTAATGTCATTGACAATTACAGAAAAAATAGCAGAAGGAAATGTACAGGATTACTCTTCTTTATGAATCATGGCTACAATGGATTTTAAGAAACAAATTTTCTGTTAAAGCTATGGTTAAAACTGAAAATTAGAATCCATCAGGGTTTCAGTGTTACCATACATGGATCAAGGAGTCGATCAAAAACAATATATTTTTTAATTATATTTGTTCTCTTCTAACAGTTTGATATCTGATCTTTGCTTATGGTAAAACTGTCCAAAAATTGCTTAATATTGTATCCAGATTTTAAGTTATAAATTTTAGAACATCTATACCACAATTTTTTTATTCAATCATGCTCAGATGTTTTAGCTTATTATATACATTCATACTTATAGACTTTCAGGATAACAGTATTCTTCTTAACCATTCAGATGTTACAGTTATTATATATTGATTATGTATTATGTTTAATGAGATCTGTCTTAGTTTTGGTACTTAGGTTGTCCTAACCTACTAAATATCTCAGTCATACATTCACAAGGGTTGGATAAGGAAATAAGGATGAGTGTAAACTTACCCTCATCATTGGGTAAATAACTCCAAGTGTATGTAATAATCACAACATCTATGTATTAAGGTGAAAACATTATTTCAACAAAATATATGATATACAGAGCCATCTTCAGTTTAATACTGTTTTATCTGCATTCTGTTATGTCTGCATCCTTCATTACAGCCCCCCCCCATGATTTTAAACTGGAATGTGGTAAACGCTTAAGTTATTTTGATTATTTAAAAAAAGAGGGAGGTTGCCAAGCAAATGAACAAAAAGAAGCTAGCAAGGTTCCTGTTTAGTTAGAGAACTGAATATTTTGGGGCAATTCAGAAATTGGCTTTTTATGAAACAAGCAATACCTGTACCAGTTACAAAACTTTTTAAATTCATTCAGTACTTTCTTCTATTTACTATATACTGTACCCTTTATCACCTCTTAGCCCAATTAGGTATATTGCTAACCTTGCTTGGGTCACTATATTCACTTTTCTTGAACTAAGTAGCATTAGCATTTACTCAATTAAGTGTGCATTATATTTCTAAAAATGAATAGAGTCAGTGAAAATAAAATTCAGTTGTAGAGCAGGTGCTTTTTTAAAAAAAATTCATTCTGAGTTTAATTCCCACTACTAAAAAGAAGAAAAAAAAAGAATCGAAAGAGTTCCAATTATAGTTAGAGGAATTTTTAAAAATTAATTTATATAAGTGATTGAGTTTTTATATTTTTTAATTTATATTTTTAAATTTTTTTGTAGTTGTAGATGGACAGAATGTCTTTATTTTGTCTATTTTTATGTGGTTCTGAGGCTCAAACCCAGTGCCTCACACATGCTAGATGAACGCTCTGCCATTGAGCTACAACTCCAGCCCCTGAACATAAGTTTCAACATTTTTGAAATCTGAAAAATCGTATTTCCTTTCTGTTTCTGCTTAGCTATAGATTACAATCAACTGAAGCAAAAAGATTTTTTCCCTCTTTCTGTATACCCTTCTCTTCCTATTGATACTCTTCTTGTAAACTGATCATCTCAATTATTTGGTACCCATAAAGCCCAAAATGCATAGAGTTTGTATATTAGGTACTTTTAAACTTGAAACTATTATTAAATTAATATTCAGAATTTTTTTTCCTTCCTGTCAAACTGCAGAGCTAACCTATGGACTATTAGCTCTATTTCCTGTCAGATAGCCACCAAGTACCACAGATTCCTAGAAAGGGCTGCTATTCTGCTGTGTGGAGTTAATTATCTTCTTGCAGTGACAGCAGTAGCTAGCCTACATAAGTGAAATGGATTTTAACAAAAGTTTGTACCAACAAACAGCAATCATGTTGTTTGCTTTGTTAGCAAGTTGTATGACACTTTTTTTCCCAAGGAATAAGAGCCTTTTAGCTTAGTGTGTGCTAGACAATGAAACTGAAGAATTTTAAGAAATGATTATTATTTAATAATATTACAATATGTACATTGGTATATTCTTGGATTCTTTGCTACAATTGTGATGATTGTCTAAGTTCCTTTCTCCAGAACTCTATCTTATTAGCTTCTAAAAATGCTTATGTTTACAAGTATAGTCAATTTACCGATTACAATCCATAGGGCTTACTTGGATCCCAATTCAAGCAAAAAACTGTTAAACTAATGAACAGTTATAATACAATTTGTAGAAATGTGAATACTTCCTGAGTATTTGATGATAATGAAGAATTATTTTAGGTGCAAAATGGTATTATGGTTATTCATTTATATTTTGCGTTGCTGGGGCTCTGTGCAAGATAAGCAAGCATTCTACAACTGAGATACACCCCAACCCTATTTTGATTATCTTTGGGGTCTTTGAGAAATACATATTTAAATATTTACACATGAAATGATATAACATCTGGGATTTTCTTCAACATAATCCAGGTAGAGGGCGAGGAATACCATGAGTAGTAATATAGATAAATAAAAGCTGGGTGTGGTGGCACATACCTGTAGTCCTAGCTACTTCCCAAGGATCACTTGTGCCCAAGCGTTAGAGGCTAGTCTGGGCAACATAGTGAGATCCTGTCTCTTAAAAGAAAAAGAAAATTGGCCAAGTAGTATTGATAATTGTAGAATCTGGGTGATGTTTGCATTAAGTTATTTATGTTTTTCCTCTCTTACGTGTATATAACTGAAACTTTCCATAAAAGGTTTATGAAGGACAAAGAGTTTTATTTGGTTTGGGTTCAAGACTTGTATAAAGTTAAGTAATTAATTTTACTTTGATCCTTTACAGTTAAATGAAAAAATACAAAAATATAATTATAACATTACTCCTTTTTTAGAAGGACTATTATTTCTATTGTTTTATTATCTCTATGAATGTTCCTAGGAATATATTCTGTACTTGTTGCCCTGATGGCTGGCAAGGCAGAAGTAAGATATAATCCTACTGTTATACAACCACCATTGATAGCAGAATTTATCCGAGACCTTGGATTTGGTGCCACTTTGATAGAAAATGCTGATGAAGGGGATGGTGTTTTGGAACTTGTTGTAAGTAAGACTTTTTGTATGGTTAATAAAATTTCCAGGGAAACTTGGTGAGGGTTCATAGAAGAGTTCTGAAGATAAAGGCTGGGAAAATAAGATATATAATGAAATAAAGGAAGGATAAAATATGAGTTTGTGGTGCTCTTCAAGCATAGAATATAATTGTATGTTCATTAAGAATTAGGTTTGAATGAGTAAATGAAAATCAACTTTTTAATGTAGCATGATTTCTATCTAGTAAAGAATGAATTCCAGATACACTAAAGATTTAAATTTTATAAATGAATTTATAGAACAGATGTAGGGCATACTGGTTTCAAATGATCATTTTCCAAAAAAGATCATTTTCTCCAACCTGGAAAATCAGCTGCTAGGGTTCTTTCCTATAGAAATATGAGCATATATAAGGTTATATTTGTTATAAAACTTTAAGAACAAAAATTTAGATCCAACCTAAATGTCTTTTAATAAGAAATGGCTATATAAATTAAATGTAGACATGTTATGGAACAAAATACAAAATATTTAAATATTAAAAAACAAAATATTTAAAAGAATAACAATACAGCAAGGCACAGTGGCACATGCCTGTAATCCCTCTAAGTTGCTCAGGCTGGCCTCAAACTTGCTATCTTCCTACCTTAGCCTTCCAGGTTGCCAGTGTTAAAGGTGTGCACCTGTGATAGGCCTGGCCTATTGTTTTTCTTTGAGGAAAAGATTTGCTGAGGTCCTCACATAGTCATTCTGAAAATCCTGCCCATTCAATTTAAATTTTAATACACAACTAAACAATAACCCCACTTAAGATGTAGAGAAAACCATATCTTTATAGACACAAAGTTGAAACTTTTCAGTCACCTATTAACTTTCACTGAAAGTAATATTAAAGGCTATATACTTTAGCAGGATGCAAAAAAATCTAGAGAGAAGCAAGGCATTTAGATATGAGAAACAATGAGAGATACCAAATCCTCTATTACTTTAGTAGTAGGGACAGGAAGAGATAGATTTTTAATGAAATGCTCTTCTATCTAACCTATAGTAGTTAGGACTATATATCTTTGTTTCATGTAATATAAAAATGATATTCTAATGATAATATCTGAAGCATACTAATAGGACAGATGAGATTTTTCATAAGAGTCCTTTTAGTTAAAAGTACTAACTCATATTTAATGGAAGAAAAAGAATATTTCTGAATAACAAAGGCTTTTTCTTCAACAGGTAAGAGGAATGACATGTGCCTCTTGTGTACATAAAATAGAGTCTACTCTCACAAAACACAGAGGGGTCTTCTACTGCTCTGTGGCCCTGGCAACAAACAAAGCACATATTAAATATGATCCAGAAATTATTGGTCCCAGAGATATTATCCATACAATTGAAGTAAGTACCAAGGCTTTGCACTTCTGTATTCTTACCTACTTAACCAACACCTCAGTATATCACATCTGTTTGCTTCAGATAGAGACATTGAAAAAAAATCTGACCCCTTTGAATATTCCAGATAAGATCTATCTCAAAATCTAATGCAAATGTTTCTGATTTTTTTCCCTTGGTCTTTGTTAGGAAAATTTAAGCAAAGGTACATTTAAATCACTATTAATTACAAACAGACTTAAGTTAGAACTACAACTCACTTAAAATATTTAGAAAATGGAAGTGAAGACTTTTTATGTGTGTGCTGCTGGGGATCAAACTTAGGGCTTCACACATGTTAGGCATAAGCTATACCATAAGCTATACTCTAAGTATACCATAAGCTATAGAAAATGGAAATAAATCAGATTTGTTATGAGTAAGATTTTTGTTAATCACTAAGCAGATGAAGCATCACGTTAGATACATTGTTAGGTCAAAGCAAAAACTCTGTTTTTAAGTTAAAGTAAAAGAATTAAAAAGACAAGCCCTTTTCTTTGCACCATATTTATCCTGTGTTCTTTAGCAAATTTTAAGCAATAATACATGGAAAGTCCTTTAAAAATTTCAATGTGCTGTAAAATTGATCTTCCAATAATCTAAAGTATATTAATAATTCAGAGAAGATCCAATTAGTAAAGGTAACAATACCATTAACATCTTAGTGAAGCTAGAATTATTGAGTACCTATGACACAAAGGTATCATATTGACATGAAGGTACTCAATAATGCAAGATTGCAAAGCTTCAATTCCTAATTCCCACAGCAGCATAGCCATCTTAATTTTGGAGGTGAGGATACTCAGGTTATGAGAAGTTACTTGTCCATAACTGGTAAGTATAACTGGGATTTGAACCTAATCACTCTGACTCTCTTCTCTGTACTACACTACCAAGATGTAAGATGGCAACAGTTTTCCTAGCAGTTAAAAATATAGTGTATGTTAGTATCTAAACTCATGTGAGTCTCACTTAGGTGTAATTTCCTTTTTATACTTTGTTTTATTGGGGAAAATGATTTTCATTTAAGTTCTATTTCTGATGGAATCAGAATCAAGACTAGCATACATGAGGTCTTGAATAATGTATTTAGTATGGTGCTAGCTTTTGTGAACTATTTTTTTTAAAATTTTTTTGTTAGTTGTAATTGGACACAATACCTTAATTTTATTTATTTATTTTTATGTGGTGCTGAGGATTGAACCCAGCGACTCCCACGTGCGAGAGGAGCACGCTATTGCCAAGCCACAACCCCAGCCCTTTTGTGAACTATTAATGAGAACCTCTACTGAGGACAACTGCAGTTGAGTTAAATTGTTAGTTTGAGAGCAGAAAGATAGACATTAACTAAAATTAAGGAAATATTAACTTATTTGATGAAATATTAGAAACAAAGGTAATCAACATCAGGAAGCACATAATCTACATATTTCACAGAGGGACTTACACTCAGTAATTGAACTGAATTGCTCTAAATGACAATATCATGGCTTAGAATTTCTCTATATAATATTTATATGTTGAGTGAAATAATTGTTTTCTCATGAATTTCCTTAGAGCTTAGGTTTTGAAGCTTCTTTGGTCAAGAAGGATCGGTCAGCAAGTCACCTAGACCATAAACGAGAAATAAGACAGTAAGTACTTTTTTGGGATGTCAGTAAAAAAACCAGATTTTGACTCCTTATTGCAAATTTAACTTCCTGATAGCATATGAGTTTTTATATCATCCTTATACTGGGTAGAAAGGTTACAATCTGAATTTCTTTATAGTACACAGCATCTTTAACCATTAGCTACTTAATAAATTATGTTTCTTTTCTTACTTTTTTCCATGTAAGATGGAGACGGTCCTTCCTTGTGAGCCTATTTTTCTGTATTCCTGTAATGGGGCTGATGATATATATGATGGTTATAGACCACCACCTTACAACTCTTCACCATAATCAGAACATTAGTAATGAGGAAATGATCAACATTCATTCTTCTATGTTCCTGGAGCGCCAGATCCTGCCAGGATTGTCCATTATGAATTTGCTGTCCTTTTTATTATGTGTACCTGTACAGGCAAGTGAAATGTAGCATGCATATTTGGTAGTAATGAAAAAATATCCAAAATGTGGCCAGGGAAGTTATTTCTGATTGCAAAACAGGTATTAGTGAGAAATCTGATTATTTTATGTTGGATGTTTTACAAAACTAATATTAAACTGAATAGTTAGTTGAAGTACATAAAAGATGTCATTTTATTCCTAAGAATGTTGTTAATGACAAAGCAGAGAACAAGAATTCAAATTTTTGGATTTGATATTCATATCTATTTCTGAATATAGCTTTATATTTATTATTTTTCCCTGGCACTTCGGTTTCTTACTTTCTATATGTTTTTAACCCTTGTTTTGAGATAAAATTTTTATATATATATTTATTTTTTAGTTGGACACAATACCTTTATTTTATTTATTTATTTTTACGTGGTGCTGAGGATCAAACCCAGGGCCTTGCACGTGCTAGGCAATCACTTTACCACTGAGCCACAACCCCAGCCCTTGAGATGAACTTTGTGGAATAGAACACTTCCATTTAATAAATTTCTTCCTTTATTTGATCCTTATAAAAGGTAATAATGATTTTAAAAACATCTTAGTATGTTTCTCATACTAATGAAAATGAGCTTTCCAGTTATGTTTACCAACAAATGCAGCCAATAGATCCAATAGCTTGTAAAATACCACTTAGGATGACTAATGGTGCTAGGTGAAGGGGTTGAGTTTTATGAATCTGATATAACTTTACTGTGTACATATATAAATACACCACAGTGAATCTCAACATACATAAGACTGGGATCCTAATTAGAATAAGATATAGTCCGTGCTCATATAAATGTATCAAATAGATTCTACTGTTATTATAACTTTTAACATGTATAACAAAAACATTTTTAAATCCTGACCAAAATGTAAATTTTTGTCCTTGTTGTTGTGTTTTGTTAATATCAAAAAGAAAAATCCAAGAACTAGCTATCTTTCCTTATAATGTGAAATATCCATTGGATCACAAAAGACAGCCCTCAAGGACTGGTACAGCAATTTGAATCTCTCCTTCTACATCCACATCTGCTAAAATATAAACTTACCTCAGCTTAAAATCTCCCCTTATATTTGTGTATCAGTTAAAATCCAGAGGAATTGTAGATATTGATACTTTAAGTTGTTGAAGTGTACATGTGGATTTTGGCATTTTTAAATACTGAATGATTATCATTTCTATATTACAGTTTTTTGGAGGCTGGTACTTCTACATTCAAGCTTACAAAGCATTGAAGCATAAGACAGCAAATATGGATGTACTGATTGTGCTGGCAACCACCATTGCATTTGCCTACTCTTTGGTTATTCTTCTGGTTGCAATGTATGAGAGAGCCAAAGTGAACCCTATTACTTTCTTTGACACACCTCCCATGTTGTTTGTGTTTATTGCACTAGGCCGATGGCTGGAACATATAGCAAAGGTAAAGTAAGAAAGGTTGATGGTTATTAAAATCCTGGGTATCAGATAAATGACCACAATATTTTCTACATTGATTTATATAGTAAACCATTTACTGCAATAAGTAGGTTTTGGGAAAAATTGGTTTTTAAAATTTACTTTTATTGGTGCATTGTAATTATACATAATAATGGGATTTGTTGTTACATATTCATATATGCATATAATGTAATTTGGTCAGTTCCATTCCCCAGTACCTCCCCTTTGAACATTTTTTATTAGTGCATTTGAATGATTTCATTGTGACATATAAGTACATGCCAATAACATACTCTGATTTATCTACTTCCCCATTACCTTCCTTTAGCTTTCCCTCCCCTTCCCTGATTCCCTTTCATGAAAGAAGTATTTTTGTTTTGGTAATATTTAAGTTGAATAGTACTTTAATAGATTTAACAAATTTATAGAATAAAGTATGTACATGGTTATTTTAAGAGGGAGACATTTGAAAAACACTTATTTATATCACATTACTAATTAAAAGACTGATGTAACCACATGGTTTAAAATAATGATGGAAAAATTTCATCCATGGTCCATTTCTAATTCCTTTCTATTTAAGATTTGCAAACATAATGTATATTTAGCACTTTGTATCCTTAACACTATAAAGTTTTTTCCCAGTTTTTGCAGTCTAGAGAATTATTTCATATTTCTTTCTTTTTTTTAATGGGGCATACCAGGGGTTGAACTCGGGCACTCAACCACTGAGCCACATCCCCAGCCCTATTTTCTATTTCATTTAGAGACAGAGTCTCACTGAGTTGCTCAGCACCTCCCTTTTGCTGAGCTAGCTTTGAACTTGTGATCCTCCTGCCTCAGCCTACCAACTGCTGAGATTACAGGTGTGCATCATCGCACCTGGCAATTATTAATGTTTCTGAATAATAGCATATTAAGTCAGCATTCTTTAGTTTACTCTTCTGCTTTTGTTCACAATTAGGTTGTTTCCACCATTTTAAAAAAATTTTAGATAATTCTGCATTGAACATATTCATGTCTAATAGTTATTTCCTTTGAACTAGTATCTTTATTGAAATTATAAAGAATGTGATTACCAGGTTAAAGGGCATAAAACTTTTTCTCTGTTTCTTGCTATAAGTTGTAGCCAGAAGTGTTTTGCCATCAAGGGTATGTCAGTGAACTAGTGTACTACAACCTAATCAGCATTGCATTTTATCTAAATCTGTGCAAAGTTATTAGGCATTAAATGATATTAATGGGTTGCTTTAGCTTGTATTTTTTCCATTAGTAATAAACACTATTCCATGCAGTGGATATTTATATTTCTTTTTAAATGATTTGCCTATTATGTCCTTTTCCAATGTATTTATTGAATTCCTAATATTTTCTTTTTAATGTATACTTTTCATAAAATATATTTAATACTTTCAATATTTTGTATGCTTCATTTCTAAATATTTTTATTGTAGTTACAGATGGACAGAATGCCTTTATTTTATTTATTTATTTTTATGTGGTGCTGAGGATCAAACCCATTTTGCATGCTAGGCAAGTGCTCTGCCACTGAGCTACAGCCCCAGCCCTGCTTCATATTTTTGATATGAACTTTTATCTCGTTTGAACAAATTAATATTTCCAAAGCTGACTTTTTGGTAAATGTTAAAGTTATATCTTAATTTTAATTAAGATCTGAACATTCTATTTCTTAGCATTGCTAATGTATTTGTTTTAATTTATAGGGTAAAACATCAGAGGCTCTTGCAAAGCTGATTTCACTACAAGCTACAGAAGCAACTATTGTAACTCTTAACTCTGAAAATATCCTCCTGAGGTATTTATCTTCATTCTTTTCCTTTCTCTTTTTTTTAACTTCTTACAGAAATTTTCAAATATACCCGGCAGTAGAGAGAAAAGTTTCATAAGACCACATAATTCATCTCCCAGACTTAACAGTTTTCCATATTTTGCCACACTTTACTTCATCTAGTCATTTTATCTTTCTTTTTGTTGTTGTAGTAGAAGTTTAGGCCAGTCTGGGCAACCTAGTGAGACCGTCTCAAAAACAAACAAAAAAGACTGGAGATGTAACTCAGTGGTGGATTACCCCTGGGTTCAATCACCAGTACTTCCCAAAAAAAGCATATCCAAACCATATTGTTTTATTGCTAAAATTCTGTATAAATACTTCTAAAAAGGGGGACATATTCCATTTTACATCTATCAAAGTAAACAATGATTCCTTAATGTCTTCTTTTTTTGAACCCAGGGGTGCTTTACCACTGAGCCATATCCCCAATGCTTTTTATTTGTTTTTATTTTGAGATAGAGTCTCATTAAATTGCTGAGACTGGCCTTGAATTTGCAATTCTCCTCCTGCCTCAGCCTCTTAAGTCACTGGGATTGCAGGTGTGCACCATCATGCCCAGCTACTTAATGTCTTCTAATAATCAATCTGTATTCACATTTCTCCTTTTGTCTCCAAAATGTCTTATGTATCTTTGTTTGAAATAGAATTCAAATAATATCACTGTATCATTTGCAGTTTTTAAAAATTAGTTGAGTTTTGCCAGGTGTGGTGGCATGTGCCTGTAATCCCAGTGGCTCAAAGCCAGTCTCAGCAACTTATTGAGGCCCCACACAACTCAGTGAGACCCTTCTCTAAATAGCTGGGGATGTGTCTCAGTGGTTAAGCCCCCACTGGGTTCAATCCCTGATACCAAAAAACATTATTTGAGTTTTTATTGACACACAATATTTGTAAATATTTGAGATGCAGTGTGATGTTTTGATTCATGTATACATTCCTATCATGTGTCTTATGATAATCTAGAATATCTTTTAATCTAGAATATCTCCTTCCTCTCTTTCTCCCCACCCCCAATATAATTGACTTGTTGAAGAAGCATCTATCAGTTGTTCTATATAATATTCCACTATCTAAATTTGTCTCTTAGCTTCCTTGTGATATCATTTAACTTGTTTATTTTTATTGTTTTGGTACTGGAGATTGAACCCAGGGGTGATTTACCACTGAGCTACATCTCTCACCTTTTTTATTTTGTGACAGGGTCTTACTGAGTTGCTTAGGGCTTTGCTAAGTTGCTGAGGCTAGCCTCAAATTTGTAATCCTCTTGCCTCAGAGTCCTGAGTCACTAGGATTACAGGTGTGTGCCTCCACACTTGGTTCATTTAACTTATTCTGTAACTCCTATGTTACTTATAAATTGGAAATTAGCTAAAGGCTTGATTAGATTCCATTACTTTGTATTTGTCAGTTTTATACTCGTAAAATTATTAGACAAATTTACACAATAAATTTTTCAGTTAAATAGAACCCATCACATTATTTTTAAATCTTTCACTTATTCATTAAATGACTATTCAACAAATATTTAGTAAATATTCATTAAATGACTATTCAACAAATATTTTGTGCTCACTAACAGTGAGCAAGACCAATGTGGTAGTTCCTGACTTAAATGTTGATCTTAGCTTCCGTTGGTAGTAATTATGGAGCCTGAAGCTTGACATGAGCTACAAAGCTTACATGGGTAGGTCAGGGTAAAAACTACATTGTTATGATACTTTTTATGTTAACTTACATTCAGTGAAGAACAAGTGGATGTGGAACTTGTACAACGTGGAGATATCATTAAAGTTGTTCCAGGAGGCAAATTTCCGGTGGATGGTCGAGTTATTGAAGGACATTCTATGGTAGATGAATCCCTCATCACAGGTAATGTGTTTTTTTAGAGGCTTGTGATATGAAAGTGAACTGAATCCAAAGTGTTAATGAATATAGGCACTAAAGATGAAGCACTTTTTGTAGAAACTGTACATGAGTGAATTATGAGCAAAGAGAATATGAATTACTTTTAAGATTGTGTTAAATGAGTTTCTTCAGATTTGCTTTGTGGTTTTAGTTATGCTATTGGAGACTCTTCATTGAAGATTATTAATTACCCGAATTCCTAACCAAAGGAAGTTGTCTTAGTCTCCTTTAGAGCCAGATAGGCTTTGGCAAATTTTTTTTCTGGGCAATTATCTGTTCTCGCCCAAAAGACTGGTCAAGTCTGATCTGGGTTAAAAATACAAGGTTTTTGTATCAGGGTCTGCTCTAAAAGAGTAGGCCTAGAGTATTTTTAGAGGTCTTAGATCATTAAGGCCAATTAGGGGCAGAATTAAAATAACTTCTTTCCTCCTCAACTCTCCAGATAGTCCCAGAAGGGGCTCAGTTTATGGACCATGGAGAAATAATTTAATGCTCTGTAGGGGTGCCATTTCCAATCTGGATGGGAAAAGTCTTAGTTCAGGAGGACTGTCTTATTCACTGTAGTACAAATTAGTGTCCCTGACCTTGGTCCATTTTCCCATGCCCTTTCATTCCAGTCATTTTTATTACAAAGAATAACTCCTGCCTACATTTCTAAGTGCTCCTTGAGAACAAGTTGAGAACCAGTGATCTAGGACTAGGGTGAAGCTCCAAAAGTATCTCTTAGCAAGAGCTAACATATTAGGGTTTTCAGTTTGAAGTATGTATCCCTGGGTTTGTCCTAGAACTGACATGAGGAAAAGGGGAGGGAAACTTTCACCTAGGCATTTGTCCAGTATATATTTCATAAAGGGAGAATCTTCTCTAGTTTCTTTTTAAAAAATTTGTTCTTTTTAGTTATACATGCCAGTAGTTTCCTTGTTTTTTGACAGTCAACAAATGGTGGTACGTTTGAAAGTGGTGATCATCTATGCTGCCTGAATCTGTCTTTACTATTCCTACAGGGGAGGCAATGCCTGTGGCTAAAAAACCTGGCAGCACAGTGATTGCTGGTTCCATTAACCAGAATGGGTCCATACTTATCCGAGCAACCCACGTTGGAGCAGACACAACCCTTTCTCAAATTGTCAAACTTGTGGAGGAGGCACAAACATCAAAGGTAGCTTAACCCCCCCAGTAGAAAAAGAAAAGTATTTTCCTTAAAGCCTTCTCCAAGTAAATCTTGTTCAAGATTTTATATTTTCTTTAATTATTTTTGTTGAATGGTTATGGAGTTTATTAAGATATTTCTATCTGTGCTAACTACTGAAAAAATTTTCTGTATTCAGTATCAGGAAAGGAGACTTTGAGATAAAATAATAATTATTATTGTTATGATTTTTAATTCTAGGCTCCTATCCAGCAGTTTGCAGACAAACTCAGTGGCTATTTTGTTCCTTTTATCGTATTTGTTTCCATTGCTACCCTCTTGGTATGGATTATAATTGGATTTCTGAATTTTGAAATTGTGGAAACCTACTTTCCTGTAAGTGACTTGGAACAACTCATTATGCAAAACCATTTGTGAGTCTTTTGCAGAAGTAATTATGTGGACATAACTTATAAAATTACCAGTATGGGCTGGGAGTATAGATCAGTGGTAGAATGCTTGCTTACCTGGCATGCATAAGGCCTGGCTCCAAAAAGAAAAAAAAATGGGTAAAGGGTATTGGCTGGGTATGGTGGCACATGCCTATAATCTCAGCAGCTTGGGAGGCTGAGGCAGGAGGATCATGAGTTCAAAGCTAGCCTTAGCAACAGTGAGGCACTAAGCAACTCAGTGAGACCCTTTTTCTAAATAAAATACAAAATAGGGCTGGGGATGTGGGTTGAATCTTGAATCCCGAGTTCCAAAAAAAAAAAAAAAATTACCACTACTATAGTATCTACTTCTCTCCAGGGAACATGTTTTAAGACCCTACTCAGTAGATGCCTGAAAGAGCACAGATAGTACCAAACACTATATATATAATTTTCATTCATATATATATATACACACACACACACACATATATATATGAATGAAAAAAAATATATATATGAATGAAAATTATATATATGTGTGTGTGAATATATATAATATACACACACAAATTTAATGCCTTTTTTATATTAACTAAGTACTTATCGTGTACTGTGACTATAACTTTGCAGTTTGATATGCAACTAATTTAGCCTGTATTATTTTTCTTCCTTCACAGTTTCACTAGTAGATGATTCATTTTTATAGTAGATCTTAGCAACCTGAGCATAATTTTTTTCTTTCCTTATTGTCAAGAACTTTCACCTTTTCACCTAAAGGAAGCACTTATGACATCTCTTTGTCATATTCAAATTGTCAACATCATATTGTTGAACTTTGGGGACATTATTAAATAAAAGAAGGACTACTTAGTCTGGGGTTGTGGCTCAAAGGTAGAGCACTCACCTAGCATGCATGAGATACTGGGTTTGATCCTCGGCACCACATAAATGTAAAATAAAGATATTGTGTCCACCTAAATCTAAAAAATAAATATTAAAAGAAGAAGGACTACTTGAACACAAATACTGCAATACCTCAACAGTTGTTCAGATAACTGAGAGAAAGCTATTAAGTGACTAATGGGTGAGTAGTATTTAGCATTGATATGCTGAGCAAAGGGATAATTCATATCCCAGTGGGACAGAATGAAATTTCATCAGGCTACTCAGAATGGCATGCAATTTAAAACTTACAAATTATTTATTCTATAATTTTCATATATATAATCTTTTTTTTCTTGTACTGGGGATGGGACCCAGGGGTTCTTAATTTGCTGAGGCTGGCTTTGAACTCGTAATCCTCCTGCCTCAGCCTCCCGAGCTTCTGGGATTATAGGCATGTGCCATCATGCCTGGTTCCACCTAATATTTTTGGATCACAGTTTTCTCAAACTGCTAATAACTCAAACCACAGATAAGTGGAAACTACTGTATCTTTAAGGGGATGGAGTGGGAGACTCATGAGAATAAACTTGCTTTTATGTAAACATAAAAGATTTCCTTTTGGAAAAAAATTTTCATTATGCTTTGTGATTTTTCCAAAAGGAAGTATTGAACTTTTGCATTTTATACTTAGTCTTGTTTCTGGCGTGATTTTGTTTTCACAAAAGACTATATAGATACATTAGAAAAACTTCAGATGATCTCTAAAGTTTGTTGTTGTAAAGTGATAAAGTAGACTTGCTCTGTGCCTCAAATTAGGTATATAAATTTAAATCACTTCTGTAATCTTCCATTTTCTTAGCTATACAATAGAGATAATAATACCTACATTGTAGAATTATAATTAGTATTAGTTAAAACATAACATGTGAAAACATACATATATGATATACATGAAAGCGTAACACTAGATATCTTTGAAAATCTTTTCCAATTTCATTTCTATATAGATCTATTGTTGGATGAATATTTAAGAACTTAGTTAAAAACCCTAACACTTTAAGAAAGATTTACTTTGTTTTATTTTCTTAAATGCCATGCTGTACACTGTTTTATACTTTTTGTCCCTTCAGTTAAAGAAAAAGTAGAAAGTAGGTGTGGGGGCACACACCTGAAATCCCAAGTAACTCAGGGGGCTGAGGCAGGAGGTTTATGAACTCAAGGCTAGCCTTAGCAACTTAGTGAGGCCCTGAGCAACTCAGATCCTGTCTCAAAATAAAAAAGGGCTAGGGCTCAGTGGTTAAGTGTCCCTGGTATAAAAAAAATAGCTGGACATGGTGGCACATGGCTGTAATCCCAGCAGCTTGGGAGGCTGAGGCAGGAGGATTGAGAATTCAAAGCCAGCCTCAGGAAAAGCAAGGCACTAAGCAACTCAGCGAGACCCTGTCTCTAAATAAAATCTAAAAAAGGGTTGGGGATGTGGCTCAGTGGCTGAGTGCCCCTGAGTTCATTCCCTGGTACCAAAACCAACCCAAAACAAAACAAAAAATAGAATTATAACAACTGTGTATCTATTTTATGTTTCAGTCATTAGTACATCATATGGGTACATCATTTATTGGTATAACATATGTGTACATAATATGAAAATATTTGTTTAAGCTATCCATCTTGGTTAAGTGCACAATTAACAGTAAGATTATTGGAAGGGGGCTAGGGTTGTGGCTCAGTGGTAGAGTGCTCACCTAGCACATGCAAGGCAATGGGTTCCATCCTCAGTACCACATAAAAATAAATAAATAAAATAAAGGTATTGTGTCCAACTACAACTAAAAAAATTTAAAAAAAGATTGTTGGAAAATATTTTAGAATGTGTGTTCTTCAGGAATTTTTCTCATGAATTCCGTGGGTCCTCAGAGATTTTGCCTAAAACTGCTAATCATATTTCCCCACATGAGCACTCGGTGTTACTAGGAGCTCAACTAGGGCATAAGCTCAGTTCACATTGTTACATCTGAAAGAATTTTGTTGAAATATGATTTAAATACCTTGACATGCCAGGTGAGTTTTTTTCATTGTCTTTAAAGAATAGTGTAAAAGGCAGATTTATGATCTTTTTTTGGTGTCTGTGTGGGTGTGTGGTGCTGGGAATTGAACCCAGGGCCTTGTGCATGTAAGGCAATCACTCTATCAGCTGAACTATATCCCCAGCCCCAGATTTATGATCTTAGCATGCAGAGGACTAGAATTCTATTTGTTCAGAATCACATTTATTGAGAATCATGCCCCATGTTTATAGCTATTCCTGAAAGTTC
Source organism: Marmota monax (assembly GCF_021218885.2). Classification (NCBI taxonomy): domain Eukaryota; kingdom Metazoa; phylum Chordata; class Mammalia; order Rodentia; family Sciuridae; genus Marmota; species Marmota monax. The sequence continues at coordinate 3,153,188 of NW_026693786.1, forward strand.
ATAATATGAACACTCAGTCTTCATATGGGGAAGAAAAAAGAAAGAAGAAGAAGAAAAAAAAAGAAAAAAAAGTGGAGTTTTGTCTTCCTTTTATATTCACTCCATAGTTTGTAATGCTGGAGTAATAAAAAATGAAATCTTGAGTTTAGTACTTATTTATCAGTTATGTCACTATTATATTCATGAAAGAAAAAATTTCTTACTAGTAACCAAAACATATATGTTGGTATCTAGGTAGGATATGTAACTTTAACATTGTTGTCTTATTTAAACGGGCTAAGCTTTGTTTCTTTTCTTTTGAACAGCTTTAAATCAATTAACCAAAATTTATACCTTTCTTCTAAAGGGCTACAATAGAAGTATCTCCCGAACAGAAACGATAATACGCTTTGCTTTCCAAGCCTCTATCACAGTTTTGTGTATTGCATGTCCCTGTTCACTGGGACTGGCCACTCCAACTGCTGTGATGGTGGGTACAGGAGTAGGTGCTCAAAATGGTATACTTATCAAAGGTGGAGAGCCATTGGAGATGGCTCATAAGGTAAGGCAGTTCCCAGAACTACAAATTGCCCATCCAAACTTGAGAAGAGAGTCCTAAATTATTTCCACGTAGTTCATAAGCTGAGTTTTTTCTTGGACTGTTCTGATGATTGAGGTAGAAAAGTGTTTTGGTTCTGCTTCAGATTGGCTTTAGTTATCGAAGATCTCTAAAAATACTTCAGATTTATTTTCTTAGAGCAGACTGATGTGGGAAACCTGTAGCCTTATACCAGCTCAGTCTAGACAAGTCTTTAGGGCAGGAAGATGGAATAAGTATTTACTTGGGAAAATTTGCCAAAGATTAGCAGGCTTCTAATGCATTTGTGTGTGACCCCCTGTTTATGTTCTTCAGTATTAACTTGCATTTACAAGTTACATTAATCTGCCTTTACAAGTTACATTAATCTGCCTTTATAATGCACTTTCTTTGCCTTTGCTGCCACCAGCTGGCAGTTCTAAGGCATGACTTCAGAAATATAATTGTGTCCCTGATCTGTCTCATATTAGGATTTCATAATCTCAATTAAGGCTATTTGACTTCAATTAAAACCACATTTCATAAATAAATAAATAAATAAATAAACAAACACACACATTTCTACTAATATGAGGATATAAAGTATATACAGATGCATGCAATAAATATAGAAGAAATCTGGAACTGTATCTAGCCAGTGAATACAGGCCATTTTCACAGAAATGTTTTTATTTTGGTATAATTCCAAATTTAAAGTTGCAGGACTAGGATAGAGAACCATACAACCTTTGCTGCAGGTGATGGGCACCTTTCTGAGGAACAAAGACACTCCTTTATGTAACCACAGTACAATTATCAAAATCAAGAAATTAATATTGATATAATACTATTATCTACACCCATGTTCCAGTTTCCTCAATTGTCTCAATAATGCCCTTTATAGCTATATTTTCTCTTGTCCAGAATCATGCTTTGTATTTAATATTCATTTCTCTTTAATCTTTGTTCCTTGAGCTATTGTTTTTCAAGGTTCTTATCTTGCGTTTACAGTGAGGTGCGTGTGTTCTGGAATTCCAGATTCTTCCCTTTTCCATTGTGGGCTGAGTTTCCCACTTTGGTTCCCTGAGCTTTCTCTTCTCAGCCCAAGTCTCAAATCAAGCCAAAGCAACACAGCTAGTCTTTACTGGCACTCATCGCAGCGTAATTACTTAACTATTTTCTTATAATCATCTGTATATTGCCCAGATTTCCCCAACGGATCTATAATTCATTAGTATTGAAAGCCTTTGTGTTTTCCCTGGAGGCGCCAGAGGCCTCTTAATTACCTATTAACAGTCAACCCTTAACAATTAGCTCTGATTGTTTAATCATGTATTCTCAGACATTTAGCAGTATTAAACAGTTTTTCCTTTTCTTTCCTTTTTGTTTTCCCAAAGACCATGAAGTCAAATTAAGTCAAAAGTCAGTCTATACAAAACAAAATAGTAATCTGTTTGTCAAAGTAAGTATTTTCTCATTTCTGGAAAGGTGATGTTAAGGATTATCAAGTCATAGATGCATTGTATTTTTAATTTTCTTACAGGTAAAGGTAGTGGTATTCGATAAGACTGGAACCATTACCCATGGAACCCCAGTAGTGAACCAAGTAAAGGTTCTAGTGGAAAGTAATAGGATATCACGTAATAAGATCCTAGCCATTGTGGGGACTGCTGAAAGTAACAGTGAACACCCTATAGGAGCAGCTGTAACCAAATACTGCAAGCAGGTATGATTTTTTTCTCTTTTACAGTCACTCCTGCAGAAACTACACAAGCCAAATCTAGACTGGTGTTTGGCTATAGTTTAGCTATATAGTTGATAAGAGGCTAAAAGACTTGTATTTTTTTCATTTAACCATACATGTCTTATTTTCTTCACACAGGCACATATAAAGAAGAAAACAAAACTCAACTATAATCCTACCACATAGATAACCCCTGTTTACACTTAAAAATTAAAGTAGAAGAAATATATATTTATGATAGGAAAATTCAAATAGTTCAGTGAATTACATAATAAAAAGCGAAAACCCCATTTCCTTCCCCCTTCCATAATTTTTCTCTCCAAAATTTAACAGCTGTTAATCTCCTCCAGTCGTTTTTAATGACAACTTTATTAAGAGATAAATCATATAGTATAAAATTCATCTTTTTAAAGTACATGGTTAATAATTTTGGGTTTATTTACAAAGGTGTGCACCTGTTAACCATTTTTTTTTTTAAAAGAGATAGAGTCTCCCTGTGATTCCCAGACTGGTTCCTAATTCTTGGGCTCAAGTGCTCCTCCTGTCTCAGGCCCCTGAGTAGCTGAGTATATACATAGAGACCATTGCATTGGGCTCATTAACCATTTTTAGTGCATAAACAAACCTATTTATATTTATCATTTTTCAAAACTTTACATACAAAGGCCATACAATGACCAGTCTTTGATACCTTGCTTTTTATTTGGTTACATGAATTTTCTGTATCATATTGTTTTTAATGACTATTCTGTTGTATGATTGATTTTTTTGGCTCTTATAATGTACACTGTACATCTTCATGAGCTTTTGTAAGTCCATCTCTGTTAAATGCCTCTCAGTGCAATTGCTAGATCAAAGGATGCTTGCAATTAAATTTTGATGAATATTAGAAACACCTATATGATGAATATTACCAATGCCCATATAAGAGTTTCTACCAGATTATACCAGCACCCAAAGTTATGGCTGCTCATTTCCCTACATTCTTAACGATATTTTTGTTCCAATTTAACATGAAAAACATTTACTTGTTGATGCTTTGCTTTGCATTCTTTAATTATGAGTAAGGTTGAACATTTTTTGTGTTTATTGGCCATTTGAATTTGTTTTTCTCTAACCTGTCTGTATCTTTTGCCTGTTTCCCCATAGGTCTGTCTTTTTCTCATTGATTTGCATAAATTCTTTATTAATTATCTCTCATTCACTTTACACTTAAAAAGTGACAATTTTATCACTGGTGTTGCCATTTCTTCATTTGTTCTTTCCTCTTACTAACTGGCTTCTTTACACTCAAATCAAACAACAGACAGGATGAAGATATAAAGAGCCAGGAAACAATGGTGGCCCCCAGAATTCTTTGGGCTTACTAAGGACACAGAATGAGATGATAGTGTACTCTGGTAATTAAAGGCCCTGTTCTTTATTACCCTTTGCCCTGCACTGAATAGAAAACCTGACTTGATTGCGAATTAAAAATTTAACTTGTGATTCTCTATTGGAAATGGCAGAGAATAGCAGGGCTTCCATATTTTCTACAAATTTGAGACAGTAAAATTAAAACAAAGGATTTTGAGACTCTCCTGTAACTTTGTATGTTATACTCAATGCTCTGTTTCTTTATTCTTATCAAAATCCACTATCAAGTAGGCAATGATACATGACAGTTTTATTCAAAATACTTAGAATTCACCAGGAGTATTCTTGGATCTTGCTAATGGATGACCTTGGATTATCAGATCAACAGAGGAAATTCTTCTGTTTCTATTTGTTAGGAGCTGGATACTGAAACCTTGGGTACCTGCATAGATTTCCAGGTCGTACCAGGCTGTGGTATTAGCTGTAAAGTCACCAATATTGAAGGCTTGTTACATAAGAATAACTGGAAGTTAGAGGAAAATAACATTAAAAATGCATCCCTGGTTCAAATTGATGCAAGAAATGAACAGTCATCAACTTCGTCTTCCATGATTATTGATGCTCAGCTCTCAAGTAAGCTAATTTTTCTTTGTAGTATAAATAATGGTGCAGTTATGAACAAATGGCTAATTTTATAACCCTGAACTGTTATATAAGAAACAAAATTTGGCATCATGATTTCATTCTCTCTTTACTATGGGTCATATGATATCTTCACTCAGTTTACTTAAGAACACTTCCTAACTGTTTTCATTGACACCACTATAGGGTGGTCAGGTCTAGTTTTAGTTGCTCTTCTGTGATCCTTCTTTTATTTCTCACTATGACTATTCCCCACTGCAAATTATTGTATTTATCAAATAGAAAATTATGGTTCTCGGGCATGCATTCTTTCTATTTTTGCCCAAATTATTCCTTTTTCATAGGAAGAGATGTCCCTTGTCTTGCCTAGCAAATTCCTTCATCTTTGCTCTAGATTCTATGCTCTCTTAATTCCTTAGGGACTTACCTTTCTCTGTCATATTCCATTGCTTCTCCATTTTCCAACTCTTTTTCTGTAGTAGCTTCTTGTCTATAGGCTTCCATTACCACTCCAAAATCTGTATTTTTGAATATTCCTCCCATCAAAATCACTATATTCCCATCTAGACTCTTTCCTTTCCTTTGTATCTAAGCTTTGAGAATGAGTAGGCTCATTCATTGAATTCACTTATTCGATTCAGAATCATGCCTTAGTTCATTGTAATCTGGCTTCCATTCCATCCATACTACTGAAACTATATTTTCTAGGTCACTCAGAGCCCTCTTCAGTGGTCACTTTTCATCTTCATCCCATGTGACTTCACTAAGACATTTGATGATGTTTATTCCTCTCTAACACTCTTTCCTCCCTTTATTCCATGACCCTGCTTTCTCTAGATTCTCTCTCATATCCTTGGCTGTACCTTGTAATCCTCCTTTAATTCATCTTTTCTTCTGCTTTCAAATATTGAATATCCTCAGGAATGTATTTGTTTTTATTTTTTTCATTTTTAATACTTTCTCTGTACAGTCTCATTCGTGCCTATTATTTATTCCTCTACTTACAGGCCTTCACTACTGTAAAACCTGTATCTCTGGCCAAGGCCTATTTCCTGAGCTTCCCACTGATCTTTTTTCTGCCTCTAAAACATGATCTATCCACCTAAGTGTGCCATTACTTCTCCACCCATTTATTCCTGAGCGATTTTGCTAACATGCAGATATGATCATATAATTTTCTGTCCTATGACTCTTTTATAGTGGTTTATGACCTATTTTGTGAATCATGAATCTTTTGGAGGAATGTAATGAAAGCTATGGATCTATCCTTTACAATATGTTCGTTATAAGAGGTTCATGTGTATCCTTGAAGCCCATCCATAGATCTTGGTTAAGGATCCCAGAATTTGTGTGTGTGTGTGTGTGTGTGGTGCTGGGGATTGAACCCCCGGGCCTTGTACATGCAAGGCAAGCACTCCACTCTACCAACTGAGCTATATACCCAGCCCAGGATCCCAGATTCAATGGTTCTTTCTCTCCTTAGCTCAGAGTCTCTGGACTTTGTTCAAGATCTATTCCCTGTGCTATGTCTCCTGCCTCCCTATATCACTCATTTTGTCTTTTCCATTGTTCCACATGTACTCTATGTTCCATCCATACCTAACTACTTAGTTTCCTCCTTACAGTGTGTCATTTCATGATTATTAGATAATTTCACTTACTATTTCCTCTATGTAATATTCTTACACACAAATAGCATTTACCTGGTGAAATTACGATTACCTTTCAAGACCAAGCTCACTTCTTTCTTCACTGACTGACATATATTGACAGAGACAATTGCTCTTCTTAAATAATAATTGTACTTAATCTCCATTTTTGCACTATATAGACTACACAATAATTATTTATACACCAGCCATCTATACTAGTCTGTGACTTTTTATTATTTGTCTGTGGACTTCTGAAATCAAGAACACGGATACATAGAAAACCATTCAACAGTTTTTGTTGAGCAGATTGTTCAAGGCACTAAAGAATCAGCAGAGAGGGCTGGGGGTGTAGCTCAGTGGTAGAACTTGTGCTTAACATGTGGAAGGCCCTGGGTTAAATTTAATTCTAATTCAATCTATTTCTCTCTCTCTCTCTCTCTCTCTCTCACACACACACACACACACACACACACACACACACACTCGCACTCACACGAGAACAGAAAACATAGTATGATGGAGATAGCGTGCCATGGAAGGAAATGAGCAGGGAAAAGGGTATGGAGAATGCTGGGATTAGTGGGTACCATTTTTTTTTTTTTGTGTGTGTGTGGTGCTGGAGATTGAACCTAGGGCCTTGTGCATATGAGGCAAGCACTCTACCGAGTGAACTATATCCCCAGCCCATGGGTACCATTTTTATATAGGCTGATCAGGGTAGGCCTCACTGAGAAGATGGTGTTTGAGCAGATACCTGAAAGGGTTGAGGCATAAAGCTATATGAATATCCATGACATAAGCATTCAAGGGAGGAGGAATGGCAAGTATGAAAGCCTTAAGTCAGGAGTGTACTTGATTTGTTTGAGTAGTGGCAAGAACAGTATGGCAAGAGCAGAATAAATGAATTGGAAAGGGGTAGGAGACAAGATCAGAGAGGTAGTATGGGACTAGATCATGTAAGGACATTGAAAAGACTGTTTGGGGGCCTGGGGAATATAGCTCAGGTGGTAGAGTGCTGGCCTCACATGCACAAGGCCCTAGGTTCAATCCCCAGCACCACAAAAAATAAATAAAAATAAGGAGTTTGGTTTTTACTCTTAGGAAGCTATTTAAGGGTTTTGAGTAGAGGAAGAGACAGAATCTGACCTGATGTTTTCACATTGTCCCTCTGGATGCTCTGGTAAAAATACACTATGGAGATAAGAGTTGGGGGCAAGGGCAGAAGCTGTAAAATGAGTTGCTGGGCTGTTACCATCATCTAGATTCTGATTCTAAATGTGTCGTGAAGGAAGAATTGAAAGATTTTTTTCACAGGTTGCATATCTGGGGTAGGAGAGAAACCAGAGTCAAAATTTGTGTTGTGGTTTGTGGCCTAAGCAGTTGGAAGAATGGAGTTACCCTTTAAATAAGATGAGCAAGACCACAAGAGAGGTAGTATTGGAGAAATGATCAGAAGTTAGTTTTATACATGTATTTGAGTACCTATTAAATGTTCAAGTGGAGATGTCGTATAAATGAAAATTTCTGGCTACAGGAGTCAGAAATAGGCTGAGTCATACATATAAATTTAGGAGTCATTTGCTTATAGATCTGTGATGTCCAGTACAGTATCCACTAGTTATATGATACTATTTAAATTAAGATTTAATTTAAAATTTAGCTCTTCAATCTTAGTAGCCCCAATTCAGAGCTCAATAGTCAGATGTGTGTGTTAGTGGCTACTATATTAAACAGAGCAGATACACAACATTTCCATAATTATAGAAAGTTCTTTGGACAATGTTGATATGAGTAGTATTTAAAGACACGAAACTGGATAAGATCACAAAAGAGGTGCTAAAGTCTGAACCCCAATGCACAACAAATTAAGAGGTCAGGGAGATGAGGAGGGATTAGCCAAGACTGAAAAGTGCTGAACAAGGAGTTATTCCCAAGAATGTGGTATTCTAGAAGCCAAGCAAATAAAGCATTTCCAAAAGGAGGGAGTAAACAACTGTGTTAAATGCTACTAATAGGACAAGTAGGATGATAGTTGAGAATTAACCAGTAGGTTTATTAGAGTAAAGGTCACTGGTGTAGGGTGTAAATGATTCATTGGAATAGGAGAGGCAAAAACTTTATTGGAGGGGCTGGGGGTGTCGCTTAGTGGTGGAGCACTTGCCTAGCCCATGTGAGGCACTGGGTTTAATCCTCAGCACTGCATAAAATAAAGGTATTGTGTCCATCTAGAACTAAAAAAAATCTAAAAAACTTTATTGAAGTGGGTTCATGTAAGAATGGGAGATATGAATTGAAGACAGTCAATAAAGAACACTTGAGAAATTTTGCTGTGTACACAGGCAGAGAAATATGGTTGCTAAAGCAGTAGGTGATATTGAGAGGGGTTTTTAAAGTTAGGACAATGTGCAGTAGAGATAGAAAAGGAGAGGGGAGAATTGTTGGAGAGATGTTCTGAAATAAGCAAAAGAGGGGGATCTAATGCACAAATGGAGAGGTTGGTCTTAAAATTTGGAACAAAGTCAGTTTATAAGAATTGAAGGGATGGCAACTTATATGGACACAGGAGGTGCAGATCACTAGGCTAGATAATGAGAGCTTGTGGAAGTTGTCTTTTAATTGCTTCTATTTTCTTTCTGAAGTAGGAGCCAGAGTTTTCATCTAGTATGAGAATGGGGGAGGAGAAGCTGGAGATTGGAAAAGAGAGGATAAGGTGTAAAATAGTCACCTAGAAGAAATGGAAAATGAATGACCTAAGGAAATATAGATGAACTTCAAGACAGCACTAAGGGCTCACTTAAAGTTAGTGGTTACAAGTTTAAAATGAATCATTAACATGGTGGCATATTTATGTCCAACATTCAGCTACTGATGCACAATAAATATTTTGAACTTAATTGAATTGCTATGGAAGGTCAAACAGAAAGCTTCACCAAGAAAGTGACATTTGAATTGGCTCTTGAAGAATACAATGAAGTTTACTATTTGGAGCAGAGAGGTAAAAATATTCAGGTTAAGGTAGCAAAATATACAAAGGCCCAGAGACATGGAAGAGCAGAACATATTCCCAGAAAATTTGAAAATTGCTATTCCAGGTTGTATTCTACCAAAAATATGCTGTACTTACTACAAGATTAGACAGGAAGAACTGGCTTCATAGAGTTTCTATAAAGATTACATGAGCTCACCAAATGTTATTTCTGTACTTACTTTCAGATACTTTTAATACTCAGCAGTATAAAGTCCTCATTGGTAACCGTGAGTGGATGATTAGAAATGGTCTCATCATTAATAATGATGTAGATGATTCCATGACTGAACATGAAAGAAAAGGTCGGACTGCTGTATTGGTGGCAGTTGACGGTAAGGTTTTCCATGAGTATGTTGTGATTCACTGTTGTAATCTCAGTTGTTTCATGCGTGTTTTGGGTATTTTGGGGTCTTTTTGTTTGTTTTTGTTACTGGTGATTCAACTCAGGGGTGCTTACTACTGAGCTACATCTGTAGCCCTCATTTTTATTTTGAGACCAGATCTTGATAAGTTGCTGAGAATCCTGCTAAATTGCTGAGGCTGGCCTCAGACTTGTGGTACTCCTGCCTCAGCATCCCAAGTCTCTGGGATTACAAGTGTGAGCCACCATACCCAGTGCTTTCTTGCGTATTTTTGAGAGACTTCTGAACTATGTGGGTTATTCACCAGCCCCCTGGATACAAAGTGAAAACATTAAATAACGTATGATTTTTACTGAGTAATTAAAATTTCCTGGGCTAGGGCCCAGTACTATAAAAAAGAAGGGAAAAACTCTTTAAAAATCCTCTTCATTTGTCTACTTTTATTATTTTATTTCTTAGCCTGTTTTAAATAAATAAAAGCCAATCATGGATTTGTTTAAAAAAACCCAAAATAGTTGGGGATGTAAGTCAGTGGAGGTAAAAAATATAGAACAGCCTCACTGTTGCTGAGGCTGGCTTTGAACTCATAATCATGACTCAGCCTCCTGAGCCACTGGGATTACAGGCATGCACCACAATGCCTGGCTTACTTTTGTCTTTTAAATAGAATAAAATAAGTATTTTGCAGTAATTTTTTTACCTATGTTAAAATGCCAGTTTTAGCTCCATTCACACACCCCTTTTGCTCTAAAAAGAAAAAAAAAAGTATTAGTTGTCAGTTTCATTTGCTTTTAAATTAGCTAAGAAGTGTTTATAGCTATTGGCAAATAACTATTTAAGGAAAGGAAAAGATTATTTTAATATCCAGTAAGGTCTCTCTTTTGTTTTCCTATTACTACCTTTGTTAGTTACCACTACTTTACTCTGTGAAGTTTTCATAACCAGATATGAAAGTTGATTATAGGGTTAGTGGTATAAAGTCTGTATGAGTTCAGAGACGTCTTGAGTTAAGTCAAGCCCTGAACAACTTTACAAAATTTATTTCTTTCTGAAATGTTACATTAAAATATTATTCTACTTTTCACCGTATTCCAAACTGTCTTCTGCTGCTTCTGTTATTAGATGAGCTGTGTGGCTTGATAGCCATTGCTGATACTGTGAAGCCTGAAGCGGAATTGGCTGTTCATATCCTGAAATCTATGGGCTTAGAAGTAGTTCTGATGACTGGAGACAACAGTAAAACAGCTAGATCTATTGCTTCTCAGGTAATTGGTTTATTTAGTTGTTGGGGTGTGGGCATGTAGTAACTTCTAATTATTCATATATATTTTATTTCCTGCATTCAGATACAAAAAATTCATATGACCTGTTATTTTCATTATTACCAAATAGATTTAGTTGGTTCCTTAAGGAAGGATTAGCATGCTATACTAGAAGGATTTTGAGCTTTGTGTGTTCCTAGTATAAGTAAAAGGGTATTTGCTTAGCTCATTGGATGCTTGAGTGACCCTATACACCAGTTTCTGTTGATGCTTCCTTTGAAATGTTGCTCGTATTCTTCATAGTGCTGTCAGCTTAAGCCAGGTTCTCATCATCTCTTGCCTGAAATATGGCAATAACACCAGACAGGTTCCTTTCTGTTCAGTCCCAAACACCACTAATGGAACCATTTCCTAATGCACCACTTTGACATACCACTTTTCTGCTGACCCCTGCATTTGCCTTACCTCCAACATTTTTCAATCTTTTCTACTTGGGAATGCCTTCTCTCCTTTTCTAATAAATAATACAAGGAATATATGAATACATTCTATATAAAATATAGAAGGATGTAAAGAGTTTGTCACCCTTTTCCCATTCTTTGAAATGTTGCTCGTATGTCTAGTTCTACCCCTTCTGCTTACAAATGCATATATATGTTCATATACAAATGTATAATTCTGGTATTTTGAACATCAAGTGGGATCATTTTATAAGGATTATTCACTAGTTTGTTTTTTTAATATAACTATTCCTTAGAACTTTGTTCATGTCTGAACATATAAAGTTATTTCATTCTTTCTATATTGTTTCATGGAATTCCATGGTATGGATTTATCAAAATTTATTTAACCATTCCCCCAATGATGGACAATAAGGTGAATTTGAAAGGTTTTTTTTTGGTTTTAAACAGGCATTAATAAACATCTTTGTATATGTACATGTCTGTCCAAAATACATCTAGATGTAGAATTGCTGTACCAAATGATGTGTACACTTAGATAAATGTTGCCAAATGCACCCCCCCCCAAAAGACAGTGCCAGTTACACACTCAACAACAGTATATAAGAATGCTCACTTCCCATATTATCACTGGATATTATCAGTCATTTAAAATGTAGACATCTGGTGTGTAAAAAAAGAGGACTCATTATTACCCAGTTATTCTTCTGGTACTCAGTATTATTTCTTGAAATGAATTGAGTTTATTTTCCTCCTGTAGGTTGGCATTACTAAGGTGTTTGCTGAAGTTCTACCTTCCCACAAAGTTGCTAAAGTGAAGCAACTTCAAGAGGAGGGGAAACGTGTAGCAATGGTAGGAGATGGAATCAATGACTCCCCAGCTCTAGCAATGGCAAATGTTGGAATTGCCATTGGCACAGGCACAGATGTAGCCATTGAAGCAGCTGATGTGGTTTTGATAAGGGTAAGTCCAATGGCCTGACCTCTGAGGAACATGAAACTACCCTACATGGTCAGTGATAATGTCATAAAATATATTGAACACACTATTTCTGCCTTAATTCCCATGTTCTTAGTTATTAAGACTATGAGTATTTGAGGTGGGAGTATGGGAAATCTTACCAATTACCTATTGACTTTCTCAATGCAGCAATGTGAGTGAGAATTCTAAGCTTCCAATGTGAAGAATAAGATTTAGGAATATATTTATAATACAGTTATCTTCAGTAAATATTTGTTGAGGTTATTTTAATTATATTTAATTCTTATACCAGCACACAACCCTAAAAGTGTTTTCAGAACCTGGGAAAATTTTCTGTAAAACATCTTCCAAGTCTGATTCAAGTTTTAGCAGTGTCTGAGATTTGTGGTTAATACACCTATTACTGTAATGTATACATAGTTGTCAGTATACACAGTGTCAAATATAAAAGTTACTAGTAAAGTTAGTCTCTCACTAACATCATAAATATTTCTGTTCTTAGAATGATCTTTTGGATGTAGTGGCAAGTATTGACTTATCAAGAAAGACAGTCAAGAGGATTCGGATAAATTTTGTCTTTGCTCTAATTTATAATCTGGTTGGAATTCCCATAGCTGCTGGTATGTGACTCTTAACTATTATTGCTTTTTACTAAAGTCATTAGAAACCTATTATATTGGATGATTTAGTATTATTAGTTTTTAGCTTAGTTTTTGTATATAACTTGCTGCCATAGTGAGAAGTAATGTTAAAGCCAATATTTTTTTTTCATTTTTCAGTGGTGTTCTTTATAGTGTAAGAATGTATGAGCATTCTGACAGGTTTCTTTTCCCCTCAACTTTACATTCTGAAAATTGTCAAATCTGCATTAACATCAAAAAATGATACAATGAAAATCTGTGTACCTTTTACCTAAGCTTAAAAATTGATATTTTGCTGCATAGTGTCATCTCTTTTTCCATATATCCACATACACAGTTATTTATTCATTCATTTATTTTTCTGCCAAAGAGAACAGATTTACTTTTTTTGTAAAGCTTTTTAAAATTTTTTTAGTTATACATGGACACAATATCGTTATTTTGTTTATTTATCTTTATGTGGTGCTAAGAATCGAACCCAGTGCCTCACATGTGTGAGGCAAGCACTCTGCCACTGAGCCACAACCCCAGCCCAAGAACAGATTTGCTTTTTATTTTTAACAGTGCTGGGAATTGAACTCCAGGGCCTCGAGTATGCTTAGTAGTGCTCTACTGCTGAGCTACACATCCTCAGCCCCTTTTGTTCTTTATTTTGAGACATGGTCTCACTAAATTGCTGAGGCTGGCCATGAACTTGTGATCCTCTTTCCTCAGCCTACTAAGTAGCTGGGAATTATAGGTGTGTATCCCCATACCTGGCCACAAATATACTTTAATTTCATTACCCAAACATAGCCATTGTTTGCATTTTATATTTCCTTCCAGTCTTTTTTACTCTGTGTCAGTTTTGGTCTAGTAGTATAGTTGTGATTTGTAGCATACACAGAATTTTCAGTTCTTAATACTCTGTTATAGTCAATAGGTGTTATTTTAGGTTTAGAGACCAAATGAGATGGATTAAAGGTAAATGGCCAAGAAATAATAATTTAGGATCATTTAATAAGCATCTGAGAATCTCCTAAATTTAGAGGCCTGATAGGAGTTGGTAATGACAGGAGAAATAGCTATCCATTTCTACTTATTCTCTCTGGTTTTGAGAGACAAAGACATAAAATGACATGAAAACAATTACAAAGCTGTTTATCAACAAGGACATAACAAATGCTAAAGGGTCAAAGAGCAAAAGAACAATCTCAGCCCAGTAAGATTAATTCATGGAGTAAGTGATTTTTAAAAAAACTATACAAGTAATATATGATCACTGTAGAACCAGCAGAAAAATTCAGATAAGCACATAAAAATTTAAAGTATAGTAAGTCTATATTTATCTCCATTATATGAGCAAATATTAAAATGTCTGTCAAACCAAGTGTGGATGAGTTTATAGAACATGAACTCCCATACACTGTTGGAATTGTGAATTGGTCCAGCTCCTTTGGAGAACCAAGGAATATCCACCTAAAGCTGGATCATGTTATCATGACCCAGCAATTTTACCCCTAGGATGTACCATAGAGAAAGTCTCAAACATGGATACAAGGAGACATACAGGAATGTTCACAGCAATTTTAATGAAAAATTGGAAAACAAAGAAAAAAAAGAAAAATTGACAACGTAAATCCTTACCACAAAGAAGATAAAATGCTGAAGAAATATCAAAGAAATCATTTGTGTGTGTGTGTGTGTGTGTGTGTGTGTGTGTGTGAAAAACGCATTGATGGGGCTGGGGTTGTGGCTCAGTGGTAGAGCAATTGCCTAGCATGGGTGAGGCACCACATTAAACAAATAAATAAATAAACAAACAAAATTGTATTGTGTCCATCTCAACTAAAAATAAATAAATAAATAAATAGATGAATAGATAAATAAATAAATAAAATGTTAAAAAAAAGCACATTGATGATCTGTTTAGTACTGCCTACTGTAATCCAAACTCATTTTCTAGGGGTTTTTATGCCTGTTGGTTTGGTTTTGCAACCCTGGATGGGATCTGCAGCAATGGCTGCTTCATCTGTTTCTGTGGTACTTTCTTCTCTCTTTCTTAAACTGTAAGTATAATGGTTTGCTCATTCTGTTTTTTTTTACAAACCTTTTATCATTCATGGTCAGTCTTGACCATGGATCAATAATAAACTCAAGCCATTCTTAATAATAATTATTAAGCAATAATAATTAATAATAATTAGCTATGTAATTGTCACTTCATGTAGTTTATGCATAGTAACCAGTAGCACCGAGATAAAATCTAGTCCGGCTAAAATCTGGTTCTGAGAATAGAATTTCTGATCATTTCAAGCTACCTTCCTAGCAGTGATAACCTTTGTACATTTCATACCAGTTACATCTTCTTTCATTTGTTGATGTAACAAGCACCTTATTCATCACTTGGTTATTTTAAACTTGTATCCTTTTCCATGTGTCCAGTTATAGGAAACCAACTTATGAGAACTATGAACTGCGTTCTCGGAGCCAGATAGGACAGAAGAGTTCTTCAGAAATCAGCATTCATGTTGGAATAGATGACACTTCAAGAAATTCTCCTAAACTGGGTTTGCTGGACCGGATTGTTAATTACAGCAGAGCCTCCATAAACTCACTATTGTCTGATAGACGTTCCCTAAACAGTGTTGTTACTAGTGAACCTGACAAGCACTCACTCCTGGTGGCAGACTTCAGGGAAGATGAAGATACCACATTGTAAAGGCAATAGAGAGCACTGCTATTTGAAATTGTTATGCACTGATACAGCGTTCATGCTATTACTTTAGCTTTTCAAAATATTGTGGAAAGATTTTATGTTGGTCTCATGCTCTTCTTACATGAGGGATTCAATTTGAGTTGCATGTTTCAGGGCATGGGCTCTGAACCTAGCTTTATTTCAAATTAATTTGCAGCATTTTTTGCTTTCTCTAGTGATAGATATGGAAGAGCAGTGAGGTTTACGACAAACCCTACAAGTACAGGTTGCTGAATTGCTGCTAAAATGATAGAATATTTTTATTTGACCAAAATAGAGGCGGGGTGGGCAAGAAAAGGATAATTAAAAATTTGAAGATTTGAGAGCATGATTTTAAGGATATTTTTGAGTCTGTAATGCTGCCCCACTGGGGACCAATGACTCTCAAAGCACTAATTTTAGAAGGGAAACAGTTGAAACTGTTTAAAAATAGATGTGCCTTATTTATTGTAGTTTTCTTTCCCCTTATCTCCCTGCATCCTTGTCTTTGCAGTTGCTTTCTTGGATTCTCCAAGATGTCTTCTTTCATTATCTTCCTTTAAGTTAGCCAAATTTCGGTGGTTGTTTCATTGATAAAAATAACTGACAATTTTTCCAATACCTTGTTCCTTTTTAAAAGTTTTTGTAGCTAAAAAGACCTTAAGGGTCTGTAGGGATCCCTGCCTCCCATCTTTCCATTGTTGTAAGAAATATGTTACCTTCTCCCTTCAATCTCCCTAGCTTTGTGCTAGCTTTCAATTCACTCCTGCTGAGCTTAGCTCCAAGTTGTTCATTTCAGAAAATTAACATTTTGAGCCTCTTTCATTCAAAAGATTTTCAAAGATTAACACTACTATATTTAATATATACAATTTCTTGGCTGATATATATAATTTAATAGATTTTAATTATCTTTTATTGTTTCATACAGGCTGTCAAGATGACTTTAAAGTAATGCTATTACAAAAAGCTGATTGTACCAAAAACTACAGTAAATTTGTAATATAGAAATTAGAATTTTCCTAGGCTGTAATATCTTTTAGCCAAATATATACTTTTCTCTTGTTTAAAACATTTGCACTTACTATGTGTGGTGGCACACGCCTGTAATCCCAGTGACTGGGGAGGCTGAGACAGGAAGATTGCAAGTCTGAGGCCAGCCTGAGCAACTTAATGAGAACCTGTCTCAAAATAAAAAATAAAAATAAAAAGGGCTGGAGTTGTAGCTCAATAATAAAGCACCCTGGGTTTAATCTCTGGTGCCATAAAAACAAACAACAGCAAAACATTTGCACTTATATAGTTAGTGTTCTTGGTAAATTTAGGAAATTGTTCCTATCGTCACATGGAAATTCCAGAGTGACCACCCAGGAGCTAATATACTAGTCAGAGATATGGTACTTACGTGACCATTTAAATTTCCTTGTTAATTGCAAGGTGGATTTCAGATGCAGAATATGTAAATGAAGGTTATTCATAGTAAATTCTCAACATTTTGTTCCCTTTGCCAGAATAATACCCAACACATAGGATTTGTGCTCAGTAAATGTTAGGTTTTTTTTTTCTTCCCTTGAGGTCAGTACTAAATATGAAAAATCATTTTTATACATGAGAGTCTAAAATCAGGTAGGAGACAAGGTTCTTCCTCTTCTACCCCTTTTCTCTTTTATCCTCTCTCTCTCTCTCTCTCTCTCATACACACACACACACACACAGTTTACAACATTATTTCATGCTGTCTTTTCACATTTGGAAAATATGTAATTTCTATACCCATCTTAAAGATAGAACAGAAACTTTTGATTAAGGTGCTATTAATCTAGAAAGGCAACCCATTTTAATAAAGTATGAATCAGTTTGTATGTTTAGGCTCTTTTTTTAGACCAATTTATGCCATCTTCCATGTTTACAGTTTGAGTTTGAATATTCATTTCTATAATTCCAGTGGAACATCATAACATGACTCATTTCTTCTATAAGAAACAGTTGGTATGACAGATGTATAATAGATTTTTCTTACTCTGGAGCCAAATTGAAAAAAGAAGCCCTCCCCCACACACAGTTGAACATAGGCAGTTAGTACTTTCACTGTGTGTATGTGTCAATCTCTTGGCCCTATATGCAGGTCATAGGATGTGAAAGGCAATAGCTTATGGTCTGGAAGTAATCAGGATGTAATTTCAATTCTTACTACAAGAACAGAAAACATGCTGTTTAGGAAGAGTCCTGTTTTAGATATCTGTAGCCACACTTGAATTCTCTGCCACAAGTCTCCTAAAATCTTAAACTATTAGCTACAGAAGGATGCTGTATTCACAGGTGAGAGAAGCAATTTATGGAGGGGATCAAAATCATTGCTTTCAGTTAGTAACTAAGTAACTAGTTACTAGTGAGAAATTTTATAAGTGTGTGTATCTACGTATTTATTCACATACATATGCAAATTTATATGTATGTGCACATATACATCCATCTATATTATCATCCAGAAGAAAAATGGATTTATATTTGAATTCGACATTTGAATATTTTGAAGTTCTTTATTTGTATTTTCTTTATCACTCTTCTGTATTCACTCAGCAACCATGCCCTCAGTCTGAAGATAACAAGAACACTTTGATATCTAGTGCTGGTGCAGACTCAGCTATGGGGCACCTTAACTTAAATATCCAAAGATGCCTTTTGAATTTCAAAGATTAAAACCCAACTAGAGTATTTAGTGTTGGAGTTTTAAAAAGTATGGTTGTCAGTTGTGAAAATAGAAATGTTATTTTTTCCTAGTTTAGTATCAACATTTTAGAATGTTAAATCTGATGCTTTGTGAACAAATGATTTTATATTGTGCTTTAATTTTTTAAAAATTATACTTTATTCAGATATACAGAATGCTTAAAATAGTACTGTAGACAAGATGTTTCCAAAAATTTAAGCGTGAATATATTTTCTGTACACAGCTTCAAATCAAAATGTGTGTAAGATGATTTTCTTTCCATGATTGTGGATCCTGCTTTAAAATGATTTTTCTGGATATTTATTTTACTTTATTTTGTTATTTTCTTTGGGTGAGGCATCTGGTTACTGGTTATTTTTAAAAGAATAAAAACATTCCTGTTATCACTCCATTTGGGGCATTTTTTTGTTTGTTTTCTTTCCTATATTTTTTAAAAATTATTATTTTACCAAATATTTTTAAAAAATATGCTGGGTGCAGTGATACATGCCTGTAATCCCAGTGGCTAGGGAGGCTGAGACAGGACGATTGCAAGTTCAAAGCCAGCCTCAGCAACAGCAAGGCACTAAGCAACTCAGTGAGATCCTGTTTCTAAATAAAATGCAAAATAGGGCTGGGGATGTGGCTCAGTGGTTGAGTGCCCCTGAGTTCAAATCCCAGTACCCTCACCCCCCAAAATATGGATTCATGCCTATTTTACACTGTCTTAAGTCCCTCAGTCTGGTATGAGCAATTAGATAAAGCACAAAGCATGAATTCTTGTTCTTCAGTCAAAAGAGCTTCTTTAGTGACATTGATCATAAATTCCTTTTGTAGCCAAAACCAGGCGTCTCAACCTTATGTTTTTAGTTAAAGAAAAGTTTTGCTAAATATTGTTAAACATTGTTTGATACCCAAAACAGCAGTGGACGATGTTGTGCAATATTCATCTACTGTAGTCAAGATAGTATTTTGTTTTTCCATAAGCATGTAGTTGATCATGTTTCTGCCGAGGATGTGCCTTCAACTTTATAATTATAGTGTTGTAAAAATGTATTTTTGTCAGTCTCTCTTTTGTTAAATCATCCAACTCTCTCTACCAGCAGTTCCAAATTACTCTTGTGTTTTTGTGTTTGTTTGTCTGCCCCCCCCCCCCAACTGTTAATCTACAATGTGGCAGGATTGGAGACAGCACTACACATTTGGTAAGAGTGGGAGAGAGGAAATCTATTTTCTTTCAGATTCCACTCAACCTGCCATATCATTTAGTGAGGATGAGAAACCAAAGAATCAAATCATTGTTCTCCTGGTTTTAGTAGTCTCTAATACAGTCTCTATAATAGAGTAGCTACCCCAAATGAGCTAAACAGACAAAAGAGCTTTTCTTGCTTTTGGGGCACCTTATACAGTGTGTTTGAAGATCCTACCCAAGATACAGTCCCATACCAAACACTCCTTTGAGTTAAGGGTTTCAAACTTACCTGAGAAATTAATTTCCATTTCTCACCAAATCTGTGGGATTATTCAAGGTGATGAGATAGGACAAAAGTCTCCTTTTTTGTTGGTTTCCTGAACTAATCTTAGAGAAGGATGTATAGTGATTGCAGTATCAGAGCTGGTAAGGTTTCAAAATTCTTTCCAGATCCACAAAACCTTCCTATTGAGGAATGCTTGCTAGGTGAAGGCATCGAAGACCCTGCTAGAATTCAAATAGAGATGAAAGAAATGGAGCTGTCTCTTTCACAAATTTGCCAGGGCCTAACAGCCCTACTTGCTAAATGGCTCTATCTTCACAGGTGTGTCCAACTATTCGTGGGAATAAATTGCAATCGAGATATGAAAGCCTATTTATTTATTTAGTACTGGAGATTGAATCCAGAGCTGCTCTACCACTGAGCTATATCCACAAATTCTTTTAAAATTTCTTATTTAGACACAGGGTCTTTCTAAGTTGCTGAGGCTGACCTTGAACTTTTCATTCTTCTGCCTCAGCCTCCTGAGAGTCTGGGATTACAGGCATGCTCCACTGCATACAACTCAAAGGCAAAGCTCTTTAAGACAAGGTTTGAATAAACTTGCTTGTATATAATGCCACACAGTTTAAGAAATCTGAAAACTATCCCAGCAACTTGGGAGGCTGAGGCAGGATGATCCCAATTTCAAGGCCAGCCTCAGCAATTTAGGGACACCCTGTATCAAATTTTTTTAAAAAAATAAAATGAGCTGGGGGTGAAGTCTCAGTGGTAGAGCACTGGTTTCAATTCCCAGTACTTGCCCCCAATCCTGAAAACCTGGAAAAGTTTGAATTATGCTGAGTAGTCTTTGGCATAGTGTACCTATTGCCCTCAAGTGACCCTAAGCTTTTCACAGTCAGCACCCTGTCTGCCCCGCAAGATGTCTGTAAACTGGAATGCTACTGAGATTTCAGAATTCCTTGCTTCTCCTCACCTAGTCAAAATTCCATTTCTTTATTGCAGTTATTATCACCAAGTATAGAAAAACAGATTAATGCAATCCACCCTAAGGTGCCAAAGACCTTTAGTGCTTGCCAGAGTTATTTTCAATAATCTGAAAAGAGTGATTTTCAATCCAAATGACTATAACTACTAAAATGAAAAATATCAGGCCATGTAAAAGAGGTCATTTTGGGGTAAGTAGACCTAGGATCAGCTCTCCTAGGCTGTTCTTGGTTTTGGTAGCTTTTAACTTTACACTCTTTCGTCTAAGATTTCTTTTAAACTCCTACATCCCCATAATGATGGAAAGATCACTGATTTTGGAGACTGTTAGACCTAGTTGCAAAATAAAAATTCTGCTACTTACCAACTGGGTGGGTGACTATTTTTGCATGTAAAGTGAAAACAAACCTAGGTTATTAAAACAAAGTTATCTTACAATTTGGAAGTCAGAATCTGTGATGGATCACAGGGCAAAAATCAAGATGTCACCAGGGCTGCATTCCTTTGAGAGGCTGTAGGGGAGATTTTAGTCCTTGTCTTTCTCTACTTCCAAAGGCTGTCTGCATTCTTTGACTCTTGGCCCCTTCATCATGTTACTCTAGCCTCTCATTTCCATTGTCACACTCTCTTACCTTTGGCTGCCTGCCTCCTTCTTATAATGATTGATTATATCAGGTCTGTTAAGATAATCCAGGGTAATTTCCCCATGTTCATACTCAATCATAGTTGCAAAGTCTTTTTTGCATGAAAGGTAACATAGTCACAGCTTCTAGGGATTAAGTCATGGGCATTATTCTGCCTACAGTAGTGAACATGGACAAGTTAACTTGACCTGACTGAAATTCAATTTCTTCAAGGGCAAAATGAAGACAATAATACCTACCTTACTGAATTGTGAGGCTTAACAATAATGAGGGAGATGTTCCCAAAATACCAAAGACACAGTGGTAAATGGTTGTTGTTTTTTTGGCCTGGGCATAGGGAAAGACAAACTATCCATGGTCACTTGGTTGTGTTATTAGTCTGCAGCTGCCTTAATTGCCAATTTCATATGTTGAAGAGAGCTGTTTTTGCCTTTATGAGGTCCCCAAGTGGCATGATTTGAGGAGCACCAAAACAGCAGCCTACTGGTCTCAAATGCTCCCAACATTAAGAATATCTCTTTGGGTCCTTAAATTTGGCACTGATAGCCTTTCCTTTTCCTCTGTAATTGTTGCTGTTCATGTTTGCACCAGTTCAACTAATATACTCCTGTTTTGAGGCATAGCCAAGAACAAGTCAAGCCAAGAGTCTGTTCTTATATTTAAGATCTTAGGGCAAAGGGCTTGCTTTAAATAGTCACAATGAACCTTCTCCTTCTACTCAAATTATTATTATTATTATTATTATTTTATTATTATTTAATGATACCAGTGATTGAACCCACAGGCACTCTACCGTTATGCAACATCCCCAGCAGCTTTCTGTTTTTGTTTTGGTTTGTTTAGGTTTCTCTTTTTTTTGAGACAGGGTCTCACTAAGTTGCCCAGGCTGGCCTTGAACTTGTTATCCTTCTGTCTTATCCTCTGGAATGAGATTATAGGTATGCACCACTGTACCAAGCAAAATAAATTATTCTTTTCTTTATTAAGTGGAACCACTGGCAGTAACTATTTTCCCAGCAGATCACATTTTGGTTTTATTGTATGAGATCCTGCTGGGTAATGCCTTGGCATGTTTGCTACTCCCAGGGTGGTCTCCAGGCCACCAAGCATTGGTATCACCTGGGAGCTTATGAGAAGTGTAAATTCTCAGGCTATACCCCAGACCAAATAAACAATCAAGACTTTAACACATGAACCTCTGAGGAACATTTCAGATGCTAACTATAGCAACTAATGGCGGGGGTGGGGGATGAGCAGAGAGAAGAATGTAGGGAATACTGGGGAGGAGGCTGCAGTTTAAAATAAAGGGCTCAGAGAAAGTTTTACTTTAAAGCAGACATTTCAGAGTATACTTGAAGGAACTGGGAGAGCTTGCCATAGAGAAGCATGAGAGAAGAGCAATATAGGCAGAGTATACAGTATGAAACATACTTACACTAACAAATTATCTCTTGTTTCTCAGAAATTCAAATTTAACTGGGTTCCCTGTATTTTATCTGGCAGCTCTAGTTAGAATGCTACAGCAGTAATCCAGGTGAGTGCCCCAAATTAGGATGGTAGCAGTGGGGGTGGTTATATTTTGAATGTAGAGGCAACGGGTCTTTGATGGTTTGATTATAAGGTAAGACAGAAAGAGAGGAGTCAAGAATAAGACCAAATTTTTTGGTAGAACATTGAGAAAACTAGGACTTGCTGTCCCAGCTACTCGGGAGGCCCAAGCAAGAGGATCACAAGTTCCAGGCCAATTTAGTGAGACTCTGTCAAAAATAAAAAGGGCTTGGGATGTAGCTCAGTGGTATGGTATCCCTGGACTCAATCCCCAGTACTGCCCCCACCCCAAATAATAAGTCTGGGGTTGCCATTTACTAAAATGGAGAAAACTATAGGAATGCTTTGGTTTGGAGGCAGAAAAGGGAGAAAGGTCAAATGTTCACTCTCAGACACAATTCTGATATATCTATTAAGTATCCTAGAGGAGATACCAAATTGGCAGATGGATATATGAAATTCAAATTCATGGAAAATAGGCTGAAATTATAAATTTAGTGTTTCAAAAATGCATTTTTTCAGTTTAAATGGGCAAGGTTTTATTTCCCATATCTGCAACACTTTCTGACATCTCTTGTTCTCACAACAATGCATGTAATCTGCAGTTTATAGCTAAAGGAAACCAAATTTCCTGGTTCATAAAGGACCCAATGGCTTGATATTGTGCCAACTTTGGTAAACTGAAACAATAGTTCACAGAATTTGCTTCCCTGTATGGGTTGCTTTATTATTAGCTAAAAATTCATTTCTCATGAAATTTGGAAAGCATAAGTGAAGTACCAGTCACATTTGATTTAACTCTTGAATAGCCAGTGCAGCGCTCTGGGCACTGTGGTGGCTTGTTCATATTGTTGTTGATCTCCTGGCTCACTTTGTGGGTGTGGAACAACACCTACACCTGCAACTCCCTAGCTACCACTGCACCTCTGCTTTCAGCTTCTCTAAGGCCAGGACAAGGAACAAGTGCAATTTTCCCAGTGGTCATACACAGCATTGAGGCTGGAGATGTGAGAGACAAGAGTTCTGTTTTTTCTCCTGTGTTCTAGTTGTCCTCATAGATTTCAATTCATCCTCATAGATTCGAGCTTGTCCTTGCTCTCATTAACAACCAGCTTTTCTCCTTGACTGCCATTCTGGCCAACTTACAGCCACTGCAGATTGAACACTAGATTCAGAGATGACAACCTGTACCACGTGCCTCACCAACTTCCACAGTTGGGTAATGTCTGACCCCTATAATGAGTCCCTTATATCCTTTATTCCTTATTGCTCAAAGCAGTTTTGATTCTCTGATTGAACTTTAATGGACATAGATGGAGAAATCAAGGTAGTAGGAAGACAAGTGATGTAACGTGACTCATTGAGTAAAACCCATAACAGGTTGGCCCTGTCCAGAGTGTTTCTACTGGACTAGGTAAAATATTGCGATCTGGTGACTAGAAATAACAATAATGGGCTGGGCATGGTGGCACATGCCTGTAATTCCAGTGGCTAGGGAAGCTGAAACAGGAGGATCATGAGTCCAAAGCCAGCCTCAGCAATTTAGTGAGGCCCTGAGCAACTTAATGAGATCTTTTCTCAAAAAATAAAAAGGGATAGAGATAGAGATGTGGTTCAGTGCTTAAGTGCCACTGAGTTCAATCCCCAGTACAAAAAATAACAAAAGAAATAACAATAAATGCTAGAGGAGGCCGCTGGTCACCCTGATTACAAACGGCCAAAGGCCCATTGCATTCTCAAGCAGCTCTAGAGACCCTGTGAGTAGTCATATCTCTCTTTAACACCCTGGGCTTGAGGACTGTAGTTTTTTGGCTGTCGTCAAAGTTTGTGAAAGATAGTATGGGAGAAGAAGGTAATTTCTGGGAAAGACAGAATCCAGGGGTCATTCTATTTAAGCTGCTGTTGGAAGAATTTCATATTTGGATATGACATTTAAATAAGTGTTCAATGATTTTTAAAAAGTTTTTTGGTTGTAGATGGTCCTTTATTTTTTATTTATTCATTTATATGTGGTGCTGAGAATCTAACCCAGAGCCTTACATATGCTAGGCAAGTGCTCTACCATTGAGCTACAACCCCAGCCCAATTTTTATTGTTTTTCTTTTTTCAAAATTAAGCCACCTGTGTAATTCCCCACTTACTGGGTAACATTGTGGCATGTTTCCTTTCAGTTTTTTTCCTTTGCATATATTTATTTGTGCTCAACAGAAGAGGTTTTTAATCTGTGACTGATTAGGAACATGAAAATGAGCAGTGACTAATTTTTAACTCTGAAAACAGTAACCTACGAAGAGAACTTTACCCTCTGAAATTCATTGGCTTAGCTGTAGCTCTTTATATGAAAAAATAATTCTCGGGGCTGGGAGTGTAGCTCAGAGGTAGAGCAGGCACTTAGCATGGTAAGGCCTTGGATTCCATCCTCAACATTGCAAAACCAAACCTCTGGGCACAAAATCATTTTAAAAGGAATTCAACTTTTAGAGACAAAGCCAAAGAACTCCTGTAAGGAAACAAATTGGCTAGCATCCAACAAGCTATGTAGAAGCAGATTAAAATTCAGTGTTCTTCTTCTGTGCCTAGTGGTTGAGATGAGTGTTGAGACATCATAGAACCTTCCATTGACCTCTTTTTGGAAAGAAAGGGATCTTTGCTCCATTCATAGGCTTGTACCTTTCATCTGCACAATATTTGGTTAATAACTGTAATGAGGGGGCTGGGGATGTGGCTCAAGCGGTAGCGCGCTCGCCTGGCATGTGTGCGGCCCGGATTCGATCCTCAGCACCACATACAAACAAAGATTTTGTGTCCGCCAAAAACTAAAAAAATAAATAAATATTAAAAAATTCTCTCTCTCTCTTTAAAAAAACTAAATGTAATGAGTAGATGGTTTCCTCCCTCCCTTCTTCCTGCCTTTCTTTCTTTCTTTCTTTCTTGTATTGGGAATTTAACCCAGAGGTGCTTTACCACTGGCCTATGTTCCCAGCTCTTTTTATTTTGAGACGGTGTCACTAAATTGCTGAAGGTGGCCTCAAACTTGCAATCCTCCTACTTCAGCTTCCTGGTTCACTGGGATTACAATTGTGCATCATTATACCTGGCTCTTTTGTGAGTCTTGACTTTGTTAAGTAGAATTTGATCTCTTAACCAAGAGAGTAATTTCTCCAAGAATATTTGAAAACTGCTTTTTCTGTGTATGTTACTGGGGATTGAACCCAGGAATGTTCTACTACTGAGTTACATTTCCAGCCCTTTTTGATTTTTTTTAAAATTAGAGACAAAGTCTCAATTGCTTAGGGCCTCACTACATTGCTGAAGCTGGTCTTGAACTTGCAATCTTCCTGCCTCAGCCTCCCAAGTCACTGGGATTATAGTTGTGCACTACTATATCTAGCTGAAAACTGTTTTTTTTTTAAATTCTCCCCACATGCCAGGTCTTTTTTTTTTAACTTTCATTATTTTTTTTATTCTTTTTATTTTTGCATCCTCAATGGTAGCAGAGACCCTGTTGTTTAACAAACATTTGTTCAGATCAAATAAGTGGAAGAAATAGTCATTTGCTCATCTGAGTCATACTTCCCTGTGACAAGTCTTTTCCTGGTTCAACATATGGATCTAAATAAAATCTTGCTTAAGGGGAGGGAGGAGGAGAAGGAAAGAAGGTTCTGAGAAGGAGATTGAGCAACTAATGTTGCATGCATGGACGATCAGAACGTTAAAAATCCCATTTTGTACAATTATAATGCACTAATAATTTTTTAAAAAAAATTTTGCCTAGATTCTGACAAGATCAGGTACAATATGATTTCATATAAATTTGGCTAAAATGGGCCTCAGGGAGAGAAAATTCCACTTCAGTGAAGAGAAAGAATCCACCAGGTGTCTCATCAGGAGATTCAGCTTCAGTAATCGGCATTGTAGGAGTATTCCGGCAAATGAGCCTGGTCGGCCAGGACACAGATCCTCCAGTTGCTGTTGAAGCTGAGTAAGGTCGCCATCTCCTCATTACTCAATTTGAAGTCAAATCTGAAAGTTCTCGACAATATGTTCTCGTGTCACAGACTTGGGGATCACCACCGCATTCCTCTGGATATGGAACTGAATCAGAACCTGGGCCGGGGATTTTTTGTGCCTTGCAGCAATCTCCTTGATCTTAGGGTCCTCCAGTAGTGAAGGGTCTTCTGGTTTGGTCCAAGGTCTATCTGGAGAACCTAGGGGGCTGTAAGCTGTGACAGTGATGCCCTTAGAGTGACAGTATTGGATCAGTTTCTCTTGGTTGAGGTATGGGTGACACTCAACCTGATTAGTCACTGGTTTATATTTGAGTCCAGGCTTATTCAAGAGCTTTTCAATTTGGAAGTGGTTGAAGTTGAGGATGCCAAGAGCTTTCACCAACCCCTCATCCACCAGCTCCTCCATGACCTCCCAGGCATCCAAGAATGTTACTTTACTGATGAGGTTGTTGCCTTTATCATCTTTGGGGAATAAGTCCTTCCCAGCCTGAAATTCCTGGGGCCAATGAATAAGACAGACATCCAGATAGTCCAGTTTCAGATCCTTGAGGGTCTTCCAACAGGCTTCCTTCACAAGCTTTCTCTCAAAGGAGGTGTACCACAACTTGCTCACAATAAAGAAGTCCTCCCGCTTTACCACCTTCTCTTGGATCTTCTCTTGGATGGCTTCTCCCACCTCATTCTCATTCAGATAGACGTAGGCACAGTCTATGTGGCGCTATCCTGCATCAATGGCCACCTTCACAGCTTCTTTGACTTTGTTTGGGGGAGACTTCCAGGTGCCCAGACCCAACATGGGCATTTTGGCTTTGGTGCCGAGCTCCACAAAGGTGGCCACGGTTGGTGCAGAAATGGCTTTGAGAGAGCAAATAGATGTCTGGTGTGATGCCAGGTCATTTTTATGCAGAACTTGTCCTATTCTCCCAAGTGTTTATCATGTGATATGACTGCCGTACTCTTTAACATCTTGCCTGATTTCCTGAAAAGCCCATGTTGATAAAGTCTGTCTTAAAATGTGGCCCTCAAAATTATTGAGGTAGGATAAGGATTGATATAAAGGAGGCAGGGAAGGAAAAAGGGACTGTAACTTTAAATCTAAAAATCCCATGAATTCACTTTCAACCTCCAGGCCTGTTTTCCTCCAGGCCTGAATCCACTGAAGATCTAATAAATCTGAAGAGTAGTGTAAATCCTCCCAGCAACTTGAGAGTCTGAGGCAGGAGAACTGCAAGTTCAAGGCCGCCCTGGGCAACTTAGTGAGAACTTGTCTCAAATAGAATGAAACTGGTTGGGGTTATAGTTCACTGGTAGAGTGCCCCCAGATTCAATCACAGTACTGGGGGCACAAAAAAGTACTGTAAGTCCAGATAACTAGTGCCTTTATACCTTGTGAGTTTACAAAATGTTTTTTTTTTAGATTGATTAAACAAAACCTAGAGAGAGAAGTAATGTTAAAAACTTATAATATGGGCACAGTTTAAACACTATTAACTAGATAACATCAACTTGAAGATTCTAGGAACCAGAACACTGTGACCTGCTATGTGCTTCGTGATCAAAAGTATTAAGCTCATTAGACTGACACCACCTCACATACATCTCATGCTTGCCATTTACAAAATTTACTTTAAAAGAAGAAGCCTTTGGGTTGGGGATGTGGCTCCAGCAGTAGCACACTCGCCTGGCATGTGTGGGGTGCTGGGTTTGATCCTCAGCACCACATAAAAATAAAATAAAGATGTTGTGTCCACCAAAAACTGAAAAATAAATATTAAAAAAATTCTCTCTCTCTAAAAAAAAAAAAGAAGCCTGAGACCCTAAAAATGCATCTCATTTTCCAGTGCCCATGCTCCCTCTCCCTTTGAGTATATATTCTATTGCTTTTCTGATTAAATTTTTGCTTGTGCCTTTTTTAACACATTCTGAAATTACTTTCTGCAGGATACATCAAAACCCTGCCAGTACAGAGTTGAGATCCCCTTTTCCCTTCCAAGAACATCTTTGTATTCATGTGGTGACATTATGACATGCTTATCAACATCAAACAAAGTGAACCTATTTGCAGTGGCAAGATTGTGGAATGACAAGCATTATCTAATGTGTGACCACTATAGTGACCCAATGTGGCAGTTTCTTACAACATCTGGCTCAGAACCATTCGTGCAAGTCTCAAAAGAGTGAAGCATTCATCCATTAGCTCCTGTTTCCCTTCATGGACATGTATCAGGGTCAGGTGGACTTCTGTGGGTTAGTCAGAAAGGCTTCAGGGCAAAGCAAGAGATACTCAGCACACACTTGGGATGAGGAGCTCTGAACAAGGCAGTCAAAACCTTTGTTGAACTGTGTATTAGGGTGGGACTGGATCAGAGAATGGCACAAGTTAGACACAACTTACTTCCTTCACCACCAATTTAATGTACTCACTTAACCAAACAGTAAATTTCCATATATATACTAAGTCTCTTTCCAAAGCCTTTATTATGTTCCACTGATTGATTTTTTTTTATTTCCATGCCAATAAATCCAGTTTGTATTACAGTAGTTTTGAAGTATAAGTTGATATTTGGTAGCAGAACATCCCTCATAATTATATTCTTTCAAAGATGTTATTGCTATTTTTCATAGTTTACATTTCCACTGAACTTCAGAATCACTTTGTTATAAAAAAATTGTTAGGAGATGAAATTGAATGTTTTTTTTTTTGAATGAATAAATGAATTTAAGGGAATTTGAGAACTTTATATCACTATGCTTTCCTGTCCAAGAATATAGTATTTTGACCCACTTATTTTAACTTTCTTTAATTTTCTTCAGTTAAGGTTTGGATATCTTTTTGCATAGGTACTGCATATTTCTTGTTGGATTTATATCTATGTATTTAATAATTATTAGTTATTTTACATTGTATTTTCCAATCATTTCATGTAAAAGATGTAGAGTTTTGTATGGTGATTTTATCTGTGACTACATTATTAACAAGAACAAGAGATTATCTGTTTTCATCATTTCCCATTTTGTTAATTTACTCAGAGATTCTGATATCCAACTGTTAAGTCCACAACTTATTTACACTTAAACCCATTTTAACTTCTAATATTCCAAAGAAATCATTTAAAAGCAAGATTAGTCGCACTGGATTTCACATTTTCACTAATATATTGTTATTAGAGTTACTTTAGATTAGGTCGAGGGGAATGAAGGAAGTGGAGGAGATATGGGGATAAGAAGGATTGTAGAATGAAACATTATTACTCTATGTACATATATGACCACATGACCAATGTGATTCTACAACATGTTCAATCAGAAAAATGAGAAATTATACCTCATTTGTGTATGATATGTCAAAGCACATAAATGCATTCTACTGTCATGTATAACTAATTAGAACAATTTAAAAAAAATTAAACAAAATTGTGGAATAACAAAATTCAGACTTTTAAATTTATCTAAATTAAATTGCATAATATATTTGCCATGTTTTTCAGCTTCGTGTCAGTAAATTTGATAAATAAGCTTTTAGAATCTTCCAATTCACTGATAAAAATGTTGATTTAGGCTGGACATGGTGGCACATGCTTGTAACCCCAGCAACTCAGGAGGCTGAAGCAGGAGGATTGCAAGTTTGAGAGCAGCCTCAGCAACTTAGGTCCTAAGCAACTTAGCAAGACCCTTTGTCAAAAATAAATAAATAAATAAATAAATAAAAAGGGTTGAAAGTGTATTCAGTGGTAGAGCATGCCTGGGTTGAAGTCCCAGTACCAAAAAAAAGCTTATTTGGGGAAAAACTTTCCCAGACTAAAATCACTACATTGACAGCTTAACAAGCTGTTCATGAGCTTAACTTCATTATAAGCCATCTTTTTTGGGGGTGGAATAGACACAATACCTACCTTTTATTTATTTATTTTTATATGGTACTGAGGATCAAACCCAGTGTTTCACATATCCCAGGCAAGTGCTCTTCCACTGAGCCACAACCCCAGCCCCTCAATTTTACCCACTTTCTACACTTCAGTTGCCAAATTAGCCACTTAACACATTTAAGTATTAGGACATCTCCTGTCTTTGATCAACTGTTTCTTCTCCCCGAAATTATTGCATTTCCATTTCCTTATTTCTAAGAAAACTATATTCCTTTTGGTAGAACAAGTAGAGGGCTGTGGCTTGGTAAAGCACTTGCCTAGCCTCTGTGAGGCCCTGGGTTCAATCCCAGCACTGAAAAGAAAATAACAATGTAGAAACAGAATAGAAATTGAGCAAGTCTTCTCTTTGCTGTCATTAGTAATATTACACTGTCTGTACCCTCTCTTTCTCTGGTAGCTCAGATTGTAGAGTAAAATGGCTTTTATTTTCTTTTGTTTCCTTTAACTAATTTTTATAAGTCTCAACAAAGCTTCAGTTTTTCTGATGAATTTTCTGTCTTTGAGCCATTCTTTTCTATTCATCACTGGTTTCTTGATTTTCTTTTCTCAGTTTTTCCCATGTTGAGTTCAGAGAGTTATCTGTGCAAACATATTAATATTAATAAACAATATTATTTTTTTCTCTTCCTCCTCTTCCTTATCTCCCCCTCTCCTCCCTTTCCCCTTTCTTCTTTTTTTTATTTGGTACTGGAGATTGAACCCAGGAGCACTTTACAACTGAGCTACATCCCCAGTCCTTTCTACTTTTTATTTGGAGACAGGGTCTTGCTAAATTGCTCAGGACCTTGCTAAGTTGCTGAAGCTGGCTTTAAACTTGTTATCCTCCTGCCTTAGTCTCCTGAGCCACTGGAATTACAGGTCTCTGCAATTTAGGAAGGCCCTAAACAACTTAGCAAGATCCAGTCTCAAAACAAAAATAAGGCTGGGGATATAGCTCAGTTGGTAGAGTGCTTGCCTCACATGCACAAGGCCCTTGGTTCAATCCCCAGTACCACACACACACCAAAAAAAAAAAAAAAAAAGAAAGAAAGAGAAAGAAAGAAAGAAAAGAAAATGGGTTGGGGACATGGCTCATTGGTTAAGTGCCCACCCTCCTTGCCTTGACCCTGTTGTTGAAAGACCAGGCAATGATCCCTTTACTCTCTATAGATTCTTTAGGAGAGAAATGAAGAAGAGGCCACCTCCCATACTCATTTCTATTCTCCGGAGGAGTTACCACAGTACCAAAAGCAAAATAATCTTAAATCTGTCATTTCCCCTTCTCCTTTTCTCCTT
This sequence comes from Marmota monax, assembly GCF_021218885.2. Classification (NCBI taxonomy): domain Eukaryota; kingdom Metazoa; phylum Chordata; class Mammalia; order Rodentia; family Sciuridae; genus Marmota; species Marmota monax. Next base: position 3,185,162 of record NW_026693786.1, read on the forward strand.
CCCTCCAGGTACCCTCTAGATATTTCTCCATTGGACAGACTGAAAAATTGGATGGCTTCTTGTCATACCCAGGAGAAGTGCAAGGGGGTTGTGCATTGATTTAAGAAATGCATCTGGAGAGAGAGAGAGAGAGAGAGAGAGAGAGAGAGAGAGAGAAGAGCTGGCAGTGCCTTGTGCAAGAGTCAGGATCCCAAGGAGAGGATACTTGCCCAGCGCACCAGCAGAAAATACATTGGATCAAGAGAAGCCATGTGGGATCCTGGCTAAACAGAGCATACCATGGCAGTTCTGCTTCTTACTGGCTCAGTGACCTTGGGCTACTTAATCATTCTCTGTCTCAGTTTTCTCATCTAAAAACTGGATCAATACTAATATTTATCACACAGAGTTTTTTGTTATCTGAATAGATACATATAAAGTATTTATTACAATGCCTGACACATGATAAATGTATATAATCCTTGTCATTAGTTATTATTACTGGAAAATAAGAGAGTGTGCATAGTATGGGAGTATTGAAAAAGCTAAAAGAGAGTCCTCCCATCAAGAAGGCATAGAAACAAACTTCAGGAATCCTAGTAGGGAATGTTTCCAGATCCACAAACAAAAGATCTTCTTAAGAGATAGTCCAACTTCACACCTTTATGAAGTTATTGCAGAATATATTATTCTGCTTCCATCTCTTTTTCTGAACTATGCCTTTACTTGTAGTCCAGGGCTTAACAGTGAGGTGTACTAAGTTATCATAGGAAGGTGTATCCTCAAGTTTCTAGAGCATGACATACCTGGCAGAAGATAATTTGGGCCCCCAAAAACTTTCAGAGATATGTGAAGATTAGATGGGACTTACTCAAACTAAAAAGTTTTTTTTCAGCAAAAGAAACAATAAGAGAGGTAAATAGGGAGCCTACATTCTGGGAACAAATTTTTACTCCTCACACTTCAGATAGAGCCCTAATATCCAGAGTATACAAAGAACTCAAAAAATTAAACAATAAGATAACAAATAACCCAATCAACAAATGGGCCAAGGACCTGAACAGACACTTCTCAGAGGAGGACATACAATCAATCAACAAGTACATGAAAAAATGCTCACCATCCCTAGCAGTCAGAGAAATGCAAATCAAAACCACCCTAAGATACCATCTCACTCCAGTAAGATTGGCAGCCATTATGAAGTCAAACAACAACAAGTGCTGGCGAGGATGTGGGGAAAAGTGTACACTTGTACATTGCTGGTGGGACTGTAAATTGGTGCGGCCAATTTGGAAAGCAGTATGGAGATTCCTGGGAAAGCTGGGAATAGAACCACCATTTGACCCAGCTATTCCCCTTCTCGGTCTATTCCCCAAAGACCTTAAAAGAGTGTACTATAGGGATACTGCTACATCAATGTTCATAGCAGCACAATTCACAGTAGCTAGACTGTGGAACCAACCTAGATGCCCTTCAATAGATTAATGGATAAAAAAAAATGTGGCATTTATACACAATGGAGTATTACTCTGCACTAAAAAATGACAAAATCATGGAATTTACAGGGAAATGGATTGCATTAGAGCAGATTATGCTAAGTGAAGCTAGCCAATCCCTAAAAAACAAATGCCAAATGTCTTCTTTGATATAAGGAGGGCAACTAAGAACAGAGCAGGGAGGAAGAGCATGAGAAGAAGATCACCATTAAATAGGGATGAGAGGGGGGAGGGAAAGGGAGAGAGAAGGGAAATTGCATGGAAATGGAAGGAGACACTCATTGTTATACAAAATTACATATAAGAGGAGGTGAGGGGAAAGGGAAAAAAATGAGAGAGAGAGAAATGAATTACAGTAGATGGGGTAGAAAGAGAAGACGGGAGGGGAGGGGGATAGTAGAGGATATGAAAGGCAACAGAATACAACAGACACTAGTATGGCAATATGTAAAACAGTGGATGTGGAACCGATGTGATTCTGCAATCTGTATACGGGGTAAAAATGGGAGTTCATAATCCACTTGAATCAAATGTATGAAATATGATATGTCAAGAGATTTGTAATGTTTTGAACAACTAATAATAATAATAATAAAAGATTAGAATACTAAGGTTTAATCATCAGGACCTGCCTAGGAATTTCTCAGTTCTGCCAAAGGCTGGTCATGTAAGTCAACTTTCATGGTGTTTCTTCTTCCCACCTTCTAGTTATTGCTTCAAATCAGTTCTTGATAGTGTGGTGACTTCAGGATTCAGTCTCTTTGTAAGCTTCTCTTGGCCACAATTTTAGGAGTAAAAAATCTATTCTATACCCCATACCAAAGTAATTGCAGGACAATATGGGAAATCCCTTCAATCAGGAAGCCAAGTTTGTGGTAGAATAAAGAAGTCAAAAGGGAAGGAAGCAGAGTCATGCCATCTGGTCAGAAGGTTTCACCACATTTGGGGCTGTTACTGGAAGAGTCCAGAGAAGTTATTGAAGATGAGGGAACTTGACTCAGGGCAAGTGGGGTCCTTGGCATATATGATGGAAAAGAATTTCATCCCATGCCAGTCAGAGACACAGAGAGTTGTTTTTTGCTGTTGTTTTGTTTTAAGAAAGTAGACACATATTCAAGGGAGAATGAGGCCTATCTCAAGGAGAGACACCTTTTAGAGTAAAAAAAAAAAAAAAAAAGGGAGTACACACTGAAGAGAGAATGAGGCCATCTCAAGAGTGAGAGGCACTTTGGGGATTCTCAAGTTCTTCTTTTACAGGAACTTGGTGAGGTGTAGGCATGAGAAAGTATGTGGGAATGACATCAGTCTGGTGATCACAAGATGATTCTTCGGCTGATGTGGTCTTCATTATTTGATCAGTAGATAATGTTGGAAAATCCCCTAAATTATGGCTTCTTAAGATATTTTTTGCTCAATTATTTATCGCTTAAGCTAATGAACAGTGTACAAGGTAATTTTCATAAGTGGGAGAAATTATGGTAACTTTAAGATTTACAGATTTCCCAGAAATTTGAGAGTAACAAGGACTGGAAAATCATGTGGAACTTTAAATTAAAATCACATTTCCTTGTCCTTCCTTTATGTCTCCTTTTTGTTGTTGTTGTTCTTTCTTTTATTTCTTCTATCTTTTTTTTAAAGAGAGAGAGAGAAGAGAGAGAGAGAATTTTTTAATATTTATTTTTAAGTTTTCGGTGGACACAACATCTTTATTTTATTTTTACGTGGTGCTGAGAATCGAACCCAGCACCCCGCGCATGCCAGGCGAGCGCGTTACTGCTTCAGCCACATCTCTAGCCTTATTTCTTCTATCTTGATGAAAGAAAGCACACAAGTTCCAAGAAAGAAAGAGGAGAAATACTTCTCTCTACCAATCCACATATGCAATTCCAGGTCTTCTGGGTGGAATTGTTCCAGACACAAGGCTTGAGCCAACGAAGCAAACTCAAGAGCTCCTGGAGGAATTTGTGATAAGCAGAAATTCCGGTTTGCTTTTGAAACCAATGCTAAGAAAGATTTTGGCATTTCTGAGCAACTTCCCCCAGTGCCTGTGAAAAACCCATGGGGTCTGAAGAGGAAGGAAATGCCTTTGGATTTTGGTCACATGTCCAAAGAGCTTAGAGCAATCATCTTGAGGTCTTGAAGATTCCCAAGAGAGTAAGCATTTATTTTAGAGACAATCTGACTACAGGATGACGAACAACGGGGATATGTACAAAGAGCTTCTCACAGGTATGTGGTTTTCCTTGACTTTTGATTGCATGCCAGCAACATAAGGGGGATTGGGAAGACATCCTTGTTTTTCCAGAAAAGTATCAAGAGGTAGATAGCATTGCTAAAAACTGAGGGATTATGAAAAAAACTTATTTCCTCAAAGTAACTCATTTTAGAACTTCAACCATAGACAGTGGCCTTACATGGTGGTGAACTAGCATTTGTTTTTATATTACCCAACAAGCTCCTGCCCCCTGTTGCTTTTATCTTTTCACCTAAACCTAATAGCTTAAGCAGCACTTAAGAATTTGGAATCCCCACATGTATCCTCAGATAGGTGCTTCAGTAACTACTGAGCAGAATTTGCTATGCAAATTATTATAGTGCTTAAAATGCACCTCCACAGTCAGGCATGGTGGTACATGACAGTAATCCCAACAACTTGGAGGGCCTAGGCAGGAGGTTTGTAAATCTGAGGCTGGCCTCAGCAACTTAATGAGGCCCTAAACAACTTAGCAAGACCCTGTCTCAAAATAAAAACTAAAACTAAACTGTGAAAAACCCATAGGGTCTGAAGAGGAAGGAAATGCCTTTAGATTTTTGTCACTACGTGACTGCATGACCAATGTAATTCTGCAACCTGTACACGCAGAAAAATTAGAAATTATATCCCATCTGATTCAAATGTATGATATGTCAAGATCATTGTATTGTCATGTGTAACTAATTAAAAAAATGGCCTGGGATGTGGCTCAGTGGTTAAGTGACCCTGAGTTTAATGCCTGGTACTAAAAACAAAAAAAAATGTACCTCTATGTTCAGTCTAATAAAGTCTCTAAAATAGTATATCCAAGTTTAGAGTTAATTTTCATGTTGACCACTGCAGTGGTTCTTGATAGGATTTCACCACGTCTCTGATGTTCTGGGAACAAGCAGTTAGAAAGAAGGGGTAGAATTCCAGACAGAACTCTGGACTACATTACAGGGTCCATGGGGTGCCTTTGGGGTGCAGGCATCTACAACTGTGTTTGCACCAGCTCTGCTGAGGTGCTTAGAGCACTAGATTTGAGATCATACTGTCATACTGCCTGGATTTTTATTTTTTTATTTTTTATTTTTTGGTACCAGGGTGCTTTACCACTGAGCCATATCCGCAGCCCTTTTTAATTTTTTTTTTTATTTTGAGACAGGATCTTGCTAAATTGCTGAGGTTGGCCTCAAATTTGCAATCCTCCTGCCTCAGCCTTCCAAGTTTCTGGGATTATAGGCATGCACCACCATGGCTGGCATAAGGCCTGAATTTAAATCTCAATCATACATACCAATTACTAGCTGAGCGCAAAGTCATGATAATTCTCTGGTCTCCTGTTCTCTTATGTAAATCTCTGTGGAGAGTTATGTGGCAGGACTATAAGTTGTGAAGTTCTAAGCAATTCTGAAGCACTTTTCTGGGCAGCAAGTCCTGTAGGCCCCTTAGATTAACTAGAGCACAGACTCTGGCTTATTTCCTTTTCTCATCTTCCCCATCCCCACCCTAATATTCATATGATAGCACTGTCATGAAACTTCCAGTTGAGTGCTATGGCACTTCCTGATCTCCCAGCTACTTGGAAGGCTGAAGCAGGAGGATCATCTGAGTCCAGGAGTTCTGACCCTATCCTGGACAATACAGTGAGACTTTCTCTCAAAGCAGAACAAAATAAAAAGAAACTTCCAAGGGTAGAAATGGAAGCATCCAGTCCTATCAGTTCCACAGACAAAGCCTAGAATAATTTATAAAAAAATAAGCTATTCATGGTTGAAGTCCTAGCGAGCTTCCAACTGAGACAGAGTACTTTTTCACAGATGGTGAGGGGATCATTATTTGAAAGGGTATTATACTCCTTGGAAGTGTGAGTCAGAAGTTTGGTAAGAATTACAAGCTTTGTTTTTAAAAACCCTCCCCAGGATTTCTTCCCACATTTTAGGCTTCCCATAGTTCCTTAGTCCCTGCCCTTTTCAGGAATGCCTTTGAAGGATGCTGGTAAAGCCCCAGGGATCATAGAACTTGGAGAAGAAATTCAGGAGTTCCCCTCAGGTATGATACCCCTTGTAAAAGTGACCAGAGTAGACTTCTGTTCTCAGAGTTAAGCTTACCACCTGTGGGGAAACTTATTTTGATTTGGCTGCTGCACTCTGTATTAGGCCCTAGTGAAACCCTGAGGTCAAACATTGCTGTTCACTGCTGGTCCAATCCTGCCCCTCAGAGAACAGGGGCAAAGGGTATGTCTGTGGGGGGAGTGTCTGCTTAGCTGTGGTGACCTTGACAGGTTTGTGAGCTCATTGTTTTCTGTATTGACACAAGAGTAGAGATTGATTTGATAACTGAGGGTTGGGGCTAATTCCAATTTCCTCAGTAGTGCTTTGGTGCAAAGACAAAGAGGAGGAGGTGACCAAATCATTAGAAATTAAGGCTGAACTCAGATAGGTCATGCTAACTCTTCAGAGTATGGTCCTTGGGACCAGTAGCATCAACATCACCTTGGAACTTGATGAATTCTTGGGCCCCTCTCCAGACCAAGTGAATCTAAAACTCTCGTGGTGGAACCCAGCAATTCATGGTGTAACCAGCCTTCCAGGTGATCTTGAGTCATGCTAATATTTGAGAACTTTTAGGTAGCTGGTCTGCCATGAGCAAGTAGATGGGAGAAGGAAAATGAAGGTTGGTGACTTAGAGAGAGGACCTCACAATATAGGGGACCACAGAGAACCTTATCAAAACAGACAAAAATCTGGAAAGTGGTAACTGGTATGCCAAATCTTCCCCACCCACAGTTAATTAAAACTCCTTATTTCAAAATCATGACACACCCACACCTTGTTGACCATGTCATCAAGACCCTCCCCTTGTGACTAGGTCATCACTGACTCTCACACAAGAAATTTGCTGAGGGTTATATAAAGGTTAAAACAAACAAACAAACAAACAAAAAAACCAAATGAAAAAAACACTTAAGGAGGGAATGTGAAACTTAAGCAAGAACAAAGGAAACTCAAACCCTTAAAAACCCCAGACTCTGGTGGGCACTTTGAAAGGCACCTGTAATCCCAGCAACTTGGGAGGCCGAGGCAGAAGATTACAAGTTTGAGGCCAGCCTCAGCAACGTAGTGAGACCAGGTGTCAAAATAAAAAATATAAAAAGGGGCTGGGATGCAGGTCAGTGATAGAATGCCCCTGGGATCAACCCCCCAGAACTGCAAAACAAACAAACAAACAAACAAAAAGTAGACTCTGTGAGAACCTCCATTCCCTCTGGAGGTAGTCCATGCAGTGCCTATACTGTATGTCCCCCTCATTTCTCACTTTGCTAATAAGCTCTTGTTACACTCAGTGCAACTCCTTTGCAATATTTCCTGCAGGATCGCAAGAACTGGTGCCTATGGACCCCCTCTGCCACTTTGGCTCCATAGATGTATCTCCTCTGCAACAAGAACTACTGGGTTAGAGCCATACTTTACTATCCTATTTGTACACTCAGATATTTATTTAAAATGCAGATTCTGGGGTGGACACAGGATTCCTTGGGGCTGGGGCTGGGGTGGAGCTTAGTGGTAGAATCCTTGCCTAGCTTGAGCAAGGCTCTGAGTTCCATTCCCAGTGCTGATAATAATAATAATAATAATAATAATAATACACAAAAAGAAAATTGTAAAAGTGAAATAAGTAAATGTTTTAAAAACTTTAGTTCTTTATAATTTCTTCAAGGTTAAGAAAGTTTTTTCAAAATTATATCTAAGAAGCCTTTTTTTTTACTATCTTATTGATTTGGACTTGCAGACTTCAACTCCTACAGCATTTTGTTTAGTTATATATTTGATATTTATTTCTATGTAACATACACTCACCTATGGATATAAATCTGTCTCTCTGCAAATTATTGATCAAGGGCAAGGACTATCCTTATACAACTTGTTGATGTGAACATCACTTAGAACAAAAGCTGAAACAAAGTAGGTACTCAACAAATTTGTATGGAATTAATTAACAAATTAATGCATGGATTTCAAACAGCTATATATTCACTTACTAATACCTCAACTATCTTGGCATTTAGTTCCTTCTTCCCCATTGTTCTATCCTCTTAAATTTAAAAACATTGTTCTTGTTGTTTTAATTCAGAAGCTATATTTAGCCTTATTGCCAGGTTGTCCAAGATTTTGCAGCCTGGTACAGCTCTGTTAGTGCTTGTTATTTTGGTGCCCCTTTCACTCTCAAAAGTGTCCTGATTTGGTTGATAAATTATGTATGGTTATCCTTCTTATGTCACCTTCCTTCTTTTTTTCTTATCTTTCATACAGTCTTTATTAATAATTTATTAACAAAATAATCTATATTTGATTTTGAATTAATCTATTATAAGCTTACAAACTTTGTATTTTTTAAAATAATTTCTGACAGTGTATTTCTACCTTCCTTCTTTTTGTTCAGAACAAACCTAAGATGTTCTTCCTGTTGTTACCAGTATGTTTTATGAACCTCAGTTGCATCAATGGCACTATTTTTATAGGCACGTGTCCTTTTAATGTTTATCCTAGATAATGTGTGCTACAGTTTCTCTCTACATCTAGAAAAGCCAAATAAAAGGTGGTATGTTCAAATGATTTACTAAAGGCAGGAAGATCAGAATCAGGTGGCACTACCAAAACATTACTTCTATAAACTACCAGGAGTGTCCTAAACTCTCCTTCCCTGGAGATCTTGAGACATAGGCTTAGAAATCCTCTGCCTTGTATTAGACATAGGCCTACTTCAAGATCCTGATGGCCTTTGGAAGTTGCTCCCTGGTCTGAGATTCTTGAAAAAAAATTTTTGGTATTAGGGATTGACCCAATGGTTATTTTACCACTGAACTACATCCCCAGCCCCTTAAAGCCTTGCTAAATTGCCAAGCTGTCCTTGAACATGTTATCCTACTGCCCTATCCTCCTCCTGAGTTTCTGGGATGACAGGCATGTGCCACTGTACTTGGCTCTCTAACTAATTTTAAGTTTAACTAGTAGTAAAGGCCTGTGGGGTGATACTGAGGGCAAGGATCAATGAATGATCCCAGAATGGATTAATCTGCAGGTCCAGAAATCTTGGTATCAATTAGGAAAGGAGCAAATGGGTAGCAATCAATCTAGGCACTCTTAGTGAAATTGCAGGGTCCATTTTTCTCAAGCTGCCTTTTCTAACCTCATTTGCAAAAGTTAAGGATAGTAGCAGTCTATGCCATGTTCTGCCTGAGTTCTACTTTCACTCTTCACTCTTCTACTTATAAAACAGCTAATGTAGCTTCTAGGATTCGAAACACCAGGATGATAAAAGCCCCATCTACTCTGAACTAAGTAAACCACTGTGTTGCGTGGCCATTTATTGAAAGTCAAGCCTTTCTGGTTTTGATGACTTGAACTTCTGCTCCCCAACCCTTACCACACCCTATCTCTTCCAATTTCCGTCAGTATCAGATCCTATTGCACAAGTAAAACTCTGCTTCAGTGAACTACAATATCTTTCAGCTCGCCTCTTGGTTTTGCTGAAAAAGACCTAGGAATTTGGATATGTCTCTAGCCTACCAATATAGTCAAGAGGATCTCTTCAGCTCTCTCAGCAACACAGAATAGCTCTTCCTCTGCCATACTTCACTTGGCTCCATGTTCCCTCAGTTCAGTTTTCCAGGAGTCCAGGGAAGTCCTGTTGTGGGTAACATACCCAGAGGCTGGTGGTTCAATGGTCAGTAACAAGGTTTTGACCTGAGTAACTCTGTTGACAATTGGGCCATTAATTGAATTCCAGGTTTCAGATGAGGAAAATTGACCTTATCTGGCAAATGGCAGAACTGAAATTTGAAGCCGGGTTTTGCTGACAACAAAGATGAGCCTACTGGACTGGGATTGTAGCTCAGGGGTAGAGCGCTTGCCTAACACATTTGAGGGACTGGGTTTGATCCTCAGCACCACATAAAAAATAAATAAAATAAAGGTGTGGTGTCCATCTACAACTAAAAACATTTAAAAATAAGATGAGCCTACTTCAGGTTAGATCTGCCCAAGAATTTCCCATCCTTTTTTTCTTACTCCAGGAAAGGGGTGGTTTGAAAAGATCAGGTACTCCCCTGAGATTTTTTAGATGGGTTTAGAGAATGCATAGGCTCTAAGTTTCTTAGATTCCAGGAAATGAGCAAATACCATCTGCTGAGAGTTGCAGTGGGAAACAACTTGTATTAGGCTATGTAGAATGTTGTTGGGGAGAGACTCAGACCCAAGAAACAAACTCAGGATCCTGGCAGGTGGAAGAAGATGTGAGATGCAGTTGAGATAGTAGATATGCTTTATTCAGAGGCAGCAATTGCCCTTAGCTAGCCCCCAGCTCCGGCTTCAGCCCCTAGCCAGTTTCATTTCACTCCTCTGAGTCTTTTCCCTGAACCTTTTTTATATCCAGGCCACACAAAGAAGGTCCACTGCCAACAGGTTGCATCAGTGGAGCCACTCTCACAAGCAAATGTTTATAACCTTGAGTTCATACACTGAATCAGAGTGTTTATGAGCTTGACTACACAATGAAAACAGTCCTCTGGAAACCTCAGCAAGGGAGTCTTAACTATAGTCATTTTGGACCTGCCCTATCACTGTTAAAAGTTAGGTCCACTTGTGGGCTATGTTGGCAGAGTCAAAGAACAAATTCCACATTGACAGCCTTTCATAAAAGAGATCATTTTTTCTGTAGATTTCTTTCCCCTTCTTTCTTTCTTTCTTGCTTGCTTGCTTTGTGTGATGCAGAGCCTTGTGCACGCTAGGCATGTGCTCTCCCACTGAATTACATTCCCCACCTGTAGATTTTCCTAAAGGTGCAGTACAGGCATCTACACAGCATGTCAAATAGTAAAATTGGGCTGAGAATGTAGCTTAGCGGTTGAGTGCCTGTCTAGCTTATGTGAAGTCCTGGGTTTGTTTCTCAGCACTGCAACTAAACAAAAGAACAAATAAAATAACACCCCCCCTCCAAAAATACAGTAAAGCTTGATAAAATCCCTCTTCTCTTATTCATCTCCTTAAAGTCTCCACAACCAGATTCCAATCTTGTTTCTTCCTATCCCATTCTTGCACGCTTTACTCCTCAATCCAGGCTGTTATCTCTGCTTCTTTCTCGGCAAACCTAAAAACCTTTGTCCTTTGCCTTCAGGTTTTGGGGATACATGTAACCCCTCCTGAATCTGATCTCTCATTCTGGCTATATTTCTCCTGTAGGGAGAACACTCTCCCTGAACTCTGATAAATAATATTCTTCTTGTTACATTTATGTGGCTTAGAAATTATCATTAGGTTACACAGATCATGAAAAACTGACAATATTGTCAATGAACACAATGTTTTGTCATTTCAAAGCAAACTTAAAACTTAGCCTTGTCTTCTATGGTCTTCTTGTATATGGGAAATTATAAAAGCCTTGATTTCTGTTTAACAATAATTGACATTTATTGAGAACCTACTATATGCCAAGTGCTGTTCTAGACAATTTCAGCAATGTTATCCCATTTAATACTTTAAATAATCTTGTAAAGTGTGGATTATTAACTCTCATAAACAAAATTGTAAATTTTCCAAAAGCAAGGTTGTGAAGGGTTAAGTGACTCATGCAAATTACAAAGAGCAAGGGTTCAAATCTGATTCAAAAGCCCATATATTTTTTTCCCACTCAGTCAATTACTTGAAAGGGTGGAAAGGTATAATTATTAATAATAATACATTACTTTCTGTATAAAACTATCTGAGGCTCCTTCCTAATTCTTTTTGTAATTATTAAACATTACTTTTGCAACTTGTCTGCCTCCATTTTTTGTTGCTACAACAAAATATTTGAGGCTGGGTAAGAGACAAAAAAAGAGGTTTATTTGGCTTTTATAATTCTGGTGGTTACAATGGGGACCAAGCTCTTAGCACATGAACCTCTTGTGTACAAACCATATCCAAAACATAGAAGCACTGAATTAAAAACACAATTTAATGGTAGCTAAGTTTTGTTATTTGTATCAGTAATAGAGTAAAAAACTAGCAATATTTTTTAAAAAAATATTTTTAGTTGTAGATGGACACAATGCCTTTATTTTGTTTATTTATTTATATGTGGTGCTGAGGAATGAACCCAGTGCCTCACATGTTGCAAAGCAAGTGTTCTACCACTAAGCCACAACCCCAGCCCCAGCAATAGGTTTTATTATAAATGTTTGTGAACTATAATGAACTATAATTTTTTGGCAGTACTGAGGATTAAATCTAGGACTTTGTGCATGTTAGGTAAGTGCACTATTGCTGAGTTATAACCCCAGTGCTAAATGGGAGTTCATAATCTGCTTGAATCAAATGTATGAAATATGATATGTCAAGAGCTTTGTAATGTTTTGAACAACTAATAAAAAAGAATAGAATTATTCCTTCATTTTCTTTATTTTATTTTATTGATTTTTAAAAATAAATGACAGCAGAATGCATTACAATTCCTATTACACATATAAATCACAATTTTTCATATCTCTGGTTGTATATAAAGTATGTTGACACCCAATTCAAGTCTTCATACGTGTACTTTGGATAATGATGTCCATCACATTCCACTGCCCTTGATAATCCTTTGCCCCCTCCCTTTTCCTCCCACCCCTCTTCCCTATCTAGAATGCATCTAATCCTCCCATGTTCCCCCTCCATACCCCACTTTGAATCAGCCTCCTTATGTCAGAGAAAACATTCAGCATTTGTTTTTTGGGGTTTGGCTAAGTTCACTTAGCATTATCTTCTCCAACGCCATCCATTTACCTGCAAATGCCATGATTTTATTCTCTTTTATTGCTGAGTAATATTCCATGTGTATATATGCCACATTTTTTATCCACTCATCTACTGAAGGGCATCTAGGTTGGTTCCACAGTTTAGCTATTGTGAATTGTGCTGCTATAAACATTGGTGTAGCTGTGTCCCTGTAGTATGCTGTTTTTAAGTCTTTTGGGTATAGATGGAGGAGAGGAATAGCTGGGTCAAATAGTGGATCCATTCCCAGTTTTCCAAGAAATGTCCATACTGCTTTCCATATTGGCTGCACCGACTTGCAGTCCCACCAGCAGTGTATGAGCGTGCCTTTACCCCCACATTCTCGCCAACACTTATTGTTGTTTGTCTTCATAATAGCTGCCATTCTGACAGGAGTGAGATGAAATCTTAGAGTAGTTTTGATTTGCATTTCTCTAATTGCTAGAGATGATTAACATTTTTTTTCATGTATTTGTTGACTGATTGTATATCATCCTCTGAGAAGTGTCTGTTCAGGTCCTTGGCCCATTTATTGAGTTTTTTTTTTTTTTTTTGGTGTTTAGCTTTTTGAGTTCTTTATATACACTAGAGATTAGTGCTCTATCTGATGTGTGAGGGGTAAAGATTTTCTCTCCTTCTGTAGGCGCTCTATTCACCTCACAGATTGTTTCTTTTGCTGAGAAGAAACTTTTTAGTTTGAAGCCATCCCATTTATTGATTCTTGATTTTAATTCTTGCACTACAGGAGTCTTATTAAGGAATTTGGGGCCAAATTTGATATGATGAAGATTAGGGCCTACTTTTTCTTCTATTAGATATGGGGTCTCTGGTTTAATTCCTAGGTCCTTGATCCACTTTGGGTTGAGTTTTGTGCTTGATGAGAGATAGGGGTTTAATTTCATTTTGTTGCATATGGATTTCCAGTTTTCCCAGCACCATTTGTTAAAGAGGCTATCTTTTCTCCAATGTATGTTCTTGGTACCTTTGTCTAATATAAGATAATTGTAATTTTTAATATAAGATAATTGTAATTTTGTGAGTTAGTGTCTGTGTCTTCTATTCTGTACCATTGGTGTACCAGTCTGTTTTGGTGCCAATACCATGCTGTTTTTGTTACTATTGCTCTGCAGTATAGTTTAAGGTCTGGTATAGTGATGCCACCTGCTTCACTCTTCCTGCTAAGGATTGCGTTAACTATTCTTGGTCTGTTATTTTTCCAAATGAATTTCATGATTACTTTTTCTATTTCTATGAGGAATGTCACTGGGGTTTTGATCAGATTTGCATTAAATCTGTATAGTGCTTTTGGTAGTATGGTCATTTTGATAATATTAATTCTGCCTATCCAAGAGCAAAGTAGATCTTTCCATCTTCTAAGGTCTTCTTTGATTTCTTTCTTTAGGGTTCTGTAGTTTTCATTGTAGAGGTCTTTCACCTCTTTTGTTGATTCCCCAATTTTTTTTGAGGCTATTGTAAATGGGGTAGTTTTCCTCATTTCTCTTTCAGAGGATTTGCCACTGATATACATAAATGCCTTGAGTTATGGGTGTTGATTTTATATTCTGCTACTTTGTTGAATTCATTTACTAGTTCTAGAAGTTTTCTGGTGGAGTTTTTTGGGTCTTCTAGGTATAGAATCATATCATCAGCAAATAGTGCTAATTTGAGTTCTTCTTTTCTTATGTGTATCCCTTTAATTTCTTTTATCTGTCCAATTTCTCTGGCCAGTGTTTCAAGAACTATGTTAAATAGAAGTGGGGAAAGAGGGCATCCCTGTCTTTTTCCAGTTCTTAGAGGGAATGCCTTCAATTTTTCTCTATTTAGAATGATATTGGCCTGTGGCTTAGCATAGATAGCCTTTATGTTGTTGAGATATGTTCCTGTTATCACTAATTTTTCTAAGGACTGGTGGATTGTATCAGTACAAATTTTCTGCTTGTGATATTATATTACAGTTTTGTAACATGTCACCATTGAGGGAAAACAGGCAAGGCATCAAGGCATCTGTGTAAGTCAGCAGTCCATTACTGTAACAAATACCTGAGATAATCAACTTATAAAGAGGAAAGGTTTATTTTGGCTCACAGTATTGGAGCTTTCAGTCCATGGTCAGTTGGTCCCATTGCTTTTGTGCTGTGGTAGGCAGCATATCATGGCACAGAAAGTATCATGGAACAAAGCTGCTCACCACATGTCTAGGAGCAAAAATATAGAGGAAGGAGGTGGGTTCCCATTATTTCCTTCAGGGGCACATCCCCAGTGGCTCAAAGACTTCAAACTAGGCTCCATCTCTTAAAGTTTGTACTGCCTCCCAGTAGCTCCAAGCTGGGAACAAAGCCTTTTTTTTTTTAAATTGGGGATTGTATCCAGGTGCACTTCACCAGTAAGCGACATCCCCAGTCCTTTTTATTTTTTATTTTGAGATAAAATCTTGCTAAGTTACCAAAGCTGGCCTCAAACTTGTGATCTTCCTTTTTTAACCTCTCAAGTTACTGGTGTGTGCTACCATGGCCTATGAGAGTAAGCCTTTAACACATGAGCCTTTGAGGGACATTTAAGATGCAAAATGTTTTTGAAAATCCTTTTTTTCCCAGTAAAGAATCTGCTATTCAGGCCATTCATGGTATATAATGCAGGGGAGAGTGTTAGAGATTGAAGCAATATAGACTGAATTTTCTTTTCTTTTTCTTTGTGGGGGTTGTACAAGGGATTGAACTCAGGAGAACTCAGCCACTGAGCCACATCCCCAGCCCTATTTTGTATTTGATTTAGAGACAGGGTCTCACTGAGTTGCTTAGTGCCTTGCTGTTGCTGAGGCTAGTTTTGAACTCGTGATCCTCCTGCCTCAGCCTCCCTAGCTGCTGGGATTATAGGCATGCACCACTGCATTCAGCCTGAATCTTATTATAAAAAGTTTTAAAAATTTAAGGATTACATTTTAAACTGAAAGTCTGATGCCAGCATTTTAATTAAAATATCCACAAATATCATATTTAATCACATGTTAAATGCCATGCTTTTAGACTAAATTTTATACATACTGTAAAAAGTACATTCTAAATATTTAAAGTTAGTTCCATTTAAAAATATTTTAACCCTATGTAAGACAAATATGTACTAAGGTGTCTTGATTTTTCCCTCAGAAAATACGGTCACTGTAAGTAAAATTTCTCTGAAAGGTATATAAATTAAGTAGGTAGACCAAAACAGTTAACAGTATAAAAATGTATCCAGAAGAATACAGGCTCCAATTCTGCTTTAGAAAGTTCTTATTTCTTCACTGCCAGGGTCCTGCCCTAGCGGTGTCCAGGGAGTCCTGAAGGATGAGTGGCGTCGGCGAAAAGATGAGACAGGAGTCGTTCCGTTCGAGCAATCTCCAGAGAGAGAGAGCTAATGCAGCTTTCTCTGGGTCATCTTTTATTACAATTTTTCTCATCATTATAGATTCAGAATACGTCATTGATTATATAATTTAAAACTTTGCCAAGACATGACATTTCCTTAACCATGATTGGGGGTACAAAAAATGTAACATTAATTTACATTTTTCCAGGATATGACCTTCAGTTATGTAATTATTAAAAGTACAGAATCATTAATAAAATACGTCACTAATTTACATTTTTCAGATTTTCCCAAGATTTACTATTTTTCCCAAGATATGTTATTTTCTTATTAACTAATGCCAAACTACGTAACCAGACTCTAAGTCTCCTAACCAATCATTAACCTAAAGTACACTTGTACTTTATTTCTAATCTAAAATTCCCATCTAAAAAAGTCCCTTTAAATCTTATATTTAAAATATCCTAAAGTTTATGAATCATTCTTAAAACATATCAGAAACCTATACAACTAAAAACTTAAGAATTTCTAAACTTAAGAATCTAAATAAAATAATATTTCTAACATTATTCTAAAACTGTGTCTTATAAAGCTGTTTTAATTAATTCCTAAATTTATTCTCATAAAACTGGTTGAGCTACTTTCTCAAAGAGTTTCTTTGTTTCTCAGTCAAGGTGCACTAGTTCTCATATCTTTATAATCTTTCTCAATAGAAAGTAAGTTCTAAAAATCAATCCACTTTCCACCAATATTAACTATGCTCATCATATATCCCTATGTAAAGTAAGAAAGGGTTTATAAAAAGAGAAAAATATATCTTTATATGTTTTAACTTTCCTAAGTGTATAATATAACTTTCCTTAATCAAAAATGAAACTGCATGTGGTGAACTTTGTGAAATAAGCATACTGATTAGGTTTTCTAAGAGGCCGGAAATATGGGCTTGGGTTCTAGTTGATATAATCAATGTGGTGCCTAAAATTCTCATGACCTTTCAAAGGATGATTGTTGTCCATTATCAGGTTTATCCACAATGTACTGAGATAGAAGAACAGCCTTCTACTTTGTCCTTGATATGCTGAGGGGTAGTAGAACAGCCTCCAAGGCATGAACTACCTGTTATGTTCTAGCCATCTGAAATTTAATTTGTTTGGCATTTAACATACTCATGCCTCCTGTCAGAAACATAAGCATGAAAATGAAAAGTCCCAATTACATAAAAAAGGGTCTCATGGTTTCGGTTTCTCACGAACCAGTGGCTTTGCCAGCATTCATCCTCACTGTGACCCTGTCAAGACAGTGGGAGAGCGGCTTTGCCAACACTTTTTCTCACTGTGACCCTGTCAAGACAGTGAGTGGGAGATCGCCTTCACCACTTCACAATCCTTGCTTTATTTTTAACACCATAACAGGAAGGAGTTGGCTTTCTGCCCTGTCCTGGTCCTTTCAAAGATTCCTTGCATCAAGCAACTGTGACGGGTCTTTAAAATTAAGCTGCAAAAACCACAGATTGCTCCATGTTTACTCTTGACTGTTCTCTTATCTCATCCCCTTAGCATGTTGAAGCCAGTTTGACATCTGATTTTAGAAGCCCTTCATTTTGGCTACCTTTAAGAACTCTCCTTCTCTGGCTTGCAGATTTCAGCTTCCTGCTCCAATGTTGGCTCTGATGTTGCTCCTTTGACTACAGTATCACCAGCAGCTTCAGGTAAAAGAAACCTCCTCCACCAGCCCTGCCACTGTGGAAACATTACTAACAAGTCTTGCCCCTTTCTGGCCCTTGTTGGGGTAGGACATTTGGATGTATAGATGACTTTGGATGTACACACTTAGGACAACTAGATGATTATTGTTTTATTTGAAATTTCCCATTGGAAACAGGCATATATTTTAGGGCTCATATTCTTTGTCTTCTTCCATCTTTGACAACAGAGAATACACTAATTTGGCTATGTCATCTTGTTCCACCCTGTTTTCTCCAGCCACCCCACACTTATGGAGACATATTTATTTCTACTACTACCTATTTCTCTCCTCCTCCTCTCCTTTTTCCTTTTTTTTCTCTCTCTCTTTTTGGTATTCACTTGTGTAATAGCTCTCTTCTCCTTTTTTCCACTTACTTCTCCTTGCCTTTTTGACCTCATAGGTCAAAATGCCTTAAAGCATTGCATACCTAGCACTGAATCAATGTATTCATCTCAGTCATATTACCAGTGGGCTGCCTTGAAATTGAAATTGAAACTATCATCAGATCATTGCTTTTTCATTTAATGTGTTATAGACATGAGTATAAAGTGTGGCTATAACCTTAAGACACCACATTTTCTGAAATACTCAAGAATTTATAAAATGAAATGAACATTATTCAGAGCAGTAATTGAGATAGAGTACATAATACTACACTTATTTTGGTGTCTCCTCAAAGAGCATGTGATTCTCAAATGATGTAAACCTTTCCTTGGGTCACTTATCTGCCACATATTAGCATTGCAAGCCCTGTCCTCGGAGTTTCTAGTTCTTCATATGTAAAGTGGGGTTAGGTCTATTTCCCTCGAAGAGTTTTGCAATGAATTAATAAATTAATTTTCATGAATGTGCATATTATTTTTTAATTGATTTTATTTTTAAATACACAACAGTGGGATGCATTACAATTCTTATTACACATATAGAGCACAATTTTTCATATCTTTGTATATAAAGTATGTTCACACCAATTCATGTCTTTATACATGAACTTTTTTTTGCATTACAATTCTTATTACACATATATACCACAATTTTTCATATTGGTTGACACCCAATTCATGTCTTTGAATGTGCATATTAAGTGCTTGATATTGTTATTGTTCTTTCCATACTTATAGCCAGTCTATCATTTGTGCAAAATTTAATCTCTGAAGTTTATTGCCTCCATACACACTCTCTTGGTTGATGGCTGTATTTCCATGCCTTTATTTTTGTTCTAGCAAAAGTCAACTACATTCTTCCCTTAAACATTAGGAGTAGGGTCAGGTGTGGTGGTGCATGCTTATAATCCCATTGTTTTGGGTGGCTGAGGCAGCAGGATCTCAAGTTCAAGTCCAGCCTCAGCAATTTGTCAAGATCCTATCTATCTCAAAATAAAAATAAAAAGGATTGGGGATGCAACTCCATGGTAAAATCCCTGGGTTCAACACCCAGAACCACCTCCCCCTAAAAAAGTAAGAGTGGGAAGTAATTTTCCTAACTTGACATATATCAAAATCTATAGCCAACAACAACTAATGTAAAACCTATAGATGACATCTCATTAACAGAAAGATATCCTCTATCACCACCATGATTTAAGATAGTGTTTTAGTCAACTTTTTTGCTGCTGTGATGAAAAGGATCTCATGAGCACAATTATACAGGAGGAAAAGTTTATTTGAGGGCTCATGGTTTCAGAGGTCTCAATCCACAGACAGCAGTCTCCATTCCTTGAGCTCAAAGTAAGGCAGAACATCACGGTGGAGGAAAGCAGCTCATGTCATGATCACAAAGCAAAAAGAGAGTTTCTACTTTCATGACACAAATTATATACTCTGAAGCTATGTCCTCAAGTCCCACCTCTTCCAGCCAACACCCTACCACTTCAATTACCACTCAATTAATCTCTATCAGGGGATTAATTTATTGATTGGGTTAAGACTCTTATAACCCAATCATTTCTTCTGTGGAGCTTTCAGGGGACACCTCGCATCCAAATCATAACTGATAGCATTAGAGGTTGTAGACAGTATTGTAAGACTATATATTTATATTATATTGTAATATAAAAGAAAATATAAGAATTTGAAAAAATAACCACATATTTACAGATAATATAATTATTTTATCAGATAAAACCTAACAGAAAAGGCTGGGGTTGTGGCTCAGTTGTAGAGTGCTTGCCTAGCATGCACAAGGCCCTGGGTTCAATCCTCAGCACCACATAAAAATAAATAAATTAAATAAAGGTTAAAAAAAAAACTAACAGAAAGAATAGCCCTATTTTGAAAACTAATAAGACTGTAGAAATCTTGCTACACTTACCATCACCAAAAATTCTAGTATCCTTACTATACCAAATTAGAAAATAGGATAGGGAATAAGATAACCTTCAAAATAACAAGATTAAATTTTGTTTGCAGGAAAGAACCTAAAGCACAAAATTTTACAGAGTTTATTTTAACTTTCTTTAAAAGCTTAAAGGGGATTTTGACTAAGTGGAAATATACTGTGTCCATGTTTGGGGTGATTTGCCAATACACCCCACATTGATTTGCAAATTCAGGACAATCTCAAACCAAATTCCAGCAGGACTTTGGAGAAGGGTTGATAGACTAACATTTATAACTGGATTTTTTTCGTGAATAAGTAATCATTTTGAAAATTAACTTGAGAAATCAAGCAGACTCCCTATGATATTGGAGGCCCTCTGCAATTGAGAGCAGCTTCCTCATGCTGCGTGGAGACAGAAGGACTGACCTTCCCCTGACCTGACAGCAAAGAAACAGAGTGGAGATTGGTCCCTGCCCAGGCCTGTCCAGCCCAGGCTTGACCAAATCTACACAGGACTTTTGTTTCTATGAATTGTAACTGCTTCTGTGGGACCAGCGGGAGATGCAATCCAGCTGCTTCTCTCTGATTTGATCAACCTGCAACATATTCCTTCTTCCATTTTTTGCCTATTTCTTATGCAGGTGAGCAGCTGAATCCAGCAAGTGAAGATCCAGGCATGGTGGCTGGGCTAGGCCAAAGGTAACAGAAAGAAGAGCAAAGGGAATAATTTACCCTATTAGATATTAAGGCATACTTTAAAACCACAGTAATAAAATGGCCTGGTACTCTTGTAGGAAATGATTAGCAAACAAAGGAACTAAAAACAAAGCTCGGAAATACATTCTAGCTTATGGTAATTGGATACATACTAAAGATGTCCTCAAAGCTTTGGAAAGGCATCACATTGTTTTTCTAGTTTGTAATGAGCTAGTTCACCAACTGGAAAATATAGCTGTATTATATTATAATAATTCTAAAACACAGCTGGATTATAATAATTATGTTATTACATAATATAATAAATGAAATTTAGACAGTTTAGACATGAGGAGGCAAAGCTAAATGTACTGTCTCTAATGTACTCTTAACAGGCTTAACACCCCTCCCCCCGGTTTTTTTTTCTTTTGGTGGTACTAGGGATTGAATCCAGGGGCACTATATCACTGAACTACATCTCCTGTGGAGCTTTCAGGGGACACCTCGCATCCAAATCATAACTGATAGCATTAGAGGTTGTGGACAGTATTGTAAGACTATATATTTATATTATATTATATTATAATATAAAAGAAACAAAAAGAAAATATAAGAATTTGAAAAATAACCACATATTTACAGATAATATAATTATTTTATCAGATAAAACCTAACAGGATTTTGTTATTTTGAGACAGGATCTCTAACTTGCTGAGGCTGGCCTTGAACTCACAGTTCTCCTGCTTTAGCCTCTTGAGTAGCTGGGATTACAAAAGTAATTACACCTGGTCAGCAAAATGTTTTAAATAGGAATTGAAAAGCTGAATAATCAAGACCAAAAAGACATGGCTTTGCCATATTATAATTAAAATGTTGTGGTTAATGAAGGGGTTGATAAACAATTTTAAGTGATAGGAGACAGAAGATATTTAAATCAGTAAAACCAATAAAGGATTAATATCTAGAATATACAAGAATGCCCACAAGTCATCAGGAAAAGAAACTCAATAGAAAAATTGAGAATGGATATATGTAAGCAGGTTACTGAAAGAAAAATCCAAAAGGCCATCAAATAAATGGAAAGATTCTGAAAATCACAAATATTCAGATATCATATCACAGAACCTTACTGGGTAGACTGTCTTATCTCTAATTATATTATCTCCCTGTTTCCCCCTTTCCCTCTGCTCCCAATATTTCTTATATTTTCTCCTTTCTCTTCCTGTTTCCCCATTCCTTCGTTGGTTCAGCATAGGTAAACTTGTCTTCATGGATCACCAGATCACAATCATGTTTCCTTCTCCTTTCTTTTTGTATTGTTATTTTATCCCCTTCCCCATTTTTTGAAATAAACATAGTCCATTTATTTATTTACTTTAATGTATTTTTCTAGTTGTAGATGGACACAATACCTTTATTGTTTATTTATTTACATGTAGTGCTGAGGATGGAAACCAGTGCCTCACATGTGCTAGAGAAGCGCTCTACCACTGAGCCACAGTCCCAGTCCCCCTTCCCCATTTTATTTTCTCTCAAAGTTCAAAATAGTGCTTAGTTCTTCAAGGAAAGAAAATGGAAAGGAAAGGAGGGGAAGGAAAGGCAGAAGAAAAACATCTGGAAAAAAGTTTGATAGGCCAAATTTTGGAAAACTCATGTTTTCCAGTTACATTGTAGAAGAGGGAGGGAGAACTGAAAAGAAAAGGGAGAAGAAGAAGGGGGAAATGATATATTTAAGTAATATCAATAAAAGACAATGTTCGAGGGGCTGGAATTGTGGCTCAGCGGTAGAGCGCTCGCCTAGCATGGGCGGGATCTGGGTTCAATTCTCGGCACCACATAAAAATAAAGGCATTGTGTTGTGTCCATCTACAAAAAAAGATTCATTCTCTCTCTCTCTCTCTCTCTCTCTCTCTCTCTCTCTAAAAAAGACAATGTTCAATTCATTCTACTATCATTCTTATCCCCATACCCCTTTTCTCCCTTTACTCCCCTCTGCCTAGTCCAAAATATCTCTATTCTTCCCTAGCCCCTCCTTCTTATTGGGAATTAGCATCCACACATCAGAGAAAACATTTGGCCTTTGGTTTTGGGGGATTGGCTTATTTCACTTAGCATGATATTCTCTAGCTCCATCCATTTACTGGCAAAAGGCATAATTTCATTCTTCTTTAAGGCCGAGTAATATTCCATTGTGTATATATACCACATTTTCTTTATCTGTTCATCTGTGGAAGGGTATCTAGGTTGGTTCCATAGTTTGGCTATTGTGAATTGAGCTGCTATAAACATTGATGTGGCTGAGTCACTGTAGTATGCTGATTTTAAGTCCTTTGAGTATTAACCGAGGAGTGGGATAGCTGGGTCAAATTGAGATTCCGTTTTAAGTTTTCTGAGGAATCTCCATACTGCCTTCCATAGTGGTTGCACCAATTTGCAGTCCCACCATCAATGTATTAGTGTACCTTTTTCCCAACATCCTTGTCAACATTTATTGTTACTACTATTTCCATTCTAACTAGAGTGAGATGAAATCAGAGTAGTTTGGCTACTATCAAAAGGGCTAATGTAATAAGCACTGACAAAGATGCAGCTATTCTGGAAAACAATATGGAAGTTCCTAAAAATAAAAATTAAAAATTGAGGGCTGGGATTGTGGTTCAGCAGTAGACCGCTTGTCTAGAATGTGCAAGGCCCTGGGTTCGATCTCAGCACCATATAAATTAATAAATTAATAAATGAAGGTACTGTGCCCAACCACAACTTACAATATAAAATATTAAAAAAAATGAACTACCACTGTTCTGGATCCAGCATTTCCACTACTGTGAATATGTCCAAAGGAAAGGAAACCAGTATGTCAATAAAATCTCTGTAGCCCTATGCTCACTGCAATATTATTCACAATGCCAAGAAAAGGAGACCGGCTAACTGTTCATCAGCCATCAAATGGATAAAAAATATGTGGTGCATATATACAATGGAATAATATTTAATCATAAAAAAGAATGAAATCCTGTTATTAGCAGCAACATGGATAGAAACAGTTATCATTGTTAAGTGAAATAAGTCAAGCACAGGTATATACTACATGATCTCACTCACATGAGGAATGGAAAAAAATTGATCTCATAGAAGTTGAAAGTAGAACGGTGGTTACTGGAAGCTGAGGAAAGCAGGAGAGGGGAGGGATGGGGAAGGTTCATTAATGGGTACTTAGTTACAGTCAGGAGTAAGGTGTTGAGGTGTGCCATTGCATACTAGGAAACCATAGATAATAATAATGTACCATACATTTTAAAAGGCTAGAAAAAAAGGAGCTTGAAAGCTTTTACCATAGGAACTGATAAAAATGTGAGGGGAGGGCTGTGGTTGTGGCTCAGCAGTAGAGCGCTCGCCTAGCAGGTGCGAGGCCCTGAGTTCGATCCTGAGCACCACATAAAAATACATAAATAAACATATTGTATCCAACTACAACTAAATATTACACAATATTCATATGTCAAATCCTCATGGCACTGTAATGTTTATTTGCAGGAATCTGAGTGCCTATAACATGATACTATAATGTTTGATATATGTATACATGGATGTGTATACTTTTATGTTTTATGTGTTGGCTAAAAAATGAATTAAAAAAAGACAAAAAAGACAATTTTATCATTTTAATACTATTAGAATTGCCAATATTATAAAAGTGTATAATACCAAGTTGTTGATGTTGCTTCTCTCGTGGACTACTCTTGTGAGTTTTAATATTACAGACTTCAGGAAGTAGTTTACTTTTAAAAACTTTTAAAAGTCACTTTTTGTCATTCCATTCAAAGAAACACTGCTGTGATCATAAATGAACTAATCCAAGAAATTCCCATTTTTTTGTGGGGAAACCAGATTACAACTCTCTCTTTCTAACTCTATTATACACAAAGTTGTCTGTCTCTCTATTAGACTCTCTCTCTCTCTCTCTCTATATATATATATATATATATATATATGTGTGTGTGTGTGTGTGTGTGTGTATATATGTGTGTGTGTGTGTAAATGTATATATATATATATATATATATATATATATATATATACACACACACATATGTATATACTGTTCTATATATGGTCAACAAAGGGGTTCATAAATGATTTCATATATATATATAATATGATATTTTTTGTGATTCCTAGAATTACAATCAATGTTAGAAAATATATTACATATTTTTGTGTGCATATAAAATTACATGTGAATGGAAAACAATTCCTCTCCTTTTTCTGGAGTTGCTGGTGCTCTTGAGGCAAGGGCTAGAATCCACAAAAGATGGTGTGCTGGTGTCTGTCTTGAGTTAATGAGAAAAGAATACCTTTTTTTGTGGGACTAAGGATTAAACCCAGAGGAGCTCTATCTTTGAGCTACATTCCCAGCCCTGTTTTTGTTTTATTTTGAGACAGGGCTTTGCTGAGTTGCTGAGGTTGGCTTTGAACTCGGAATCCTCCTGCCTCAGCCTCCTGAGTTGCTGGGATTAAGGTGTGAGCCATCATGACCAGCAAGAATAACCTTTTAGTGAGCTTTGGAGTGTACTAGACACAAACTACATATTTTGACTTGTTAAATCATCACAACATTATGAGGGAGTAGGTGTTATCATCTCATTGTATGGATAAGGAAACATGGGTGGAGAGGTTCAATAATTTGTGAAAGGACATAGGATTGGAGCCTAGGTCTGTATGAGCGATGCTATTTTCACTACATCACAAGTGACTGGGAACAGGTTGAAATTGGAGGCAAGGCTGGAGAAACCTTGGGCAGCACACATCAGAATGTAGAGTGACCAAACTAAGTATTGTAACATTTTTTTGTTTACTATCAATGTCACATACTGTACCAATAGCAGGTATAATTGCCTGAGAACTGTAAATGCAAATTGTAATAAATCAGTCCTTTAAATCAAGGACTCCTATATTTGTTCATGTTAAGGTAAGAAGTGACCTATACATCATTTTTTTGTCCCTATCATGGATGTTTATTTTCTAACTTGACTGAGATCCACAGACCCTACTCCATCTCCAATACATCTCCAGTGGTACAATTTCAGGTATCAACCCAAACAGCAATAGAAATATTTTATTGTGCAGGGATGCAAGGAGGGTTCAGGAAATTCTTTTTTAAAAAAAATTTTTTTAGTTATAGATGGATACAATACCTTTATTTTATTTATTTTTATTTTTATGCAGTGCTGGGGATCGAACCCAGTGCCTCGCAAATGCTAGGCAAGCATTCTACCACTGAGCCACAACCCAGGCCCCATGGAAATTCTTTAATTGCCTAAATTAAATTAAATATGCAATTGCTTCTTTGCCTCCACGTGCTGACAATTTTGACTGTAGGAGAACAGTAGTCTTTACTGATACACAAAGAATGCTTGGGAAATGATTTTTGAAGTTCATTTTGGGACAGAGCTTTTTAGATTCCTTGAAGCAACTATGAAATATTTATTAGGAGATAGAAATTTAAACTAAAATATCTCTCTCTCCCTTTTTTTTTTTTGTAGTAAAGTCAAAATGGAAAGACCATTCCTTCAAAAACCAGCAGCACAAATGTAAAGGGATTATTTTTTCCTATATGTAACTCTGAGGCCTGGGGCCAACAGAATGAGCTCAGAGAGCCTCCTCCCTTCTCAACAGCTTAGGCTCATTTTCATTGGACTTTGTCTACTGTCTTTGGTAGAGACATATGGGTTCCGCAAATGCACACAGTATGAATTAAACATTCGCCACGTGTTCTGCATTCGGAAGGAGATCACCAACTTGACAGATGCCATTGGTGACATCCCTAGATACACTACTCACCTCAATCTGACACAAAACCAAATTCAGGTCCTTCCTCCCCATAGCTTTGCTAATTTGTCTGCCCTGGTGGACTTGCGCCTGGAATGGAATTTAATTTGGAAGATTGATAAGGGTGCCTTTAAGGAACTTGGAAACCTGACCTTTCTGAATTTAGTAGAAAATAAGATTGAAAGTGTGAACAACTCCTTTGAGGGCCTGTCCAACTTGGAGACTTTGCTCCTGAGCCATAATTTTATTACTTATATTCACAAAACTGCCTTTGTACCTCTTGTCAAATTGAAACATTTAAGCCTGTCTCGAAACCGTATCACCAATTTTTCCAATGTTCTTGAAGCAGTCCAGCATCTTCCATGCCTGGAATACCTTGACCTTACTAATAACAGTATCATATCCTTGGACCATAACCCAAGGTCATTGGTCTCCCTGACCCATCTCAGCCTTCAGGGAAACAAACTAAAGGAATTAAATTTCTCTGCTTTGTCACTGCCTAATCTGACCACTCTGGATGTCTCTCAGAATAGACACCAAGTCATCCAGAATGTGGATCTGGAAACTCTACCCCAACTGAGGAGCTTGAATCTGAGTGGAACACTGGTGAAACTGGAGATGCTTCTAGCCAAGTACCTGAAGAATCTAAGAGAAATGGACATCACTAAGCTGGACCTTAGAGGTGGTCACTTAAACTTGAATACAGTATGTTGCCTCCTGAAAAACTTACCCACACTAGAAGCATTAGTTTTTCAGAAAAATGCCATGGATGCAGGGGACATAAAGCATCTTGCCAATTGCACCAGGCTTTTGTCCCTTGACCTGAGCCAAAACAGTGATCTGGTTCATCTCAATGACAATGAATTTGTTGCTATGCCCAGCCTCCAAAGTCTGCATCTTAACAAGTGCCAGCTTTCCTTCGTCAGCAACAAGACTTGGAGTTCCCTCCAGAATTTGACAGCCCTATATCTGAGCCATAACAAGTTTAAAAGCTTTCCGGATTTTGCATTTTCACCCCTGAAAGGCCTACAATCTCTGTTTCTCTCTAAAAACCCCATCACAGAACTCAATCATATGGCCTTCCATGGGCTAGATTTGTTGAAGGAGCTCAACTTAGCTGAGTGCTGGATAGTAATGATTGACAGTTCATCCTTTGTTCACTTTACAAATTTAGAGAGCTTAGATCTTAGACTTAACAATATTCATACTCTGAAGCAGAGAACCTTTCAATTTATGAAAAAGCTCAAAGTTCTGATTCTTTCCAGGAACCGCCTAGAAGTTATAGAGGAGAATGCATTTTTTGGTCTCACTCACCTATATTATCTTGATCTGGCATACAATAGCTTGTCAGGTTTTCATTTAAAACTTTTCTTGGGCCTTGAAAATTTAGAAGTGTTGAATCTCAGTTATAATAGGATTACATATGAAACCACTAGGACCTTGCAATTTCCTCCATTCAAGAACCTCAAGTCTTTGAAACAACTCAGCCTTGAAGGACAAAATCATGGGATTCAGGTTGTTCCAACCAACTTCTTCCAAGGGCTGAATTGCTTGCAGGAACTATTCCTAGGAAAAAATTCCATGATATTCCTGGATCACCTCCAATTTGACCCCCTGGTTAATCTCACAAAATTGGATATCTCCGGAACAAAAGCTGGGGACCGAAGTCTCTATTTAAATACTTCCTTATTCCAAAAACTCAAAAGACTAAAGATGTTGCGCCTTGAAAACAACAACATGGAGTCACTGACTCCTGGCATGTTCTCTGGCTTAGAAAGCCTTCAGGTCTTCTCTTTAAGATTCAACAATCTGAAAGTCATTAATCAAAGTCATTTGGAGAATCTGAAGTCTTTGATGTACTTTGATCTCTATGGGAACAAACTTCAGTGCAACTGTGACAATATGTGGTTCAAAAACTGGTCAATAAACACAGCAGTTGTCCATATCCCCTATCTCTGGAGCTACCCCTGTCATCAGCCAGATACCCAGAGTTTGTTGATAGATTTTGATGATGCCATGTGTAATTTTGACCTTGGAAAGATCTACTTCTTCTCTTCCTTCAGCCTGGTCCTCACAACCATGGTCTTCTCTTGGTTCAGTGCCAAGATTATTTCATCTCTATGGTATGGGCTCTACATATTTCGAGCCTGGTACCTAGCTAAATGGCACAGGACAGAGAAGGAATTCATCTATGATGCCTTTGTCTCTTTCACTGCCACTGATGAGCAGTGGGTATATGAAGAGCTTGTTCCAGCCCTAGAAGATGGTGGCCAGCCCAAATTTAAGCTCTGTCTTCACCACCGGGACTTTGAACCAGGTATGGACATCTTTGAAAACATCCAGAATGCCATTGATACCAGCCGGAAGACTTTGTGTGTGGTCAGTAACCACTACCTCCACAGTGAATGGTGTCGGCTTGAAGTACAACTGGCCAGTATCAAGATGTTCTATGAGCATGAGGATGTTATTATCTTGATCTTCTTGGAAGAGATCCCAAACTATAAGTTATCCAGCTACCACCGACTCAGGAAACTTGTGAACAGGCAGACGTTTATTACTTGGCCAGACAATGTTCATGAGAGGCCACTCTTCTGGGCTCGTATTAGAAATGCCTTGGGCAACAGAACTGTGGAGAAAGACAATGCACAGCTAATAGTGGCTGAGTGACTGAAAGTCTTATAACTTCAAATCCAACTGTATAATGTTGCCCAAGATATGTGTAGGGTAAGAGTCTGACTATTCTCCAGGCATAAGGACATGCATGGATTGGTCATGACCATAAGACCAGGACCATTTGAATAATGTTCTTCAGGCAACTGGAAGAGTGAAGGGGACTGCCTGAAGAAGCTTCAGGAACCAGGTCCCACCATTAGGGGATTAGATATCTGGAAGGAACACCTCTATTATCAAGGGGAAGGCTTGAAACACCAGTCACCTGAAATTCTGGGAACCAGGAAGGCTCTGATATATGCTTGATCGTTGCTCAGTTAGTTTCTCCAAACCAGTTTCTGTTTAGATTGAATGGTACTCCTTTTAAGAACCTCTAACAACAGAAACACCATCAACAGGGTTTAGTAAAAGAAAAAAAAAACTAATAAAACAAAAAGCAAAACATTAAAAACAACAAAAATGTAAAAACAACAACAGCAGGAAAGTCAAGTTTGTGTCATATTCCCCTTTAGGGCGTAAGACTCCAGATGCCAGCTTTTCCTCTAAGTCAGATTGTAAGAGCTAGGAGAATCCCAGTTTGGATCTGTGTATTTACTTAGTGAAAAGGAGGCTTGATGAGGTAGCAGAGCAATGATGCTTGTGGAAATTATTCCCCAGGTGGAGCAAAGCGGCTTCATAGAGCAGCTTTTGTCAGCTATCTTAAGACAGGTGTGTAGATTCCAATGGCTGTGTGTTTCAGGCAATGTCTATTGAAAACAACACTCAGCATAGGATGTCTCTGGAATTAGATAGTCTTGTAGACACAAAATTTTTAACAGAAAAATGCTCCAAACTCCTACAACAAGAGAGACCATAGAAGAACAGTTTATAATTTACAAATTATAGTTAATAATCACATGCCCTTGAGGTTGCCTTTTTTCTGATTTTTTTTTTCTCCAGGAAGGCTTTGTCTTCCTTCTCAAGTTTTCTCCTTATCCTTAAATTCCTGGGGCAGTGAGGGGGGTTGCTGAGGAAAAGGTCCTGAAGGGCAGAATTTTTATTGACTGGGATAGCCAGATGTCTACCTCAATGGGTCCTCACCTGCCCTCTCAGTAACATAAATGACTCTTCTGTATAAAGAGAGGTGGGCATGTTTTGGACAAAATCCAAAGGCATTTGTTTTTGAAATTGTGTGCCATTAGCTGGGGGCTTTTGGGTTAAATACTACATTGCAGCAGGAAAAAAAATTGCCATGGGACATGTAAGAACTATCCCATTTCTGAATTTTATTTAAATCCAATAGTCTGATTTTAAGTCCCTGTTTGGTTAGACTGGGGGAAATTTTTAATATCTATCATTATCAGTTTCTCTCCCCTTTCCTACTAGCCTCTAATATTCTTACATAAAGAAAAAATTTCTCCAATCTTTGTTCCAAATGATTGCCACTTGTGTGTCCAAACTGGATCCCTGACGTCTAAGGGCCTTCTTACTTCTGGGTAATGCTTGGCACTGAAATTGGGCACAATCTTTTTTTTTTTCCCTTAAGTCTGTCACGTTCCTGGGCACGGTGTGGGTCATGGGTGCCAACCACTAAAGGAAACTGCAGACTTCTATTTCTTTTCCTAGTCTTGGGTAATCTTCACTTCTCTGGTTGTTTCAGCCACCTCTCCACTTCCCTTTTAACCTCACAGTTGCCCTCTTCTCTCTCCACCCTGCACATCAGAGAGAAGAGAGGTTGTATTCAAATAATCTCAGCAGGCACAGGGACACATTCCCTTTGACTGGGTGGAAGTATAATTCACTTCCCATTATTACTGATTTTTCTATGGCAGGGAAAACAAAGCATAAACTAATATCTAACATAGCACAACACAACATATCTAATATAATTAGCATACAAAAACTAAGATCACTGAGCAGCATGCTGATTGATGGAAGTCTAGGATTCCTTGAAACTACAGAGTGTGACATGAGGGGCACAATGCCATGAAGAGGGTGTCAGTAAAGGTAAATAATTACTTGAACTGGTTTGTTTTTTGCAAGGATGAGCAATCATGCTGGAACAGAAACTAAATTTTATATGCATGTTTTAGGAAACTGGATGAACTGGATCTTCTGTGCATTCAGGATAGGCTGAATATAGATTGCAGGACCCAGTGTAAGATGTAAATATGGTGACACTTGTTTCAAAACCATTCAGATTTTCAAGATAGAGATGGAAGAGCATTTGACCAAGCACAGAGAACTTCTGAATCTGAGGCCCTGTGTGAGGACACTGGTTACTTGCCCATGAAGTTGCCCTTACTTGTGACTATAAGATGCAGGAATATCAGCTTTGCCTTTCATAACTTAAATCTGCAGATAGGGAACTAGTGGGGAATTCCAAAGGACATATCTATTAATATAGTAAAACTATGATTGCAGCCAGGTGTGGTGGTGCACACCTGTAATTCCAGAGACTTGGGAAGCCAAGGCAGGAGGATTGCAAGTTCAAGGGCAACATCAGTAACTTAGTGAGACCTTGTCTCACAATAAAAATAAAAAGGGTTGGGGATGTAGCTCAGTGGTAAAGTGCCCCTGACTTCCATCGCCAGTACAAAAAATAAAAATAAAACAGTTATGATTGCTTTCTTGAACAAAATGATGTCTCCAGCCTGAACTGATCTAAGAATTGGGATTGTGGTTGATATTAAAAACAAATACTGAGGGAGGAGAGAAGAAAGGGGGAAATATGGGGGAATGATATTGACTAAATTATATTGCTATATATATATGTACAAATGAATCCCACTATTATGTAATAGTGCATCAATAAAACTATGGAAAAAAATTAAAACTTAGGGGGAAAAACAATAATACCATTGCCATCAAGACAAAATGATGACATTGTCATTCTTGTTTTATTCATGGAAGGGATGGGGCTGAAATTCAAAGTATATAAATTATAGAAGGGTTTGAATTATGTCTATTATATGTATCAAATATTTAATGCTGGGTGCAGTGGCACATACCTGTAATCTCATTGACTGGGGAGGCTAAGACAGGAGAATCACAAGTTTGAGGCCAGGCTTAGCAATTTAACAAGGTGCTAAGCAACTTAGTGAGATCCTGTCTCAAAACAAAAAAATAAAAAGGCTGGGGATGTGGCTCAATGGTTAAGCGCCCCTGGGTTCAAACTCCAGTACCACAAAAATTTAAAAAAAAAAAAAACTACTTAGCCAGGATATAGGGAAATTCACTTTATAGATCAAATTACTAGAATTCTAAGAACTTTTTAGATGAAGTCACTGGGGCTCTAACAATATCTGGAAATTATTATATTGTTAATTGATCTATCAAACAACCTGAAATAACAAGAGGTTAATTATAACAGAAAAAGATTAGTAAAGGAAAATTTCCTGCTAGTAAATGTGGAAATATGTTACATCTAATTTTATTAAAAGGAACCAAAATTTTCTACCCTATGAATACTGCAAAAAAAGGAACTTCTTTGTTAGGAACCATTTATTTTGTTATTTATTTTTATGTGGTGCTGAGGATCAAACCCAGTGCCTTACAGGTATGAGGCAAGTGCTCTACCACTGAGCCAGAACCCCAGTCAGAGGAACCATTTATATGTGGCCCACCTAGATGATTTTCAAGCTCATCTTCCAAACCAGAATTTCACTGCCAGTTCTGTATTTGTGGAATTGGGGTAATGAATATACGTATTGAATAAGTTTCCTTGAAACCATGCATTTCCTCTTAATAATAGGATTAGTGATTGGGTTGAAAAGGCAGAGTCAAAATGACTTCTTCCACTTACAGTGTGATCCACACACCCACAGCATCAGTATTATCTGGGTGTTTGTCAGAAATGCAAAACCCTGGGCCTACCTCAGGCCTACTGAACCAGCCTGTTAACAAGTTGATAACAAGTACCCCAGGTGATTCCTATGCACATTAAAATTTGAGAAACACTGAGTTAAGCAATTACATACATCAAGGAAACTCTGGAAAGATTCTCCTATTCTCCAAATTCTACTCCTCTTATGTGACACAGTGATCAAAATGTAATCATTAACTGTCCTTTGGATTACTCTTACAATATCTCTTTAAAGAGTTATGAGGCTGTCTCTCCCTCTTGAGATTACCTCCATTCTCTCTTGAATACATATCTACATTCCTATATAAACTTCTGCCTATGCCTTTCAAAAACAACAAAAAGGAATAGCAGTAATGGATTGGGATGTGCCTCAGTGGTAAAGCAATTGCCTTGCATACACGAAACCCTGGGTTCTATCCCCAGTTCCAATAAAAAAGACAAAGTAACAACAAAGAATAACAGTAATTATAATATAATTTTAAGGATGTGTAGTCTTTTTTTGCTGTTTTCAAAGCATTTTTTAAAATCTTTATTTTGTTTATTCATTTTTATGTGGTGCTGAGGATCAAACCCAGTGCCTCACATGTGCTAGGCAAGCACTCTACCACTGAGCCACATCCTCAGCCCTCAAAGCATTTTTATACCTATGATCTCACTTGATTCCTTTATCATGGGTAACCCACTAATCCAATGTACTCTAATCATCCTACCAATAAGTATGAAGTTAGGTCAATAATGTATTGCTTTATCCCTAAATGTCATTTTAAAAGCCAAGAAATAGGTAGAAATCTGAATAAATTATGAATACAAAATAGACATAAGATGTAATAGTTACAATATAAAATATAGTGAGGATATATTTCTAAAACAATATACAATAGCCACAGAATCTCAGGAGGGGTATCCGGGCATGGTGGTGCGTGCTTGTAATCCCAGTGGCTTGGGAGGCTGAG
Source organism: Marmota monax (assembly GCF_021218885.2). NCBI lineage: Eukaryota > Metazoa > Chordata > Mammalia > Rodentia > Sciuridae > Marmota > Marmota monax. The sequence goes on from NW_026693786.1 coordinate 3,219,070, forward strand.
GCAGGAGGACCATGAGTTCAAAGCCAGCCTCAGCAAAATCAAGGCACTAAGCAACTCAATGAGACCCTGTCTCTAAAAAATACAAAATGGGACTGGGGATGTGGCCAGTGAGGTCAAGTGCCCCGAGTGCAATCCCTGGTACCAAAAAACAAAACAAAACAAAACAACAACAACAAAAAAACATATATATATATATATATATATATATATATATATATATATATATATATATATATATATATATCCCAGAAGGGCTCTTTATCATTGGGTAGGCTTAATTATTATTCTAAAATCATAGGGCTGGGGATGTTGCCTAGCATGTTCAAGTCTCTGTTTGATCCCCAGCACTACAATAACTAAAGTTCATTCTGTTAAAGTAAAAACAGAGTAGAGCCTCTACAAGCTACATTTTGTGTTTATTTAAACTATAAGAAACTTAACTTGAGTGAGCTAGAATTAGCCCAAGAAAATGTGTCTTTAAACTCAGGAAATATAAAAACAATTTTGTAGATGTGTCTAGACATAGATTGCTCTGAAGATTTGTCTGTAAATCAAGAAGATGACATTGACCCAATAATGTCACTTAATGCAGTCATCTTTGTTTTTACTACATTGTGTTTCCAGGAGGAATTTAAGCCTGATATAGGTGGCCTATTGCATCCTGATGCATTTAGAATCTAGTCACAAATGTTAAGCTTTATGTAAGAAGTGAGCAGGAAATGTGATAAAGGTATTGTGAATTATGAAAGCTCTAGTCCTAACAATTTTGTAGTTTTCAAATACAGCTTGAGGAGAATCTTTCCAAATTGAAAAATCATTAAATACAATAACATAAATAGGGATTGGTTATGGTTTGGATGTAAAATGTTCCCTAAAGACCCATAGGCTAAAGGCTTTGTCACCAACTTATTGTGCTATTGGGAGTTGCTTAAACCTTTAGGAAGTAGAGCCTGGTAGAAGGAAGTTAGGTTATTGAGAGCATGCACTTGAAGAGGATATTGAGATCCTAACCCCTTTCCCTCTCTCTCTTTGCTTTTTGATCATCATGAGGTGAGAAGCTTTGATCCAGCATGTCTTCTCCTCCATAATGTTCTGCCCTGCCACAAGCCCAAAGCAATGGGGTGAAAGGACCATGCTCTAAAATCTTTGAAACTGCAAGGCACAATAAAATTTTCTTCCTTTATTTGTGTTACTGAGGATTGCACCCATGCCCTCACAAATGATAGACAAGCACTTCTACCACTGACATACATCCCCCGAACCCCTCTCCTTTCAAATTTTGAGATAGGATCTTGCTAAGTTGCCCATGCTGGCCTTGAACTTGTGATTTTCTTGCTTCAGCATTTCAAGTAGCTGGTATTACAGGCATGCATCACTGTGTCTGGCTTTCCACCTTATAAGTTGGTTATCTCAGGTATTTTTTTTTCAAGTAATGGAAAGCTGACTAACACAGGGTGTTCCCCAAAATGAGAGATGTTAAAAAGCCATTTAAGGAAAAGCTATAACTTGAAACTACCTGAAGATGCCCAAGGCCCAAGATTCTGGTTCAGTAAGCTGAAGGGATGAAAGGAACAAATCTGGAGAGAGAGAGAATATCAAGTAGGATAATGAGTTTCCTTGGTATCCCCTAAGCAGCACTGCCATCTGGTGGTGATTTAATAAATCACATTCTTCTTCCTCCCCGATCCTGTCCTAAGGTGTGGCCTAGCACTCCAGAATATACTGAGAAAGCCAGGTGAAACATTATTAGTTTTTTGTGGCTACCTTAACAAATTACTACAAACATGGAGACTTAAAGCAACAGAAATTTATTATCTTACAGTTCTAAAGACCAGAAGTACAAAATTAAGGTGTTGGCAGGTCTGTGTGGCCTTTGGAGGGTCCAAGGGAGGAACTGTGCCTTGCCTAATCCAGCTTTGGGTGGCTGCTGACATTTCTAAGCTTGTGGCCAGATGACTCCAATCTCTGCCACCATCTTCATATGGCCTTCTTATCTTCTGTGTGTCCAATATTCATCCTTCTCCTCCTTCTCTCTCTCTCTCTCTCTCTCTCTCTCTCTCTCTCTCGTACCAGGGATTGAACTCAAGAACACTTAACCACTGAACCACATTCCCAGACCTTTTTTTCATGCTTTATTTAGAGACAGGGTCTTGCTGAGTTGCTTAGGGCCTCACTAAGTTGCTGAGGCTGGCTTTGAATTTGTGATCCTCCTGCCTCAGCCTCCTGAGCTGCTGGATTTTCTCTTACAAGGACACTAGTTTTGGTGATAATGGAGATAAGAAGGAAAAGAAAAAAATGGGAGAAAGCACTCTCAAGTAAGACAGTGGGTCCTCTCAGAGAGGAGAGCAAAGACTCACTTATTCATGTCCCCATTTTTATTGGGTTAAGAGGGAGAGTGTTAGAAAGTCCTGCCCAAGTATCACCTCTTGGCTCTGATTTGACAGACTACATTAGCTAAAAACCTAAGGGCTACTCTTAGTTATCTTGGCCTTGCTGACAGGTCCCAGTTGGAACTGGTTTCACAGAATTTATGGTTCATGGGCTCCAGTCTTAATCATCTTGTTTACCTAGGTCTGAGAATCTCTTGTCTGTTGCTTGTATAGAGTCTTGCTTAAGATGTTTTAGCAATTAGGCCTTTTTTGAGCAAATGTATCTTTGCCCTTTGGTTCTTACCTTCTGAATTTATCTATCTTCCTTCTGTTGTAAGAGGAGTAGTTTATAGGGCTGAGATCAGGCAAGGGTGCCGCAGTCTGGCTGGGCATAATTCAGGAGGCACTTGTCAAAAGAAGCAAACTTTATTTTTAGAACACACACACCACACCACACAGCTCCTCAGGAAAAACCTTCAGAGCCCAACTGCCACCACCGGCTTCCCACAAGCCTCTCAACCTCCCCCACTCCTCCTGCTCTTGAGGCCGATTGGCTGGGTCGCGTGGGCGGAGCCAAAAAAGTCCCCCAATGAGCAGCTCTGTGGTCTGAAAGGGCAGGGAAACAGCCCAATGAGCATCACCGCAGAGGAGCCAATCAGTTGGCAGCTAGAAGTTTGCTGGGGCCGCTGTGAGCCAATCATCAGCTGGCAGCTGGAAGTTTGCTGGCAGCTGGAGGTTTGCTGGGGCCCCTTTTGGCTGTGGCTCTCAACATCAGGGTCCTGAAATAGCTATTTTATCAGACCTCATGGTGCCACTGAGGCAGGGCTGTTCTTTAACTGATTTGTTCTGTCTGTGCTAAGTGTTTTCTTAAACTCCTCTTTGCTACCTAACCATCTGTTATGGTTTGGATCTGGGATATCCTTCAAAGTTTCATGTATTCAGAGGTGGGGCATTTGGGAAGTGATTGGACGATGAAAGCTCTGACCTCATCAGTGTATTAATCCATGGATGGCTGAATGGACTAGTGGGAGGTCTGTAGACCACCACCCCTTCCTGGATGGCATTTGTGCCTGACTCACCTCAGGCCCAGAGTAATAGAATTGGCTGACCATGGACTGGGTCCTCCGAAAATGTGAGCACAAATAAACTTTTCTTCCTCCTTTATGTCAGGTTATTTTGTCAGGTATTTTGGTCACAGTGACACAAACCTGACTAATATAGTCTATTCAGAAAATTCAGATTTTTGACTGTGATAAGATACTTAATCAACATTTGCAAAGATCCTTTTTCCAAAGAGGGTGATATTCATTAGTACCAGAAATTTGATGTAGATATCTTCTGGGACCTATTATTCTCTCTGTTCTTTATTATCCTTTAATTGTTGGTCATTAGCATTTGATTGGATTGCCAACCAGTGTAGACTGAATGGATAGGATACAGGATGTTGAGTTTTGAAACTGGGTGTGAGAGTGTGATAGGGAAGGAAAGTCTACAGAGTATCAACTTTTTTTAGGGATGGCTGGTTAGGGTGGGGTAGTACAGTAGGAGACCCTGGGAAGTCATGAGGCAACACAGAGGACCCTGGGGACATGGAGGGGAGGAGAGGAAAGGGCAAGAAAGAGGTGGGAAGCCAAGATAAACTTTTGCCTATTTAAAAAACTAAATGTGAATGCTCTTCAACCTCAAAACCCTTTATGAAAATAAGAAAATAAGGAAATGTGCACTCTCAAACATTCCTAGCAAGACTGGGAGTTGAGAGTGCACAATTATATATGAAGAACAATTCTTCATATATATCATACACTTGTATTCAGTAATTCTACCTCTGGAAATCTATTTTTAAGGAATAATTCAAATACAGAAAGTTTCATTCACATAGAAGTTCCTCACAGACTTTTTAAATAGTGCTATAGTTTGTTGAAAACAAGTCAAATGTCTATTTAGTATTTGTTGAGTGAATTATGGTTCATCTATATGATAGAATATTTTTTAATATTTATTTTTCGGTTTTAGGTGGACACAATATCCCCATTTTACATTTATGTGGTGCTGAGGATTGAACCCAATGCCTTGTGCATGCTAGGCAAGCGCTCTACCACTGAGCCACAACCCCAGCCCTGATAGAATATTTTATAGTCATGAAAAAGTACATTTATGGTGAGTGTACAATAAAATGAAAAATGCTTTTATGTGAGATGTTAAGTGAAAAATGGGAATTAGAAATAAAAATATATAGACCTTCACAAATATTTATTCTAAGTTAATTTAAGATTTAAAATATATGCTGGGCATAGTGGCACATAGTGGCACATGTCTATAATCATAGTGACTCAGGAGGCTGGACTTTGAAACTTAGTGAAATCCTGCCTCAAAATAAAAAGGGCTGGGGATGCAGCTCAGTGGTAAAGTGCCCCTAGCTTCAATCCACAGTACTAAAAAAAGAAAAAAAGAAAAAAAGAAAGAAACACTAACACACATGAATGAATGAATTAACTAATGAAAATAAAAATGTATATGTATGACTTCTTTATATCCATAAATGTAAAATGAGCTCTTACTATTTGTGCATATGTGTTTCTAGCATAAAACTTCTTGCAGAGCATAAATACCTTCGTATTTCTTTATCTTTGATTTCACCTAGCTCTGTAAAATCTTGTCTCCTAAAGGGGAATATTGTTTCCATCTTTCTTTTTTTGGGGGTACTGGGGATTGAATTCAGGGGCACTCAACCACTGAGCCACATCCCCAGCCCTATTTTGTATTTTATTTAGAGACAGGGTCTCACTGAGTTTCTTAGTGTCCCACCTTTGCTGAGCCTGGCTTTGAACTCATGATCCTCCTGCCTCAGCCTCCCAAGCCACTGGGATTATAGGCATGTGCCACCGCACTATTTTTTCCATCTTAATTCATCTTTTGCTCCCAAGTAGTTATGCTTAAAGACTGGTAGATATTCAATGAATCTGTGATACACACTGGATTACTATAGGACTTGTAGCTGTGACTTGAGCAAATGTTTTAATGGCATTGGGCTTAGAGGCTATGAAAGGATTTGGAGAGAATTTGATAGAGTAGCAGCTCTGTAATTGATCCTGGAGCTTTTTTAGTTCAGAAAGATGAGCCTTCCCAATGAAACATTTTGTTTATTACTCTGAAGGGCTTAAAATGAATTAACAGTGGAAACCTCATAAAAAGTTCAACATAGATGTTTGATATGATATGAATATGTCTCCCCAAAGTTCATATTGTAGGTGGGGCTATAGGGAAGTAATTAGCATTAGGTGAAGTCATGAGGGTGGGGTCCACTGTGATGGCATTGGTAGCTTTATCAGAGGAGCTTTATCAGAAGAAGAGAGACCTGAGTTAGCAGGCTTGTTCTGTCTGGCTTTGCGATTCCCTCTGCCATGTTATGATGGCAAGAAGACCCTCTCCAGATGCTGAGTACATGCTGATGCGTTGATCTTGGACTTCCCACCCTTCAGAACTGTGAGCCAAATAAGCTTCTATTCTTTATAAATTATCCATTATCAGGTGTTCTGTTATAGCAACAGAAAATAGACTAAGACAATATTCTTGTATATTTTTCCCTTTGCAATTGCAGGATATTTGTTTCAGGACCTAACAGATACAAAAGCCTGTGGAGATGCTGAAGTTTCTTATATAAAATTGTGTGGACTGGGGATATAGCTCAGTGGTAGAGAATTTGCCTAAAAAGGCAAGGCTCTGGGTCACTGGAATTATAACCATGTGCCACTATACCCAACTTCTCATAGACTTTTACCTGATTAAGTCAGGTCAACCCAATATAATCATCCCTTTGATTAACTCCAAATGATTAACTTGAGACCTTAATTACATCTTCAAAATCCCTTTACCTTTACCATATACCTAACTTAATCATGGGTATTACATCCTATCACCTATGCCATATTCTAAGATCTAGAAGCAAGGTACAGGTCCGATCCACACACATGGTCATAAATATCAGGGGTGGGGGAGTGGTGGGTCATTAGGTTTGTCCTCCATATTACCTATAGTAGTACATTTTTTTCTTTTAAAAAATGGATTTTTTTCTCACATCTTCATACATGTATTTTGTATAACAATGAGGGTCTCCTTCCACCATCCATGCAATTCTCTTTCTCCCTCCCTTTCCCTTCCACCCCTCTTCCCTATGTAGAGGTAATCTTCTTCCCATGCTCTTCCTCTCTTCCCCATTGAAGTAGAGAGAAGTGGTGGGAGGGGAGGGAAGGGGTTGGGGAGATTGGAAGGATAGTAGAATGAAACAGACATTATTATTACTGTGTGTATATATGTGACTGCATGACCAATGTGATTCTGCAACCTGTATACTCAGAAAAATGAGAAATTATATCCCATCTGATTTAAATGTATGATATGTCAAGGTCATTGTACTGTCATGTTAACTAAGTAAAACAACAAAAAAAGGTATTGTGTCCAACTACAACTAAAAAATAAATATTTTTTAAAAAAATCCATAAAAATCACTTAACAAAGGGTTTGGAGAGCATGCAATTATCCATGTGTTAGGAATGTCAGGAATGTAGTGTGTCCTAAACCATGGTGTCAAAAGCTCTTGTGTTTAGGACTCTTCCATAATTTATCCTATGTACCTCATCTGGCTGCTTATTAGAAAGTAACCTTTAAAATAAACTAGTGATAGCAAGTAAAAAAAATGGAATTTTAAGTCAGGTGTGGTGGCACATGGAATAATTGGGGATGTGGCTCATCAGTAAAGCACCCCTGGGTTCAATCCCTAGTACCACAAAACAAACAAACAAACAAACAAACAAACAAAAGTCTATGAGAAGACTGAAGTGAAGAGACTCTGTTAATTTCTTCCTCTGAAGAAGTGAGTTGCCCTGTCGTGAGAGTGCCACATGGCAGGGAACTGCAAGGGGCCTCTGGTAACTGAGTGACTTCCCAGCCCATGGCCAGAAATAAACAGGGGCCTCAGTTTTATAAATAAAATAAGATGAGGTCTAGGAAGATGGCGGCGAGGGGAGTGCATTGCCCCCGTGTGTCGCGTCACTGTGTGGGAGAATGACGAGTCAGGACTGCTAAAGGCTATCTTGTTAGGAATTTCCAGCAATAGTGGGGTGCTCCGGAACCTGGAGGAAGGATTTCCATCGCAAGAGGATCGGCTGCGGGGACTCAAACACGAGAGATTTGTCGCACGGAGGGTAACACTGCTTATTCAGCAAATCGCCCTGCGGCTAGAGTCTGCAGCGTGTGCTGGGAAACAAGGAGATAGCGACGCAGGGATACAGCACTGCAGTTTCTGCCAGCCATGCAAGCACCGTACTCAGTGCTGAATTCTGGGTTCAAGACGGGGGAAGGAAGCGGTCCAATTCGGTTCTCCACACCGGTCAGATCACAGAGGAGGCCAGGGCTACCATCTTGGAGAGCTGACGTCACCATCCCTGTTTTCGACTGACTGCAGCTCATTCAGCCATAGAACAGGTAATTTCAGGCTGCCATTCGCCTGCGGCTTGCAGACAGATTACTCAGGCTCAGTGCTAGATGACCCGCGGAGACTGCTTCTTGGAGCCTGCTCTTATCGGAGCATACACTGAGCACGGAGCGGCTGAGTTCCGGCTCCCGGAACTGCTCTGGCCCAGGGCTAAGGAGCCCGCGGAAACTGCTTCTCGGTCCGGGTCCTGCTGAGTACTGTGGAGGTAAATTCCAACCGAGCCTTCGTGGGCAGTGGCAACAGGACTGAGATGGGGCCTGTGAGGGCTGGTCAGGACTCACACGTTGCTTTGGTCACCCGGCAAAGGGAACGAAGTGCTGCCATTCGCATAGGATACCAACATGGCAGAGATCTGATGTCATCAGAAAGCGGCGGATGAGAGAACTTCATCAATACCAGCGGCGAAAGAAACAGTTGGTCTCCTGGTAGGGAGGGTGAGTCACAGACACCCGAATCTCTCTTGCTTTGTCTTCGAGCCAGAGGGGAGGAGCCGGGCCGCCGCCCGCGCCCGGAGCAGGCCCAGCGGCTCGCCGGCGTGGTGGTCGCGTGACCCCAATTGGAGAGGGGGCGGAGTGGAGCCGCCACCCGCGCCTGCAAGGTGGGCAGACCTGTGACCCAGTGGTACGCGGGCGTGGTAGGAGGGGCAGGGCAGAGCCGCCGCCCACGCCTGCAAGGTAAGCAGACCTGCGACAGACTGGCGGGTCAGGCCCAGCGGCCTGCCAGCGTGGTACACACGTCACCCCAACTGGAGTAGGGGCAGAGCAGAGCCTTCGCCTGCGCCTGGATCAGGCCCCGCCGGTGTGGTGGTCACGTGACCCCAATTGGAGTGGGGGCGGAGTGGAACTGCCACCCGTGCCCGCAGGGTGGGCAGACCTGCGACCAACCTGCAGATCAGGCCCAGCGGTCTGCGGGCGTGGTAGGAGGGGCAGGGAAGAGCCGCCGCCTGCGCCTGCAAGGTAGGCAGACCTGCGACAGACCAGCGGATCAGGCCCAGTGGCCTGCCGGCGTGGTACACACGTCACCCCAATTGGAGTAGGGGCAGAGCAGAGCCGCCACCCGTGCCCGAAAGGTGGGCAGACCTGCGACCGACCAGCGGGACAGGTCCAGTGGCCTGCCGGTGCGACAGACACGTCACCCCATTTGGAGTAGGGGCAGAGCAGAGCCGCCGCCCGTGCCTGCAAGGTAGGCAGACCTGCGACCGACCGGTGGAACAGGCCCAGCGGCCGGCCGGGGTGGTAGGCACGTCACCCCAATTGGAGTAGGAGCAGAGAAGAGCCTTCGCCGGCACCCGGAACAGGCCCACCGGTCCGCGGGTGTGTTAGACAAGTCACACCAATTGGAGGGGGGGCAGAGCAGAGCCGCCGCCTGTGCCTGCAGGGTAGGCAGACCTGCAACCGACCGGCGGATCAGGCCCGGTGGCCTGCCGGCGTGGTACACTCGTCACCCCAATTGGAGTAGGGGCAGAGCAGAGCCGCTGCCCGCGCCCAGAACAGGCCCAGTGACCTGCCAGCGTGGTAGTCACGACACCCCAATTGGAGTAAGGGCAGAGCAGAGCCGCCTCCTGCACCCGGAATAAGCCCAGCGACCCGCCGGCGTGGTAGACACGTCACCCCAATTGGAGTAAGGACAGAGCAGAGCCACCGCCCGCGCCTGCAAGGTAGGCAGACCTGTGACCGACCGGCAGGACAGGCCCAGGGGTCCGTGGGCGTGGTAGACACCTCACACCAATTGGAGGAGGGGCAGAGCAGAGCCGCCGCCCGCGCCTGCAAGGTAGGCAGACTGCCGCCCGACCCTGCAAGGGAGAATTTTCAACTATACAAGAGCAATATAAATATATAGGGGAAAAAAAACATTTCAAAAACACAACAGTTTCACCAAGCAGAAAGAAACGCAAGCAGTATGAAAAGACAAGGAAAGAAAGGACCACAAGTAATGCAGGTCAACTCAACTTTAGAAGAGGTAACAGCTGCAGCAGATGGAATGTCAGATAAAAAATTCAGGATATACATGCTTCAGATGATCTGGAGTATCAAGGAAGACATTAGACAGCAAAATCAGACAATGAAAGACCACTTCGACAATGAATTACACAAACAAATCCAGGAAGCAAAGGATCAACTATACAGGGAGATAGAGGTTATAAAAAACAAATAAACAGAAATCCTAGAAATGCAGGAAGCAATAAACCAACTTAAAAACTCAATTGAGAATACTACCAGCAGAGTAGAACACTTAGAAGATAGAACATCAGACAATGAAGACAAAGTATTTCAACTTGAAAAGAACATAGACAGCTCAGCAAGACTGTTAAGAAACCATGAGCAGAACATCCAAGAAATGTGGGATAACATTAAGAGACCAAACTTAAGAGTCATTGGGATACAGGAAGGTACAGAACTCCAAACCAAAGGAATGAGCAATCTATTCAATGAAATAATACGAGAAAACTTCCCAGACTTGAAGAATGAGACAGAATCCCAAATCCTAGAAGCCTACAGGACGCCGAATGTGCAAAATCATAAGAGATCCACACCTAGACACATTATAATGAAGATGCCCAACATACAGAATAAGGAGAGAATTTTAAAAGCTACAAGAGAAAGGAAGCAGATTACATTTAGGGGTAAGCCAATCAGGATAACAGCTGATCTTTCAACACAGACTCTGAAAGCTAGAAGATCCTGGAATAACATATTTCAAACACTGAAAGAAAATGGGTTCCAACCAAGAATTGTGTATCCAGCGAAATTAAGCTTCAGGATGGAAGATGAAATTAAAACCTTCCACGATAAACAAAAGTTAAAAGAATTTGCAGCTAGAAAACCATCTCTTCAAAACATCCTTGGCAAAACATTACAGGAAGAGGAAATGGAAAATAACAATGAAAACCAACAGTGGGAGGTAGGACAGTAAAGGGGGGAAAATAATCAAAGAGGAAAACAAACCATGTTTAGTAACAGAAATAAACAAATATGGCTGGAAGAACAACCCATATCTCAATAATAACTCTAAATGTTAATGGCTTAAACTCACCAATTAAGAGACACAGGCTAGTAGAATGGATCACAAAACAAGACCCAACAATATGCTGCCTACAGGAGACACATTTGATAGGAAAAGACATACATAGGCTGAAGGTGAAAGGTTGGGAAAAATCATATCACTCATATGGACTTCGGAAACAAGCAGGAGTGTCCATACTCATATCAAATAAAATAGATTTCAAGCCAAAGTTAATCAAAAGGGATAAAGAGGGACACTACGTACTGCTCAAGGGAACCATACACCAACAAGACATAACAATCATAAATATTTATGCCCCAAACAATGGTGCAGCTATGTTCATCAAACAAACTCTTCTCAAGTTCCAGAGTCTAATAGACTACCATAAAATAATCATGGGAGACTTCAACACACCTCTCTCACCACTGGACAGATCTTCCAAACAAAAGTTGAATAAGGAAACTATAGAACTCAATAACACAATTAATAACCTAGACTTAATTGACATATATAGAATATACTACCCAACATCAAGCAGTTACACTTTTTTTCTCAGCAGCACATGGATCCTTCTCAAAAATAGATCATATATTATGTCACAGGGCAACTCTTAGACAATATAAAGGAGTAGAGATAGTACCATGCATCTTATCTGATCATAATGGAATGAAACTGAAAATCAACGATAAAAGAAGGAAGGAAAAATCATGCATCACTTGGAGAATGAACAATAGGTTACTGAATGATCAATGGGTTATAGAAGACATCAATGAGGAAATTAAAAAATTCTTAGAGATAAATGAAAACACAGACACAACATATCAGAATCTATGGGACACATTGAAAGCAGTTCTAAGAGGAAAATTCATTGCTTGGAGTTCATTCCTTAAAAGAATAAAAAAAAACAACAAATAAATGATCTCATACTTCATCTCAAAATCCTAGAAAAAGAAGAGCAAAACAACAGCAAAAGAAGTAGAAGGCAAGAAATAATTAAAATCAGAGCTGAAATTAATGAAATCGAAACAAAAGAAACAATTGAAAAAATTGACAAAACTAAAAGTTGGTTCTTTGAAAAAATAAACAAAATCAACAGACCCTTAGCCATGCTAGCAAAGAGAAGAAGAGAGAGAACTCAAATTACTAGCATACGGGATGAAAAAGGCAATATCACAACAGACACTTCAGAAATACAGAAGATAATCAGAAATTATTTTGAATCCTTATACTCCAATAAATTAGAAGATAGTGAAGGCGTCGATAAATTTCTTAAGTCATATGATCTGCCCAGATTGAGTCAGGAGGATATAGACAACCTAAACAGACCAATATCAATTGAGGAAATAGAAGAAACCATCAAAAGACTACCAACTAAGAAAAGCCCAGGACCGGATGGGTATACAGCAGAATTTTACAAAACCTTTAAAGAAGAACTAATACCAATACTTTTCAAGCTACTTCAGGAAATAGAAAAAGAGGGAGAACTTCCAAATTCATTCTACGAGGCCAACATCACCCTGATACCTAAACCAGACAAAGACACTTCAAAGAAAGAAAACTACAGACCAATATCTCTAATGAACCTAGATGCAAAAATCCTCAATAAAATTCTGGCGAATCGGATACAAAAACAAATCAAAAAAATTGTGCACCGTGATCAAGTAGGATTCATCCCTGGGATGCAAGGCTGGTTCAATATACGGAAATCAATAAATGTTATTCACCACATCAATAGACTTAAAAATAAGAACCATATGATCATCTCGATAGATGCGGAAAAAGCATTCGACAAAGTACAGCATCCCTTTATGTTCAAAACTCTAGAAAAACTAGGGATAACAGGAACATACCTCAATATTGTAAAAGCAATCTATGCTAAGCCTCAGGCTAGCATCATTCTGAATGGAGAAAAACTGAAGGCATTCCCTCTAAAATCTGGAACAAGACAGGGATGCCCTCTCTCTCCACTTCTGTTCAACATAGTTCTCGAAACACTGGCCAGAGCAATTAGACAGACGAAAGAAATTAAAGGCATAAAAATAGGAAAAGAAGAACTTAAATTATCACTATTTGCAGATGACATGATTCTATACCTAGCAGACCCAAAAGGGTCTACAAAGAAACTATTAGAGCTAATAAATGAATTCAGCAAAGTGGCAGGATATAAAATCAACACGCATAAATCAAAGGCATTCCTGTATATCAGCGACAAATCCTCTGAAATGGAAATGAGGACAACCACTCCATTCACAATATCTTCAAAAAAAATAAAATACTTGGGAATCAACCTAACAAAAGAGGTGAAAGACTTATACAATGAAAACTACAGAACCCTAAAGAGAGAACTAGAAGAAGATCTTAGAAGATGGAAAAATATACCCTGTTCATGGATAGGCAGAACTAACATCATCAAAATGGTGATATTACCAAAAGTTCTCTATAGGTTTAATGCAATGCCAATCAAAATCCCAACGGCATTTCTTGTAGAAATAGAGAAAGCAATCATGAAATTCATATGGAAAAATAAAAGACCCAGAATAGCAAAAACAATGCTAAGCAGGAAGTGTGAATCAGGCGGTATAGCGATACCAGACTTCAAACTATACTACAGAGCAATAGTAACAAAAACAGCATGGTACTGGTACCAAAACAGGCGGGTGGACCAATGGTACAGAATAGTGGACACAGAAACCAATCCACAAAACTAGAACTATCTTATATTTGATAAAGGGGCTAAAAGCATGCAATGGAGGAAGGATAGCATCTTCAACAAATGGTGCTGGGAAAACTGGAAATCCATATGCAACAAAATGAAACTGAATCCCTTTCTCTCGCCATGCACAAAAGTTAATTCAAAATGGATCAAGGAGCTTGATATCAAATCAGAGACACGCCGTCTGATAGAAGAAAAAGTTGGCTACGATCTACATTCGGTGGGGTCGGGCTCCAAATTCCTCAATAGGACACCCATAGCACAAAAGTTAATAACTAGAATCAACAAATGGGACTTACTCAAACTAAAAAGTTTTTTCTCAGCAAAAGAAACAATAAGAGAGGTAAATAGGGAGCCTACATCCTGGGGACAAATCTTTACTCCTCACACTTCAGATAGAGCCCTAATATCCAGAGTATACAAAGAACTCAAAAAATTAGACAATAAGATAACAAATAACCCGATCAACAAATGGGCCAAGGACCTGAACAGACACTTCTCAGAGGAGGACATACAGTCAATCAACAAGTACAGGGAAAAATGCTCACCATCTCTAGCAGTCAGAGAAATGCAAATCAAAACCACCCTAAGATACCATCTCACTCCAGTAAGATTGGCAGCCATTATGAAGTCAAACAACAACAAGTGCTGGCGAGGATGTGGGGAAAAGGGTACACTTGTACATTGCTGGTGGGACTGCAAATTGGTGCAGCCAATTTGGAAAGCAGTATGGAGATTTCTTGGAAAGCTGTGAATGGAGCCACCATTCAACCCAGCTATTCCCCTTCTCGGTCTATTCCCTAAAGACCTAAAAAGAGCATGCTACAGGGACACTGCTACATCGATGTTCATAGCAGCTCAATTCACAATAGCAAGACTGTGGAACCAACCTAGATGCCCTTCAATAGACGAATGGATAAAAAAAATGTGGCATTTATACACAATGGAGTATTACTCTGCATTAAAAAATGACAAAATCATAGAATTTGCAGGGAAATGGATGGCATTAGAGCAGATTATGCTAAGTGAAGCTAGCCAATCCCTAAAAAACAAATGCCAAATGTCTTCTTTGATATAAGGAGAGTAACTAAGAACAGAGTATGGATGAAGAGCAGGAGAAGAAGATTAACATTAAACAGGGATGAGAGGTGGGAGGGAAAGGGAGAGAGAAGGGAAATTGCATGGAAATGGAAGGAGACCCTCAGGGTTATACAAAAGTACATACAAGAGGAAGTGAGGGGAAAGGGAAAAATAATACAAGGGGGACAAATGAATGACAGTAGAGGGGGTAGAGAGAGAAGAGGGGAGGGGAGGGGAGGGGGGATAGCAGAGGATAGGAAAGGCAGCAGAACACAACAGACACTAGTATGGCAATATGTAAATCAATGCATGTGTAACTGATGTGATTCTGCAATCTGTATATGGGGTAAAAATGGGAGTTCATAACCCACTTGAATCAAAGTGTGAAATATGATATGTCAAGAACTATGTAATGTTTTGAACAACCAACAATAAAAAATTAAAAAAAAAATATTTAGGTCTAGATTCATCTTAAGTGGAACTTCATATATGGTATAAGGAAAGATTTTAGTGTGTTTCTTTATTTCCCCCTGTATAAAATTTTCAGTTATTCTAGCACCATTTGATAAAACAAAACACTGTCTTTTCATTGTTTTATTGCCTTAGCAACCTAACAAAAATCAAGTAAAAATGTATTTCTTGGTTTATTTCTGTCTTCTCTTTCATCGATCTATATCTCTAAGTTGGAATCACATTGTCTATGTTATTACACCTTACAGTAATCATAAATTCAAGTAACATAATTCATTCATCTTCATTTTTCTTTTCTATAATTGTTTTAATTATTTTAATCATTTAAATTTTTATACAAATTTGAGTCAGCTTGTTAATTTCTATTAAAAACTTCAAAGTTTTTATTTTAATTGAACAGACTGTAGAGACTTATTTTGAGAGAATATTTTATTAGTATTGAATATTTTGATTCATCATCATTTATTTAGATCATCTTAAAGTTTTCTTATCGTGTTCTATAATTTTCGGTACAGGTCTTATAAAAACTTTGCTAATTTTTTAATAAATATTTATAACTTTGTATGTTATCATAAATGCTATTGTTTTAATTCTAATTTTATTTTTTTCCACAATATAGAAATATAAATATTTTTTTTTTGCTTAGTATTTTTAATTCTTAAACTGATCTTGTATTTTTGCAAAAAAATTGCTGGTTCAGTTTTACTAATTTTTTAAAACGACTTTTCACATCTATGTGCATGAGGATATTGTTAGCAGTTTTACTTCATTTAAGTTTTCAAAATTGTTGACATGTTTCTTTTATCATTCTTTTATTATACTTTTATTACCAGTGAGATCTATGATGTCTTATTTTTTTATTCCCAATACTGTTAATTTTATCTTTTGTCTTCTCTCTCTCTCTCTCTCTCTCTCTCTCTCTCTCTCTTAGCTGCTGGGGATTTAATCCCTCATGATGTTAAGTCAAGTGCTCTACCAATGAGCTCAGCTCCTCCTCTTTCTTATGCTAAATTTGTCAAGATATTTGTCAATTGCATGGCTTTTTTGCAAACTTCCATTGATTTTCTTCATTTTCCACTACCTTCTATTGTGTTTTGTATCACATCTTCAGTATTTTCTAACTTTTGTTCACTACAGATGTTTGATTTTCTCTTCAATATTTATTCATATAAAAATTTAGAACATTGACCTTAGACCCCCTCTTTTCAAGTTTAAGCATTTAAAATTAGAGTGAAAAAATTTCTGATACATTGCTTTAGCATCATTCCTCACATCATGCTGTCATTTTTCCTCAATACAAAATATTTTATATTTTTTTGCAATTTCTTCTTTAACCATAGATTTTTAAAATTGTGTTTTAAAATTTCCGAATACTTAGGGATATAAAAAATTGTTATTGACATCTGATTTAATTTCAATTTAGTCAGAAAACATGCTCATATAATTTCAGTCTTTGAAGTTTTATTCTGATTTGTTTTATGGTCTATCTTTAAGAAGGTCTCACATATTCATGACATAAATATATATTCTGAAGATGTGTGTGAGAGAGTTTTACGTCAATTAAATCAAGTTATTGGAAGTTCTATTCAGATCTTCTATATTATTTTTTATTTTCTCTCAAGAATGTTAATGTCTCCAACTACAACCTATATTTTTTAATTTGCCTTTCAGTTCTGGCATACTTTGCTTCAAGTTTTTTGATGATTCTGGATTGAGGGCTTATAAACCTATAGTCTTTAGACTTTTTAATAAGTTAACCTTACAATCATTATGCAAGAAATGGATTAAGTCCTTTCAATACTCCCCGATTTAAAGTCTACTCATTCTGATGTAACTCCTTTAAGTTTTATGATTAATGTTGTAAGACCTATCTTTTTCTGTATTTTACTTTTAAGCTATCCCATTCTTTTAAAATGAATTTCTAATAGAAAGTAAATTGATTTTATATTTTTTGTCCAATCTGTCAATGTCTTTCCTTTAATTGGAATGCTTATATCATTATATCATTTATATCCTGAACAATACTATACATAGAAGAACAGTTTTTCTTTTCTAACTTACTCAGGCAAGTTGACAATCATAGAAGAACTATTCAATGTAAATTGATATTTAAGTCATGTGTGACAGATCCAGATTATACCTGCTTTGAAATCCACATCTCAGCCAATAGGTGATGGCCTATTTCTCATTGGACATACATACGGTACTGGTATCCTAAAGGTATAAGACTTGCTGTCTTACTGGGATAAGACAGCAAAGATGTAATGACAGAGAGTTCTCATAGAATATAAAGTTTGAAGGCTGTGTCATTTGTATCCATGTATCCACGGAGAATAGCACAGGATCAAGTTGGGAGCATCTGGAGTTCTAAAAATATATTTGATTGAAAGATGAATAGATGGGCAAACAGCTTACAGCTCTACTGCACTGTGAAACTGTCTTGAGTGCCTTTGTGTTATTCATCTGTACAGGGACTTTGGACTTTCTATAATTCCATTTATATTATTTTGTAAATATGAAAAAAAAAAAGTTGGAAGGGAGGCTAAACTTGTTGAATAAAAGGTTTGAATATTTTTTTGTATATAAATAAATAAATAAATAAATAAATAAAATAAGATGAATTCTACCAACATCTCAGGAAAGCTTCCAAGTAGATATCTCCCCAGCTGAATGTCTGATGAGACTACAGTCCTGGCTGACATCTAGATTACAGTGTGTTAAGATTTTGAAGTAGACAATACAACTAAACTGCACCTGATCTTCTTACCTATAGAAACTATGAGTTAATCCACATGTGTTTGAGATAATGCATATTTTTTAAAATATTTTTTTTTCAATTTTAGATGGACACAATACCTTTATTTGATTTGCTGATTTTTATGTGGTGCCAGGGATTGAACCTAGAGCCTCACGTATGCTAGGCAAGCACTCTGCTACTGAGCTACAGCTCCAGCCCTAATAAGTGTTGTTTTAAACTGCTAAATTTGTGGTAACTTGTTAGGCAGCATAGAAAACTAATACAGACCTAATTACAAAAATGTGTGAGGATTTGTAATTTTTAATAGGAGTCATCTTGGGAGGTAAGAATTCAGGGTTCTACTTTTTTCAATCTACATTTCTGTTATTTAAAAAAAAAACATTTTAGTGGTAGAGTGCTTGCCTAATATGTATGAGGCCTGGGTTCAATATCCAGTACTATTAAAAAAAGGCTCCTAAAACACATCTATAAAGGGTTTGCTGTCCTTCCACAGAAGTAGAAGAGGAAAATAACCTTAGAATCCTTTAGCTGGCCTTAAAAAGTTGAAGAATAAACTAGTATCTTCACAGATTAACCTGTAGTGAATATTGCTTCTGTAATCAGTATATAAAATATACAAATAAATATACATACAAAAAAGAGAAGTAAGAGCTTGAATTCTGGACCATTATGCAGTGACCTGTTTCCTTTTGAAGGTCCATTATCACAGTAACTGCAACCTCACAGCCAAGTGCTGCTGGGAAAGTCTTTTCACAGGGCAACTTGGCACCAGTATAAATTCCTGGTCACCAACCTCAACTGGGTCTTAACTCTACTCAACAATCATAACTTCTTTCTTTGGTGAATTCATTCTTTAATATCTCACAAATTCTTTTCACTTTCCTCAAATATCCAATCCTGCCATTTTCCCCATTGCCACTCTCAGTAAATGACTTATTTTGCAGAGTAAATATCAATTGGGCATTATTTCAACTTTGTCCTACCATGCAATGTACAAATCTACACCCATCCTCACCTCCCTCCATCCTATTAAAATAGAGGTAGTTGCTCCTTCTTTGGCGAGCTTGTGTTATACTATTCAATAAATATCAATTAGGAAGCTTTGCTGAGCTGGGATTTCATAGTGGTTCTTCTGGGTTTTCATTCAATCTGTGTTTGTCTCAAGAAATGTCAGAGGAGGAAGAGGCAATACCAAACAGCCACTAGATTGTAAGTTATTTTTAAGGCAGGGACTGCTTTTAATTCATCTTGGTATCCTTCCCCAGCCCTGCACTATGTTTGGTAACTGTTCAAACAAGAAGGCATAAAACAGGCTGGGGTTGTGGCTCAGTGGTAGAGCACTCACCTCTCACATGTGAGACTCTGGATTCGATCCTCAGCACCACATAAAAATAAATAAACAAAATAAAAGTATTGTTCCCATGTATAACTAAAAAGAATATTTAAAAAGGCATAAAACAATGAAGTACTACCACATAACCTGTATTTTGCTGCTGCTGCTAAATCCATATGGCTTGAGAATCTTTGTTATGTCAAAAAGAAGTCTCACAAGGCAAATTCCTCATCTTTTCTCACTTTCACAAGGAGCACAAGACTGGTTCTGTTGCCACATGAATGATTAAAACCTGGAGGCCACCAGCTACAACAAGATCAGCTCTGTGCTTCTTTTGAGAGAGGAGAACACATGTGCCTGTACCCCCACCACACCCCCATTACCACCACCACCAACAACCCTACCTCACAATGCTAAGGAGGAAAATGGGATGTTGTGAAAATTTAATAGGGAAAGCAAACTGCCCTCCTATCTCTTCTGGAAAGATCAAGTTGTGGGCATTGAAAAAAGGACATGAGGGGGAAGGGCGAAAGATCATGTCTATTCCTCTGTTGTTAGGGAACCATTTACCAAATGTTCTCTATCGCTCCAACACAAGTCTTTCTTCTCCTTCTCCTTCTCCTTAGCACTGAGGATTGAACCCAGGAGCATTGTAACACTACATCCCCAGCCTATTTACGTTTTATTTCGAGACAGGGTCTCACTAAGTTGCTTAGGACCTTGCTAAGTTGCTGAGGCTGCCCTCAAACTTGCCATCCTCCTGCCTCAGCTTCCTAAGTCTCTGGGATTATAGGCATGTGCCACTGTGCCTGGTTCGACACAGGTATTTCCTAAAAGACATGGCTCTGCTGTCTCAAAAATGGAACAGAGTATAAATAAATATTTTTAGTTGGTAAGAAAAATACAACTAGTAAGAGCAGAAAAATTAGCAGAAGGTGTGAAAAGGCTGGTGACAAAACCACAAATACAAAGGCTCAATAATTGCACATGAAAAGATATTTTACTCAAATACTCTTGTAAATAAAAATAAAAATGAGATATAATTTTTTGGGTAGCAGAGATTGATCCCAAGGGTGCTTAACCACTGAGCCACACCTCCAGTACTTTGATTTTTTTTTTATTTTTTACTTTGAGACAGGGTCTCACTGAGTTGCTTAGGAGCTTGCTAAGTTGCTAAGGCTGGCTTTGAACTCATGATCCTCCTGCCTCAGCTTCACAAGCCACTGGGTTATAGGCATGCGCCACCTCACCCAACGAAATTTTTAAATTTTATTGTGGAAATATACATAATGCAAAATTTACTATTTTTAATCATTTATTTATTTTCTTTCTTTTTTTCTGTTTGTGAATGATTTGTTAGGGTCCAATTAGAAGGGTAACTGCTGAGGTTGAGGCAAAGAAATATTAGAGTCCTCTTTCTAAATGACTGCAGCAAATATGAGATTTATTACCTTCATCATATCTGTCATTTAATAGTTTAATGAAACCCAGGCAGTCCATTCAAACTAAGATGGACTGATTTGTTTACATTACTCACAGTCTACTCATTTTACCTGTCAATATTCCTGCATTAACAGGAGGTTTTGGGGAATGCCTCATATCCAAATCATAGCAAACACTATGAAAGTATAGGCTGGCTTTTATTATTGTTATTGTTTTCTGTAGCAGCATTCTAGGCTGAGCCCTCTGCAAAGTCTGAACTCAGCAAGTTTGTATTCAAGGACGTTTTTGATATTGGCCTTTTTTGTGAGCTCCAGTGGTCCTACAGGCAGCTTGGAGGGCCTTAGCTCCACTGTGTCATATCAACATCAGCATAATGAGATCAGGGTGGTGGCCACATTAAAACAGTACAAGAATTTTCCCTAGCTTCTTCCTATCTCCTTGTGCTCCTTCTACCACATTACCAGCCTCTTATAAAGTCTGGAGTCTCTAAAGCTGGCCTCCCAATGTCTGTACATTACTTGCATAAACAGGACCTCTCCTCATGAAAGCCCTGTGATTAACACTATCCCCAGAAAATGGAGGCCCAGAGAGTTAGAGATTTGCCCAAAGGCACATAACTAATAAAGAAGAACAGGGACTTGAACCCAGATATACAGGATTCTTAGCTCATATTCCATCCAGTATACAATGTGAACTCATCCTAAGGTGCTCATAGTTTCGAATGTTTTAACTTTTCTTTCATAAAGAATTTGCATTTCAAAAGGGGAATCATGTGGATGCAAAAAGCATGACTCTAAAGAAAGGAATTCCTTTTCCTTAAATGGTGACTTGACGAGGATATGGAAAGAAGCATGATGAAGATAGATTTAAGAAACTGAAAAAAAGGATGCCTTGAAGAATTTGACATTTGTCCTTGTCTTTATCATTAACAATTTTAGCATATGTTCTTGGGTAACATTATACAGAAATTGATTCATAAAGGTGGAATGTTTAGGCCATGTGGCAAGGCAGTGGAGAAGAGCTTTGGAAGCAGGAGGTCTCTCAGGACACCCTAGGAGGATACCATTGTATAAAGTCTAGGCCTTCAATTTAAGGTGGTCATCTTAATGACAAGCCAACTCGGATGGAAGCAGAACATGAGGGAAGTGGTAGCAAAGACTGCTGGAAAGCCTAGTGTCAAGTTTGGTTCTGTTATGTTCTCTTATCTTCAGGCGTGCCCTCTGCCAGCCTGCAAAGAACTTGAGAGCACTTGGATTACTTTGGGGCTTGTCATATCTCAGCTAAGCTGTCAATATGGAAAAACACAAATTGATTACAATTGCTTTCACTGTCCTTCTAAATTAGGCAATAAATAGGATGAACCACTGAATGAGACATCAGTCCTTTCCAAGCTGTGTAGCATGCTGAAAAAGGAAATTATTGAGTGAAAATCAAGAGCCACCCAAGCAGAGGTAGCCTCAAGGAATGTGTCCAAAAGGGGGGAGTTTTAGGATACATACTACTTTCAATTTGTGGTCATTTTACAGATCAAGAAAGGTTGCAATAAATTCTAATTTAATGACTGTAAATACAACTATTAAAAAGTGTCTCAAAACTACCCTTCATTGCCTTCCTCAAACACAGCTTCTTGGGGAGCCTTTGAAGATATTGAGGGTTCCACAAAGAACCTACCTACTTGTCTTAGTCACCTCTGACTGCCATAAAAAAATAACATAGACTAGAGGCTAACACATCAGACGTCCATTTTCTTACAGTTGTGGAAGCTGGAAATCTGAGAACAGAATTTCTAGATGGTTGAATTCTGGCTTGCAGGTGGCCTGTCTTCTGTGTTTTTTTTCTGTCTGTCTTTTTTTGTTCCTCTGTCCCCTCTTCTCATAAAATCACTAATCCCACCATGACTTCTCTACCCCCCATGACCTATTCTAACTTCTCAAAGGCCCCGTCTCCAAATACCATCAAATTGGGGTTTAGGTCTTCAACATATGAATTTGGGAACAACAAAATATTCACTTCATAACATTATTTTTCCCACTTATCAGAACAAAAGCACCACCCAAAATGACAGCATTGAACAGGTGGGTGTTTCCCTTTGCAGTGAAAAATATATGCGTGTGCAAACATCATTTTTTTATACTCTCTTCCTGCTCATAAACTTAAAATGGCTCCCTTTGCTGGCCTACTCAAATCTAAGTTCTACAATTCCTCAACTTTGGTAATGAGATGTTTCATGATCTTTTCCAGTCATGTTTCCTATCTGAAAAAAGTCTCTTTAGGGGATTCATTATCTTTCTATGGAGTTGAAACTTAACACTTTTGGATTCAACATTTGCAATTTTAACTGTATAAGTACAATGCCGATGTTCTACTTCAGGTGATATTTTGCAATTTTGCTCGAACACAGATTTGAATTAGCATCACTGTGGAAGCTGTTGTGCTGTCCCCAGATTCATAGCTAGTCAGATATCTCATTTGCCCTCTAGCATTCACACCATGATATATCTCTACTGCTCTCCCCCAAATGACATAAATATTGCCATCCCTGTGTTACTAATGAGGCAATTGAAGAAATTAAATGTGATGCATTCATTTAACAACCATTTACAGAGTCCCTGTCCTGGAAATTGAGGATATAGACAGGAATAAAACAGCAATTCTGGAGCTTGCATTCTCTAAGGGAAAGGATGACAATAATCAAGTAATCTAATAAGCAAGATGTTTGCAGTGAAGAAGTGCCTTATGAAGATAATATATAAAAATCTTAAAAGAAACAAAAGAATGAGAAAATGGCAAGGCAAATCAAGATAAAACTATAATTTCAGCACAAAGCAAATCAGACGCCAGAGGAACTACCAGAAGGGAGACCCCTCCAACCTGGGTGTCAGGGGAGGAGCTCCCCATACCACCACACCCAGGGTAGAGGGCACTCCCCCTTCTAGGGAGGAAACCCCTCCAACGTGGGTGTCAGGGGGGAAGATCCACATACCACCACACCTAGGTTCCAGGGGACTCCACCCTCCAGGGGGGAGGCCCCTCAAACCTGGGTGTTGGGGGGAGCTCCAGATACCACCGCTCCCAGGGCAGAGGGTACTCACCCCTCACAGGGGGCAGGCAACCCCTTGAACCTGGGTGTCAGGGGGAGCTCCAGATACCACCGCACCCAGGACAGAGGGGACTACAATCTACTTGGGGGGGGCGACCCCTCAAACATGAGTGTCTGGGAGCTCCCCATACCACCGCACCCAGGGCAGAGTGGACTCCCCCTTGGGGGGGGCGACGCCTGGAACCCGGGTGTCGGGGGAGCTCCACATAACACCGCACCCAGGGCAGAGGGAATTCCCCGCTCTGGGAGTGGGGGCAAGCCTCTAACCTGGGTTTCAAGGGGAGCTTTGTATACTACCGCACCCAGGGCAGATTGACTCCCCACTTGGGGGGGCGGGGGCGAGCCATGGAAACTCATGTCGGGGAAGCTCCCAATACCACAGCACCCAGGGCAGAATGGACTCTCCCCTGGGGGGTGGGGGGGCGGCGATGACTCTAACCCTCGAACCTGGGTGTCGGGAGAGCTTCTTATAGCACAGTACCCAGGGTAGAGGGGACTCCCCACTCTGGGGATGGGGGTGATGACTCTAACCTGGGTTTTGAAGGGAGCTCTGCATACCACTGCACCCAGGGCAGAGGGGACTCCCCCCTCCGGGGGGGCGACCCCTTGAACCTGGGTGACAGGGGGAGCTCCTCATACAACCATACCCAGGGTAGTGGGGACACCCCCTCCTGGGGGGGGGAACCCTCGAACCTGGGTGTCCAGGAGAGCTCCAGATACCACTGCACCCAGGGCAGAGAGGACTACCTCCTGGGGGGGGGGCGACCACTCGAACATGGGTGTTGGGGGGAGCTCAACATACCACCGCACCAAGGGCAGAGGGAACTCCTCTCTGAGAGGGGGCGAACCCACGAACCTGGATGTCAGGGGGAGCACCGCATAACACAGCAACCAGGGCAGAGGGAACTTCCCCCTACGGGGGAGGGGCGATCCCTAGAACCACACCCGGCATAGGAGGGACTTTCCCCTCCTGGGGGGAGTCCTCTCTAAACTGGGTGTCCAGGGGAGCCCCGTACACCACCGCACTCAGGGTAGAAGGGACTCCCTACTCCAGGGTGGAGACCCCTCTAACCTGGGTGCCCGGGGGGGGGGGGGAGCCCCATACATCACTGCACCCAGGGTAGAAGGGACTTGCCCCTCCAGGGTGGAGACCCATCTAACCTGGGTGCCGGAGAGAGCCCCGGTACTCGCCTCTCCAGGGCAGAGACGCCTCTGACCTGGGTACCAGGGGGAGCCCCGTACACCACTGCACCCAGGGTAGACGAGACTCCCTTCTCCATGGTGGAGACCCTCTGACCTGGGTCTCGGGAGGAGCCCAGTACTCCACCGAACTCAGGGTGGAGGGGACTCTCCCCTCCAGGGGCAAGACGCCTCGAGCCCGGGTGTCAGGAGAGAGGGAGCTCTGTACACTGTCACACCCACGGTAGAGGGGACTCCCCCACCCTGACACCCAGGGCGGATACCCCTCTAACCTGGGTGTCAGGGAGAGCTTTCCACCGCACCCAGGGAAGACGGGAAAGCCTCGAACCCTGGTGTTGGGGGGAGGTCTGTACACCATGGTACCCAGGGTAGAGGGGACTCCTCCTCCAGGCACAAGACGCCTCGAGCCCGAGGGGTCAGGGGGGAGCTTGTTCACCATTGCACCCAGGGCAGAGGGGACTCCCCCATCGGGGGGGGGGTGTGAGACACCTCGAGGCCAGGTGTCTGGGGAGCTCTGTACACCATCGCACTGAGGGCAGAGGGGACTCCCCCATTAAGGGGCGAGACACTTCAAGCCCGGGTGTGTGTGTATGGGAGCTCCGTACAGCATTGCACACAGGGTAGAGTGGACTCTCCCCTCTAGGGGCAAAACACCTCGAGACCGGGTGTTGTGGGGAAGCTCTGTACACCATCGCAGCCAGGGTAGAGGGGACTCCCCCCACCGGGGGGGGGGGAGACACATCGAGCCTGGGTGTCCAGCGGGGAGCTCTGTACACCACAGCACTGAGGGCAGACGGGACTCTCCCCTCCGTGAGCCAGACGCCTCCAGCTCGGGTGTGTGGCGGGAGCTCTGTACACAACCGCACCAGAGCAGAGGGGACCCCCCGCTCTGGGGGCGAGACGCCTTGAGCCCAGGTGTCAGGGGGGAGCTCTGTATACCACCGCACCCAGGGCAGAGGGAACTGCCCCCTCCAGGGGTGAGATGCCTCAAGCCCGGGGGGCAGGGGAGCTCTGTATACCACTGAACAAAGGGCAGAGGGGACTCCCCCCCCCTCTGGGGGCAAGACGCCTTGAGACCGGGTGTCTGGGGGGACCTCTGTACAGCACCTGACCAATGGCAGAGAAGACCCCACCTCAGGGGGGCGAGATGCCTGGATCCCGGGTGTCTGGGAGGAGCTCTGTACAAAACTGCACCGAGGGCAGAGGGTACTCTCCCCTCAGGGTGCGAGATGCCTGGAGCCCGGTTGTCCTGGGGAGCTCTGTACACCATGGCACCCAGAGTAGAGGGGACTCCCCCATTCAGGGAGGAGAAGTCTCAAGCTCAGGTGTCAGGGGGGAGCTCTGTACAACCTTGCATCCAGGGTAGAGAGGACTTTCTCCTCCAGGGCCAGATGCCTTGAGCACAGGTGTGGGTGGGAGTGCTCTGTACACCATGGCACCCAGGGTAGAGGGGACTCGCCCCTTCGGGGGCCAGACGCCTCGAGCCCGGGGGTCGGGGTGAGCTCTGTACACCATCGCACCATGGTAGAGGCGACTCCCCTCTCCGGGAGCAAGATGCCTCAAGCCCCGGTTTCAGGGGGGAACTCTGTACATCCTTGCACCAGGGTAGAGGGGACTTTCTCCTCCAGGGCCAGATGCCTGGAGCCCAGGTGTCAGTGGGGGCAGCTCTCTACACCATCGCATCCAAGGTAGAGGGTACTCCTCCGTCGAGGGGCGAGATGCCTGGAGCCTGGGTGTGGGGAGCTCTGTACAAAACTGCACCCAGGGCAGAGGGGACTCACCCCTCAGGGTGCAAGACGCCTCGAGCCCTGGTGTCAGGGGGAGCTCTGTACACCATGGCACCCAGGGTAGAGGGGCTGCCCCCTCAAGGCGCAAGATGCGGCAAGCCCGTGTGTGTGTGTGTGTGTGTGTAGCTCTGTATACCATCACACCCAGGATAGAGGGGACTTTCCCCCATCCAGGGGCGAGACACCTGGAGCCCTGGTGTGTGTGTGTGTGGGAGCTCTGTATACCATCGCACCCAGGGTAGAGGGGAGTCCTTCCTCCAGGGGCGAGACCCCTTGAGCCTAGGTGTGTGTGTGGGAGCTCTGTACACCATCGCACCCAGAGTGGAGGGGACTCCCATCTCAGAGGGGCTAGATGCCTGGAGCCTGAGTGTCGGGGGTGGGGAGCTCCGTACACCATCATACCCAGGGTAGAGGGGACTCCCCCCTCAAGGGGAAGGACGCCTTGAGCCCTAGTTTCTGGGGGAGCTCTGTAAACCATTGCACCCAGGGTAGAGGGGACTCTTCCCTCCAGGCACGAGATGCCTGGAGCCCAAATGTCGAGGGCGAGCTCTGTGCACCATCACACCCAGGGTAGATGGGACTCCCCCCTCCAGGGGGGAGACGCCTGGAGCCTGGATGTCGGTTGGGACCTCTGTACACCCTTGCACCCAGGGTGGAGGGGATTTTCTCCTCCAGGGCCAGATGCCAGGAGCTCCGGTGTCGGGGGGGGGGGGAGCTTTGTATACCATGGTACCCAGGGTAGAGGGGACTCTTTCTATCAGGGGCAAGACTCCTCAAGCCCTGGTGTTGGGGAGAGCTCGGTACACCATAGCACCCAGGGTAGAGGGGAATCCCCCCTCCATGGGCCAGATGCCTCCAGCACGGGTGTTGGGAGGGGGAGCTCTGTACACAATCACACCCAGGGTAGAGGGGACTCACCCCTCCTGGGGCAAGACGCCTGGAGCCCAGGTGTCTGGAGAAAGGTCTCTACACCAATGCACTCAGGATAGAGGGGACTCACCCCACCAGGGGGGGAGAAGCCTCGAGCCCCAGTGTGTGTATGGGGGGGGGACTCTGTACACCATCTCACCCAGGGTAGAGGGGATGACCCTATCCAGGGGAGAGACATCTGGAACCCTGGTGTCCAGGGGGGGCTCTGTATACCATTGCACCCCGGGTAGAGGGGACTCCCCCCTCCGGGGGCGAGACACCTCGAGCCGGGTGTGGGGGGGAGCACTGTACACCATTGCACTCAAGGTAGTGGGGACTCCCACCTCCAGGGGCTAGACGTCTGGAGCCCAGGTGTCAGTGGGGAGCTCTGTACACCATGGCACCCAGGGTAGAGGGGACTCCCCCAATGGGGGGGTGACGCCTCAAGCCCGGGTGTGTGTGGGGTGTCTCTGTACACCATAGCTCCCAAGGTAGAGTTTACTCCCACCTCCAGGGGCGAGATGCCTCGAGCCAGGGTGTGTGTGTGTGGGGTAGCTCTGTACACCATCGCACCCAGGGTAGAGGGGACTCCCCCCCTCCAGGAGCAGGACGCCTGGAGCCCAGATGTCTGGGTGGGGGAGCTCTGTACACCATCTCACCCAGGATACAGGGGACTACCCCTTACAGTGGGGAGATGTATGGAATTGGGTGTTGGGTGGGAGCTCTGTACACCAAGGTAGAGGGGACTCCCCACTGCACAGGCTAGAAGCCTAGAGGCCGGGTGTGTGTGTGTGGGAGCTCTGTACAGCATTGCACCCAGGGTATAGGGGACTCCCCCCTCCTGGGGCTAGACGCCTCAAGCTCGGATTTCGGGGGGGGGGGGGCTCTGTACACCATCCCACTCAGGGTAGAAGGGATTCCCCGCTCCAGGGGTGAGATGCCTCCAGCCCGGGGTGTGTGTGTGTGAGCTCTGTACACCATCGCACCCAAGGTAGAAGGGACTCCCACCTCCAGGGGCAAGATGCCTGGAGCCCTGATGTCGGGGAGGAGCTCTGTACACCATCGCACCCAGAGTAGAGAAGACTGCCCCCTCTAGGGGCAAGATGCCTCAAGCGTGTGTGTGTGTGTGTGTGTGTGTGTGTGTGTGTAGCTCTGTACACCATCTCACCCAGGGTAGTGGGGAATCTTCCCTCCGGGGGGCGAGAAGCCTCCAGCCTGGTTGTCGGGGGCGGGGGAGCTCTGTATACCATAGCACCTAGGGTAGAGGGGACTCCCCCTTCGAGGGGCAAGATGCCTCGAATCCCGGTGTCAGCGTGGGAGCTCTGTACACCATTTTACCCAAGGTAGATGGGACTCCCTTCTCTGGGGGCGAGACACCTAGAGCCCGGGTATTGGGGGGAGCTATGTACATCATGGCACTCAGGGTAGAGGGGACTTCCCCCTCCATGGGCGAGACACCTCTAGCCCTGGTGTTGGTTGAGAGCTCTGTACAACAACACACCCAGGGTAGAGGGGACTCCCCCCTCCAGGGGCGAGATGCGTTGAGCCTGGGTGTCGGGGTAGTGGTGGTGGTGGAGCTCTGTACATCATAGCACCCAAGGTAGAGGGGATCCCCCCTCTAGGGGTGAGACACCTGGAGCCTGGGTGTCGGTGGGGGGGAGCACTGTACACAATGCACCTAGGGTAGAGGTGACTACCTCCTCTTGGGGGAGACACTTCGATCTCGGGTGTGTGTGTGGGATCTCTGTACACCATTGCACCCAAGTAGAGGGGACTCCCACCTCCAGGGGCGAGAAGCCTGGAGCCCGGGGGTGTCTGGGTGGAGCTATTTACACCATCTCACCCAGGGTCGAGGGGACTCCCCCCTCCAGTGACTTGAAGCCTTAAGCCTGGGTGTCGGCGGGGGGGCGGGGTGTGGATCTCTGTACACCATCGCACCCAGGGTAGAGGGGACTCCCTCTACCAGAGGGTGGGCGACGCCTTGAACCTGGGTGTAGGGGGGAGCTACACATACCACTGCACCCAGGGCACAGGGGACTCCCCCCTTAGGGGTTAGACCCCTGGAACTTGGGTGTCAGGGGGTAGCTCTGCATACCATCGCACCCAGGACAGTGGGGCCTCCTCCACTGGGGGGGGGGGAACCCTGGAACCTAGGTGTTAAGGTAGGAGCTCTGCAGACCTGTGCACCCTATGGGGGGGCGGGGGGAGAGCCCTAGAACCTAGGTATCAGGGGGAGCTCCGCATAATTCTGCACACAGGACAGAAGGGGATTCCCCATTCTGGGGGGGCACGCCTTGAACCTGGGTGTCGGGGGGAGCTCCGCTTACCACCGCACCCAGGGTAGAGGGGGACTCCCACCTCCAGGGGAAGCCACCCCTCAAACCTTGGTGTGTGTGTGTGTGTGGAGCTCCACATACCACCGCACCCAGGGTAGAGGGGAACTCCGCCCTAGGGGGGTAGACCCCTCTAACCTGGGTGTCCAGGGGAGCACCGCATACTACCTCACCCAGGCTAGAGGGGGACACCTCCCTTTGGTGGGGCTGTCCCCTAGAACCTGGGTGTTCGGGGGAGCTCCACATAGCACCGCAACCAGGCTGGAGGGGGACTCCCCTCTCCAAGGTGGGCCACCCCTCAAACCTGGGTGTCAGGGGGAGCTCCACACACCACGGGACCCAGGGTAGAGGGGGACTCCCTCTTCTGGGGAGGAGACACCTCGAACCTGGGTTTCAGGGGGAGTTCCGCATACCACCGCACCAGGGCAGAGGGGGACTCCAGCCTCCAGGTGGAGACCCCTTGAACCTGGGTATTCAGGGGTGTCCCGCATACCACCGCACCCAGGGCAGAGAGGAATCCCCCCTATGGGGGGCAATGCCTTCAACCTAGGTTTCAGGGGAGCTCCACATACTACCACATTCAGGGCATAGGGGATTCCCCCTACCAAGGGAGGGGGGGGCGAGGCCTCGAACCTGGGTGTCAAGGGGAGCTCTGCATACCACCACACCCAGAGCAGAGGGGACTTCTCCATTCTGGAAGGAGAAACTTAGAACCTGGGTGTTGAGGTAGGATCTCTGCATACCATTGCACCCAGGGCAGAGGGGACTCCCCCTTCCGGGAGGGGGGCTACGCCTCGAACCTGGGTGTTGGGGGGGGAGCTCCCCATATCACTACACCCAGGCTTAATGTGGACTCCCCACTTTGGGGGGCACCCCTTGAACCTGGGTGTCGGGGGGAAGCTCCGCCTACCACCGCACCCAGGTTAGAGGGGGACTCCTCATTTGGGGGGCCTCCCCTTGAACCTAGGTGTCAGGGGGTGCTGTACATACCACTGCACCCAGGATAGAGGGGGACTCACTTTCCAGGGGGCACCCCTCAAGCCTGGGTGTCAGGGGAGCTCGGCATATCACCACACTCAGTGTAGAGAGGACTGCCCGCTCCATGGGGGAGACCTCGAGAACCGGGGTGTCAGGGAGAGCTCCTCATACCTCTGCAACCAGGGTAGAGGGGACTCCCCGCTCTGGGGGAGAAGAGCCCTGGAGCCTGGGTGTGGGGAGGGGGAGCTCTGCACACCATGGCATTCAGGCCACAGGGGACTCCTCCTTTTGGGTGGGAGAGCCCTTTAACCTGGATGTGGGTGGGGGGGCTTTGCATACAGTTGTATCCAGGGCAGTTGGGACTTCTCCCTCCAGGAGGGAGTGCCCTGGAACCTGGGGGTCTGGTTGGAGCTCTGCATACCATTGCACCCAGGGCAGAAGTGACTCGCCTCTCATGGGAGGAGAGCCCTAGAACCTGCGTGTTGGAGGGGCTCTACATACCTTAGCACCCAAAGGCAGAGGGGACTCTCTCCTCTGGGGGGGGGGGAAGACCCCTGAAACTTGGGTGTGTGTGTGTGGGAGCTCTGCATACCGTTGCACCCAGGGCAGTGTGGACTCCCCACTCCAGAGCCGAGACCCCTAGAACCTGGGTGTCGGGGAGGAGCTCTGCATACCATCCCACCAATGGCAGAGGGGACTCCCCCCTCCCGGGGAGAAAGCCCTTGAACCTGGGTGTCTGGGAGCAGAGCTCTGCACCTTCGCACCCCTGGCAGAGGGCACTGCCCCCTCCACGGAAAAGAGCCCTCGAACCTGGGTTTCGGGGGTGGGGGAGGAGCTCTGCATACCATCACAAGCAGGGTAGAGGGGACTCCCTCCTGGGGGGGAGGAGAGCCAACGAACATCGGAGTCGGGGGAGTTCTGTATATCACCGCACCCAGGGTAGAAGAGACTCCCCCCTCTGGGGGGGAACCCCTCGAACCTGGGTGTCGGGGGGAGCTCCGTATACCACCGCACCCAAGATAGAGGGGACTGCCCCCTTCGAAGAAGAGACCCCATGATACTGGGTGTCAGGGGGACCTCTGAATACCACTGCATCCAGGGTAGAAGGGACTGCACCCTCTGGGGGGGGAGACCCCTTGGATCTGGGTGTCAGGAGGAGCTCCCCATACCCCGCACCCAGGGTCGAGGAGACCCCCCCCCGGACAGAGACCCCTCGGACCTGGGTGTCAGGAGAGCCCCCCATATCCCTGCACCCAGGGTTGAGAAGACAGCCCTCCCTCTGGCTGAGACCCCTCGGACCTGGGTCTCGGGGGAGCTCCCCATACCACCGCACCCAGTCTAGAGGAGACTCCCACCTCCAGGGGGGAGACCCCTCGATCCTGGGTGTCTGGGGGAGCTCCCCGTATCACCACACCCAGGGTAGAGGAGACTCCCCCTCTCTGGGGGAAAGATCCCTCTAACCTTGGTGTCAGGCGGAGCTCCCCATACTACCGTATCCAAGGTAGAGGGAACTCTCCCCCTTTGGGGGAGAGACCCCTCAACACTAGTGTCGGGGTGAGCTCCCCACCACACCCAGGGTAGAGGGGATCCCCCTCCAGTGGGGAGACCCTTCTAACCTAGGTGTCTGGGGGAGCCTTGTGTACCATTGCATCCAGAGGGGAGACCCCTTGAACCTGGGTTTCGGGGGGAGCTCTCCACAGCACCCAGGGAAGAGGGGAATCCCCTCTCCAGGGATAGACCTCTCGGATGTGGGTGTCAGGTGGAGCTCTGTATACTATCGCCCCTAGGGTAGAGGGGACTACCCCCTCCTGGGGGCAGACCCCTTGAACCTGGTTGTCAGGTGGAGCTCTGAATATCATCGCCCCTAGGGTAGAGGGGACTCCCATCTCCAGAGGGAGACCCCTCGAACCTGGTTGTCGCGGGGGTGGGGTGGGGGGAGCTCTGTATACCATTTCTCATTTTTCTGGTTTTACATGATGTAGAATCTCACCTGTTTTGTTGTTATATAGTTTCATAGGGGTAGTAATGTCTGATTCATTCTACTATCCCTCCTACCCCATTGCCCCTCCCCTCCCTTTTCTCCCCTCTACCAAATCTAAAGTAACAGTAACTATTCTTCTGTAGCTCCCCACATTGTGAATTAGCATGGGCATATCAAAGAAAAGATTGTACCTGTTTTTAAAGTCATAAATGATTATAACTCTTCAGTTATAACAATATAGTTGACACTCTAAATATGTGTGACTAGGTGTATGTATGCATCTGAGAAGTATATCTGTCTAAGCCTTGTCTACGTGTTATGTAAAAGTTTACAAAATGAAAGTTTTTGCAAGTTTACCAGCAAGATAACCAATAAGTGCTCTTTTATGCATTGTATCTTACATAGAAGGGCCACACTGTCATTTGAAGACCTGTCTTACATCCGTTTGCTGTAACTAAGTTAATTTCTGATCATTAACAGTGTTTCCTAAGTGTATAAGATTTCAGGCTATCCTTTGATTTTTGTTAACCCATGCAGACCTGTGATTCTTGTTACCATACACTTTAAACTCTAAATTGTTCTTAAAAAAAGTTAAACTTGGGTAAAGTAAAGCTTAGGGCAGCCCTTTGCAAAGATGATGTTATCTAAACTAAAATTTATAGAAAAATCTTGGATTTGTATAGAAATAACAAATTTGATTGGTATCTATTCATGTTGTTTGATGTTTTATAGCTGGATGAAGTTACTTGTTGTCAATAATTATATATAAAATTTTGTGTTACTCTTCATACTGGAATTGGAATTAAAATCCATTTTTTGAAGATAATGAGAGTCTGATCTGTTTAAAGGTGACACTGTAAACATGGAAGCATTCTGTACTTTTTCCACAAAAAGAAAGTGAAAAGCTCTTAGCCTATCCTTGATTCATGTGTCAGATGTAATATTGCATTGTTATGTGTGAAGAGCCGTGCCTTAATCTGAGCAAAACTCTGCCTTTGACCTTATTACATGTTAGAATGGCTTCAAACTAGGCTAGATTTCAGCCCATTTAAAGTTGTGCCCAAAATATTGATTTTTTGTTGTAAAGATTACTGTGATCTCAAATAGGGGATATAATATATAACTAAGTCAAGGTTCAAGATTATAAAACAGTAATTTTTCTTGGTTCATAGCTATTATACAAACTGAAAGTGTTTTTGCTTTTAATTTAATTTTGTATTTTCCTTGTAAAATTTATAAATGTTGCCCATTAGTGTTTTGCAGGGGCACTTCTTAAAACAACAACAACAACAACAATTTGAGATATAAGCCATCCAGTACAAGACAGAAAGTATAAAATGCTGACTTCTGGTACTAAATACTAACCCCAATTAAATAAAAGGTGTAACTGTAAAATTATAGATATTGAAGTTATAACCTGTAACTCCCTCTTTAAGATTGGTGAAACTGGCTTGCTGGGTGTTTTAAACCAAAAACTTGGAGACCAATGTCAGGAATAAAAGTGCCAAGGAAAAAGCAGCCAACATTTTGGTCCTTGTCCTCTAAGGTCAGCCAAGACCCAGAGAATGATGGGACCCCTCTCTGGGCCCTGCAACTCTGATAAGTCACCAAAGCTGCTGATCAATGAGATCCAGGGGACCCTAAGAACAGGAAGCCAACCAGTGCAAATTCTGCCAAGAGGAGAAGCACTGGAGACCAAAATGTCTCTGATGCTTCCAAGAGAAGACATATATGGTCAGCCAGACCCCAACCCATCCTGGCAGGTGGCACCACTGGTAAAGGAAAGCTGAAGGAGCCAGGAGGCTTCACACATGTCCCCAAGAGTGATCTGAGGAATCTCAGCTGACTCTTAATAGATAGGAAAAAGGTCAGTTTTGACCAACTTAGATCTAAACACCTGATGCGAAAGTATAGCTTAAGCATAGTCTTACATTTACTAAATATTTTTTAATGTAACTTAAGATGTACATGTGTGTCACCTCTACCAAAAGTAAAGCTGGAGGCTCTAAAGGAAGGTCCTTGTGTGAGAGTGCCTAATACTGATCATAAAGGACTCTAGAGTCACAATTTTGTCCTGAGTTAATTTGAGCCTGATCTCATAGACCTACAAACCTTCCTAACCTCCTACATTGACAAACTTGATCTGTTTCCTGCTGATATGAATCACTGTCTTCATGGTTTTCAGAGATTGGCTGAAATACTAATTGCATTTGTGCTAATTGTTTATAAAAATAATGCTTTGCTGTCTCATTATTGTTGTCTTAGCATGATCCCTGCCCTATGTATGCCTTGTCCAGTCAACTGCCATCTGCCACCATGGACCTCTGGACTGCTCTGATGCTGAATACCTTTAAGTTTCCACACCCCACCTGGTAGAGAACAAGGGCTTTGGTTTATTCCCTCAACTTTGCCCCCTTTTAGCCAGAATCAGTTTGGAGGTGTTGTCACCCATTTTTCCATAGAAATGGAATGTAGAAGTTGACTGTGAGGAAATGTAGCAGTTGCCCACTTTATGCTTTGAATGTAGCCCTTGCTGCTCTGCCACTGCAAATGATTTTTAAAATGGACCTGTTTCTCTCTCTTCCTCTCTCCCTGTTCCTCCCTAATCTCTTCCCCTCTCTAATCTCAGGGGAAACAGGATTACTTTTCTTCCCCATTTTTGGCAGAATTGTGTGTCCCTCAGCACCCACCCACTATAGGAATGAAGTATTCCAGACTTTGGGGATGGTACCCGAAGGTCTCAAAAATGACTATCTCGCAAATTAACAAGTGAATTACACCTCCAATGGAGAACAGGTGGAATGCAGCCTTTGAATCACCTCTTTAAAATCTCCCTCTTATTCCTGCTGATGGGCAGAATCATAGCCTTTGGGACAGGAGTCCCCTGTGTTTTTCCTTTGCTAGCAAAGCTAGTAATCTTCTTTCTCCTTTTTCTCAAAACCATGTCTTCATTATTGGATTGGCATCACAGACAAGGACTGATCTTTCAGGAACATCCATACTACCCAAAACATATAGATTCAATGCAATATCTGTCAAAATTCTAATGGCATTATTTCACAAAAATATAAAAGTAGTCATAATTTTTTTATGGAACAAAAGGCCCTAAATAAATAGATTGTCATTACACCAAAAGAACAAAGCTAAGGACATCAGATTTCTGTCTTTGAAATATACAACAAAGCTATAGGAAGCAAAACAGTATGGCACTGGTATAAAAACAGACACACAGATCAATACAACAGAATAGAGAACTTCTAAATAAATCCACATGTTTGGAGACAACCGCTTTTTGACAAAGGTGCCCCAAACACCCAAAGATAAAAGGATAGTCTCCTCAAGAAGTGGTGTCAGGATAAGTGAATAATCACACACTTGAATAAGACTAGACCCTTATCTCACACCATACTAAAGTGCTAAGACCTGAAACTAAAATTACCATGAGAAACTCTGGGTAAAGCTCCATGATATTCATCTGGATAATGAATCCTTGGATATGATCCCCAAAGCACAGACTACAAAAACAAAAATTGGTAAATGAGTTTACATTAAAAAGTTCCTGTTCAGGGGCTGGGGTTGTGGCTCAATAGTAGAGAACTCACCTGGCACACATGAGACACTGGGTTTGATCCTCAGCACCACATAAAAATAAAGGTATCATGTCCACCTAAACTAAAAAGTATATTAAAAAAGCTTCTGTGCAGCAAAGATATCAACAGAATTAAGCTCCTATGGGGTGCCAGGTGTGATGGTACATGCCTGTAATTCCAGCTATGATTATATTTGCATGACTCTGAATATTCTAAAAACTCAACTGTATACCTAATGTGGCCACTTTTATGCTATATGAAATTTAGCTCAGTGAAACTTTTTAAATGGGGCTAGTATCTCTTGTTCCATAGTACTATTGGGAGAATTAACTGAAGACATATGAAATCTTGTTTAATAAGATTAAGTGCCCAACTACTTGGTGGAATGGAAGATAAGTTTTTGCCTGATTCCTCAATTTTGCCTCAAGATTCCAGGGCGAGAAGCAAGTTTAAATGCTTGCTCCTTTTGCTTCCATATATCGAATGGTATTCAGTCCTATTCACTGAGTTTGTTGGATTTTGCTTCCTACTTTCCTTCTCTGGACTAAGTCTCTGTAGACAGACAGATCCCCCACAGTATGCACGCACACATACACACACTCCACTACTACATGTATGTCTCCTTCCTCTCAGAGGAAGGTTTAAAGTAGAGATCTCTTCAGATTTGAGAAACAATGCTGAGCTAAAGCCATATTTCAAAAAAAAAAAAAAAAAAAAAAAAAAAAAGAATCCATCACATCAATCACAACTTACCCCATTCTGCCAGTATCTTAGTGAGCTTTTTTGCCACTCTCGCTGAAAGAACAGGCAAGAACAATTTTAGAGGAGGAAAAGTTTATTTGGGGGCTCATGGTTTCAGAGGCCTCAGTCTACAGAGAGCCACCTATGTTCCTCAGAGCTCAAGGACAACTGAACATCACCGTGAAAGTGTGGCAGAAGGAAGTGGCTCAAGCCATCCCTCCAGAAAGCAGAAGAGAGTGAGTTCTGCTCAACAAGGACAAAATAGATATCCCAAAGGCATGCCCCAGGGACCCACCTCCTCTAGCCACCAGCCTACCAGCCTATGGTTGTCATTCCATTAATACCTAAGGCTCTTCTAACTCAATCATTTCTCCTCTAAACCCAAACATTTCTCTTCTAAATCTCATCTTACACATGAGATTTTGCGGGACACTTCAATTAAACTAACAGCCAGTGATTTCTTTGGGGGTTTTGATGAGTCTGGGCTTAATGGATAATAGGGCCAATTAACTGAGTATTCCCTAAACAGATTGTTTCACAGGTATTCAGGACTCAAGGCTAGGAGTTCAGGACTTTCTGCAAATCCCAAAGAACCAAGAGACTGAACTCAGGATCTGGTCCTATAACCAAGGTTTGTCTTCAGGCCTGTTATGTATTTGTGCATAATCCAGGCAGACTGGGAAAATGACTGGACTAAAAGCCCATATCTCCTCTCAGTTCAAAATGAGGTACATATGATTTCACAAACTGCCTTGTTCAGTAACAAAACTGTCACATTCTATTGACATTTGTAGCATGCTTTTGAAATGAGGCACAAATATTAATCATCTTAATTTATGTACAAAGTATGTGCATAAGTTACACTTATTCCACTGAAAAAAATTACTGAACTATGCAAATATTGAATTATTGTATTAGGAAGGATGCATCCCCCACAAAAACATCACTGTTGGGTGGGGTATAAAGTTCAGGGGTAGGCTACTTGTCTAGCAGGTATGAGGCCCTGGGTTGAATTTTCCACTCTGTAACAAGTATTGTTAGTGTTCTGTGTTTGTGTTAATGACTTACTAGGTACTGGGGTTTAGCAATAGAGAACAGGGGTATGACACGGTGAAACCCCTCAAAATGAGCTCCACCCTTTTTGCAATAAACAGTTACACTAGTGTATACTGAGGGAGAGCATGTAATGCTATGTGAACACAAAGTGGACACCTACCTGAGTCTGGAGGGGCATGGGAGCTACCGAGATTAAAAAAACAAAAAACAAAAACAAAACACCTTAGCTGATTCCTAAAGCTGCAGTAGGTAGATGGACAAAGCAATATTAAGGAACAATTCCTTAAAGGGAAGAATAGCATTTATGTATGCATAGACTTGTGAGATATTCACTTGCAGCATATTTAGTCTAGTTAGAATTAACTGTTGAGAAGGGAGTGGTAAAAATGAGTTAATTTATGATGGATAAGAAAGATAGGGATTAACATTTGCAAACACATGTACCCACCCTTAATCAATCCCATCCCACTAACTTATGGAGGAAGAGTTGGGCAGAGGGAAAGACTTACCAGGCTTCCTCAATAGGGTATGTTGGTGAGTCCTGTTCACCAGCAGTATGCCTTTAAGAAAGCAGAATTCCGAAGAGCCTGCAGACCTGCCCCATAGGGACTAGAGATGAGATCCTAATCATAGCTAAAAGCCAACAAAGGAAACAAATTCCTTCTACCTGTTCTCCCAATTCCCCAAATATTCATGATCTTCTTGAACAAAAAAGATTTTTAAATTATTATTAATGTATTATAATTCTACACTGTTATATTTCTACACATGCACAATATATTTTAACAATTTCATCTTCTCATATTTTACTTTTCCTTCAAGGTATCTGTAACACATCCCCATCCCATCACTTAAATACAACATAGGAATATAGAACAGAGTCACAACACAAGCATCAGTTAGCCCACAACTGAGTTCCATTTATCCCCATCTCCCTAAGTCTAATGTCCAGAGCCCAAATGGATACATGAAACAGGCAAGCCCAGAATGAAGGCAGTTCCAGGCCTCTGTATGGCTCACTCTCCTCTCCACCAAAACAGTCTTCTCCTCCCCCAAACAGGCCTCCCGATCTCTGAGCCACCAAGGAACTTTCTTTGGGTGTGATTACAGGACTTTAAATGTTATGTAGCATAATGAAACATCCTGTGAAAGTTTGAAATATCTCCCTCATCATAATCAGCAATGGCAGCTCTTCCCCTCTTTACCACAAATGCTGGTGGTGTTGAAGCAAACTGCCATCTCAGACAACTCGATGGTGATGCTTCCCTGTGGGCCTTTTCCCAGAAGCAGAGGCCGAGAGGAAAAGCCCTACACGTTTACATGAAGATTTTTATAAAGATGGTTACCTACAAAGTTCTCCAGTCCAAGAATTAGAAGGTGGAAGGAGCATAGAAGCAGGCAGTCTGGATAGGAGACATTAATTTACAAGAGACAGGAGGGGAGGAAGAGGATACAAAAATCTTAAGCTACTAATACCACTCCAAATCTTCCAGAGCCTTAGAAGCTGAACACTAGCAAAAATCCACCTTTCCCAGGCTTTGGTGGGATACTTTATAAACTTCTATCAGCTTCCAGTGACTTGAAAAAGTCACAATAAAAATATCAAAATAGAACATCTCCAAAGGACCATCTTACCCAAGCAGTAAGGGCTCTAACTGGTGATCAAATTGTGCTGACCAATAGTAGTGGTCAGATTTGTTCTAGTGACTAAATTTGACTAGGTCAAATGGGTATCAGCACAGTTCTCATCAACTGAGTAGATTATAAATGGGGGAAGAGACTAAAGAAACAATACTTAGGGCAAGGGCTAGGACTTATAGATTTAAGATCACGTACATCTTTCACATTCTCCAATTACATGGGCAACCTGAGCTAGCTGTTCCTGTGTCATTATCTACATGTACAAGACTGAGCAATCATACCCTCAAACTCCTTATACTGAATATTCCCAGTTTCCTCAATCAGAAGGATGCTCATGGGAGCATACTGATAAGGGACACAGGAGGGTTGGGGGACATTCTTGTCCACCAGCTCATTGACAAGGTTTTGAATGATGGCATGATTGGGGGAATTGAGACCATGGTGTAGTACCCGAGGACAGGATCCCTTACAGTAGTTTGGGGTGTAGTGATGAGGAGCAATGATCCAATGATCCCAGCCCAGCTGCTGGAAGGTGACTTTAAA
Source organism: Marmota monax (assembly GCF_021218885.2). Taxonomy (NCBI): domain Eukaryota; kingdom Metazoa; phylum Chordata; class Mammalia; order Rodentia; family Sciuridae; genus Marmota; species Marmota monax. The sequence continues at coordinate 3,259,590 of NW_026693786.1, forward strand.
AGAATGAAGGGAACATTGATTATTTGCAGACTGATTATTTGCAGACCCATATTTTTTCTGGGAAGAGTCAGAAACCCTAGGCAGGATGCTGCCTGCTTGCCGGACCCTCCTTAAAAGAGAAGATCCCCCTTCTAATATTTCCTCTAGTCCACTGGGAAGTTTAGCCTTCTGGCCACTTTTATGAGTGTCATTAAAATAGAGTAGCACAAAGGCAGTGTCCAAAGGTGAAGTGCCATTCCATTGGATCCCAGGAACCATGCTACCTTTTTGCTGCCGACACATAAAGTGAAGTCTTAGGACCCTGTGACGCTTGTGATTCCAGAGTGTCTGCAGAATGTGTTGTGTGATGTCCATCTCTGTCCAGGCTTTAGACATCAGAGAAGGCTTTGAGGAATTTCTTCCTGAAGGAAAGTGGTTGGTTGGGCTTTGTGGGGCCCAGGGCTCCACATGGCAGGATAAATTAAAGTGAGCTAGGTGGAGTTGTTGATGATAAACCACAGTGGCTCTGACTAGTTGGTATACTTCCTGCTTTGGTCCGAGAGGAAAGTCCAGGGTTTGCATATGCCAGGAACCTGAACACATAAGACAGAACAGGGTCAGGGGATTAGTGTCTTGCCTGGATATTGAGCCTGAAAATCCTTTACAAAACTGTTCAAGAGAAACACAGCTGTAATCAGCCCTGAAATTAACTCAAGGTAATAATATCTATCATTTGTTGAACACTTATGAATGTATAAGATGCTTTATATTTATCAAACTCTTGAATCCTCAATGGTCTTATGAGATACTTATTATTCCCATTTTGCAGACAAGGAAATTGAGGCTCACAGAAGCTATGTCAAAGGACACACACCCAAGTGCTGGATGTATCTAGGTGGTGAGAGCACTTTTGCTTAGCATATGTAAGGCCCTGGGTTCAATCCCAGCACCACAGAAACCAAAACCATGAAGGACACATAGCCAGTATATGGTAAAGTTAAAAATGTGAACTCAAGCTGGTTGCCATTAAGAAAAGAAACTGTACCAGTGGCCAAGAAGTTGGTCAGGGGAGGGAGGAGGTAAGGGAAAAGGAAGTACTGTGAATGAAATTGATCAAATTATGTCATGTCCATGTAAAATGTGTCATGATGAATCTATTATGTATAACTATAGTGCACCAATACAAATTAAAACACTAAAGAAAGTAATTTTGTCTCACTTTTAGATCACTTTACAGTTCTAGACTCAGGGGAAAAACAAGCATAGAAGAGTCAATTATATTATTGACTACTAAAGGTGACTAAAAGACATGTTGAAACATACGTGGATTAAGGGTCCTTATTTCAGAGAGAACATGTGGTCTTTCGTTTCTTGGGATTGGCTCTGATTGCTAACCCACGGGGAGGTTGGGGAGGGGAACAATAGAAATCCATTGGATTCAACAAAGGGGAAGGAAGGGAGGGCAGGATAGGAAAGACAGTAGAAACTTGGCCCTAACTTTCCTAGCCTTGTATTTGTACACATGACCAGGAAACTCCACACAAGAGTGGGATCCTAAATAGAATAAGTTATACTTCATGTATGTATATTCTGCCAAAACATAGTCTACTGTCATGTGTAACTAAAGATAATAAAAAAGTTTAAAATATTTTAAAAGGAGTCTTTATTTCACATCACTATACAGATGCAGGTTTGGGGCAACAATTCAATATTGGGTGCTATTCTGTCATTGTTTTAAATCCAGGACCAAGGCACCATAGAATAATTGTATCACTAGTGGGGACAGGTATTGTTGCTGTTTCTGTCTTTCAACAACTTCAAGAATTGTTTCTTGGGCTGGGGCTGTAGCTCAATGGCAGAGTGTTTGCCTAGCACGTGAGAGGCACTGGGTTTGAACCTCAGCACCACATAAAAATAAATAAGATAAAGGCATTCTGTCCATTTACAACGACAAGTAGTTTTTTTTAAATTGCTTAAGTATCTTTTGGCCATTTCTCCTTTAACGCCCCATCTCTCCCTTTCCCATTCCTTTATAGAAATGGCTCTCCATTTTCCCCATTCTTTTTACCCTCACTTCTCTAAATACCATCTCAACAAGGCCTTGATCACCAATATTTTGTTTGCTGGCAAATCTATTAAAAACTACATGCCCCTTAGCAATTGAGAGATTTAATCCAAACTGTTGTGCTGACACCCAGTGGCCAAAGGGTAGGAAGGCTGGGCCTGCAGAGTTCCCAACTTGTGCTCCTCCCCCTCCTGGTAAAGGTCAAGAGCAAAGACTACAAAACCAGTCATCTCAGGAAAAGGTCTTCTCTCTCCTTACAAACATCTTAGTATTTCCACATTAATTTATATATTATTCATCTAACCTTGCTCCTCCACTGAATCCACAAGCCTGGGATTGTAACAGTGCTGGGGATTAAAGAGAACTCTTTAATATTTTGATGTTCCAGAATACTTCTAAAAGTTTGTATTCTAACTCATGCTTAACACACCCTCAGGATTGGGGCACTCACTAGCCATCATGCACACAGGCCCAAGCCAGGCCTGTGTTTGCTTTCTTATGTTATTCCACACTCCCATCTTACAATAATCTTTCCTAGAGGCCCACCCTGCCTGAAAAGGAACTCAACCCAAACCTCTAGCAGGCTGTCTAGTGAGGAACTGCCCTTTCCTTTCAGACCTTGACCTCACCCGTTTCCTGAAGCAGGGTGGGGTTACTGAGGATCAGAGCCAGGAAGGGTCTGCTCAGAACTTTTCAGGGAAAGGAAGGACTCATACAGCCCATGTGACTGAATCTGTCATCTGCTTCTGGATCCTTTCCAGAGTCTCTAAGATACCAGTATGCTTCATAGTCGGCTGGAATATATGCCTAATTGTAGGCATCCTCCTTTTCAGCCTCACAGCATTAGTACAAACTTGACTTGATCTGCTTTGTGCTGCAGTTAGGAAAGGAATTTGGGGCCCTCCTCAGGGCCACTGAGACCCCACCTCTCACCAGCCTCATATCCTGCCATTCTCTGCAGTGCTCTCTAGACTCTAGCCAGAACCTCCTAGAAATCAGGGAAGTAGTTATTTGCCCACATATACTCAACCCAGATATAGTGCCTAGTGCTCAATTAAATTCTTTTGGGAATTCTTCCCTCTAGGCCTTTGCACATGTTGTTCCTTAAACCTAAGTCAGGTGTCTCTCCACTCTTCTCATGTCTCTCTTCTTAACAGACCTCAGCTCAAACGTTACCTCTTCAAAGATACCTTCACATAACCCCACGGAAAGAGATGACTTCATTGCTTTTCTCAATCATAACTTACTTCATCATTTGATAGCATTTGCCAGCATTTGCCACAAATTGCAACTTAACTGTTTGCATGTTTATCTCCCCACCAGAACACGTGCTCCAAGCCAGTAGCTTTGCCTGTCTTAATCACATTTGCATGCTTAGCCCTCAGTAGGTGCTGAATACAATATTTGTTGAATGAATTTCCACCCACACAGAGTTATTTTCTCTTTCCTAAATCAGGATGAACTTCTCTGAAAATGTAATCTTCTCCTTACTCCTCCTTTCCTAAGTTCCAGCTTAAATATTACCTTCTCAATGAGGCCTTCCAACATTCTCTCTGCTTCCCTTTCTCTGCTCCAAATAGTGAGCCATTTTTTTTTTTGTGTGTGTGTGTGATGTTAGGGATTGAATCCAGAGCCTTGTGCATGTGAGGCAAGCACTCTACCAACTGTGCTATATCCCCAGGCCTGAAGCATTTCTTCTCTGGAGTCCTGGGATCCCAATTGCTCATCCTCTTCTAAGCACTTATAACATTATGTGATTATTTATCTACCCATTCTATTATTCCAGAACCTCCTAGAAATCAAGAAAGTAGTTATTTGCCTGCATATACTCAACCCAGATATAGTGCCTAGTGCTCAATTAAAATCTCTTGGGAATTCAGCATATCATGTTGATTAAAAGCACAGGCTCTGGGACCTGAGAGCCTAGATTTGACTCCTGACTAACAATTACTAGCTGCGTGACATTGGTGAAGTTACTGAGCCTCAGTTTCTTCATCTATAAAATATTATGTTTATTAACCAACCTCATCTGGTAATGGCAAGGATTAAGGGTGGTAGTTTTGTACAGTATCTTCTGCAATGCCCGACACACAAAAAGCCCATGGTAAGAGATAGCTAGGAGAATATTGGTTGTTTTACTTGGAAGATGAGTGTGAATTCTGTCCATTGTCATTGGAGACTAGTGAAAAAAAAAAAAACCCAGATTAATCTCATCAGGTTCTCAAGAGTTCCTTGAAGTTGATGGCTGCCTACATTCCCTGGAGAACCCTGCACACCTGCTGCTGTCCTGGAAGAGTGTCTAATGCAGATGTTCGAAGCAGAATTGAGCAAGATGGGGACAAAGAAAATCTGAAAGCATATTTGTTTCCAAAATCTCAAGGTTGCAGCATGGCCCAAATAGGAGAACTTCTTGGCCTGTTGGGATACTGCCCTTAAAGGTTTAAAAAGTTATAGACAGATTTTAGAATCAGACTTGAGCTCAAACTCCATCTCTGCCACCCATTGTTTGACATTTGCCAGTTGCTTTCTCTCTCCATGCCATAGTTTTCTTGTCTCTAAAGTTGTCAATTGCCCCACAACTACAAGTGGTACTGGCTTTTATTAATTAAATACTGTCACAGATGCTCGCATATCCTCAGGTGTTAGCTTTTCTCATCCTTTCTGAGGGCTTATAAGTCTCCCCAACACGGCATCCTGTACTACTTGCCTTCTAAGAGCAAACCACCACATAAACAGCCCTCCAAAAATGCAGCTCAATTACAGTTTTCACAGATAACAAGGTATAAGATTTTTATGAAAGAAAGTGGCTAACACATTACTCAGTCGTTGTGGGGAATGGAAAAGATTTTTCAGCAGGCCCCGAGCTAATCTGTTCTTAAGCTGGGTCCCTAAAGGAAAATAGGCTTGGAGCCAAGTTTCCTGAGCTTGCTGTCCTTTCAAAACCAGGGCATGATGGTACATATCTGTAATCCCAGTGACTCAAGAGGCACAGGCAGGAGAATCACAAGTTTGAGGCCAGCCCCAGCCATTTAGCAAGACCCTCAGCAAATTAGTAAAACCCTTTCTCAAAATTTAAAAATCAGCCAGGTGTGGTAGTGCATGTCTGTCATTGTACAGCTCCACAGCCTGGGGCTGGAGGACTGCAAGTTCAAAGCCAGCTTCAGCAACTTAGCAAGGCCCTAAGCAACTCAGCAAGACCCTGTCTCTAAATAAAGCATGAAAAAGGGCTGGGGATGTGGCTCAGTGGTTAAGCACCCCTGGGTTCAATCCTCAGTACTAATAAATAAACAAATTAATTAATTGAAAAGGACTGGGGCCGGGCATGGTGGTGCACACTTGTAAACCCAGCAGTTAGGGAAGCTGAGGCAGGAGGATTGCAAGTTCAATGCCAGCAATGGCAAGGTGCTGAGAAACTGTGAGACCTTGTCTCTGAATAAAATACAAAATAGGGCTGGGGATGTGGCTCAGTGGTTGAGTGCCCCCGAGTTCATTTCCTAGTACCACCCCCCCCCCCAAATGGCTGGAGACTGATTTGGTTGTAGAGCACCCTGGGTTCAATCTCTAGCACCAAAAAGAAAAAGAAATGAAGCCATGCCTACATGCACCAGGCAGTGAGGCCTGACAGTAAACCCACAGATTCCTTGTTCTTTACACTCTTCTGCCCTTCTCCCAACTCTAGGGTAGAATGGGGACACCAGAACTCACCTCTTTTAGGCCTTGCTACATGGGCCAAAGGCCTCACCAGTCTCACCATGGTGGCTCTGATGGTGCGATTCTTCCTAGGACGTCCGTCGGGATCAACTGAACGCTGGTACAACTCCAGCATGTACTGTAGAGGATATACTCCAAGCTGTGGCTCCCTCTTCTGATTTTGTGGTTCTTCTACCAGCTCGTGATACTGTGGCAAGGTAGGGAATTCCATGGGCAGGGGGATGATAGAGGGATGGTCTAGCTTTTCCATTTGGACCCCATGTTTCAGGGAGAGCACCAGTCCCCAAAGAAGTATTCTAAGAGTGTTGGGAAAGACCATCTTGACAGGCTTAGTGTTCAGACCAAGAGTTCCAGACCAAGCCCCAAAAGTGTCACTCTTATCCCTTTGTTTCACTCAAGTAACCACATCCAGTCTCTAGGACCAAGGATGGGACAAGGAATGAAAGAAAGGCAGGCCCTATATTGCTTCCCAAGACGACCTCCTAGGCCAAAGTAGGTCTCCTATAACTTGAGCTCTCAGCATCAAAGGATCAGAAAGAGGAGGTGAGTAAGGCAGAATGCCCTTCCCACTCTCTTTTTAAGAGGCTGAAGTCAACGAGCAGGACCGCCTCTCTCACCTCATCCAGAAGGAGAAAGAAAAGAGTAGGGACCTGCTCTGCCTCACAGCTGTTGTAAATGCCATCCCTCAATCAGACCTTAAAGGGCCAGAGTCCTCTTGCTTCCATCTCACTCCCATGCCTCTAAAGACAGCATTTCCCAAATGTGGCCTACTGCTGACTCAAAGTGAAAATATCTGAGATGACTGTTAAGAATGCAGACTCCCAGGTCCAGACTCAAATATGGACTCTCTAGGGGTAGTAGGTTGAGTGAGTTTTTCTGAGGATTTTCTATGGCTACTCAAATGTGCAAATCACTGTGAGCATGGCTGCTGGAGCTTAAAGAAGATGATTTCCCAGGGTTTCTCAATCCTGACTGTAAAATGGAATCACCAGGGGAGCTTTAACTATTCTGGGTGTTTGGTATCATCCCCAGCCATCCTGACATAATGGGTCCAAGGTGTTACCAGTGATTTTGGATTGTTTTCTAAATTTGCAGGTGATTTGAGAACTCCAACTTTGAATTTTCTGGTTACCATGAGAAGTGTTGAATGGACTTCATCAGAGAAACCTGAGGGAGTGGATGATGAATCTGTGGGAGTTCTTCTACTCTAACCAATTTAATAGGATCCTCCAGGGCTGGGACTGTGGTTAAGGCTGCCCCAGGCCAAGATTCTGCAGATAGATGGTAGGAGTAGACTTGACATTGCCCAAGTTTGTTGGTGCTCTGGAGAAATGGTAGAATGGGAGGTCAAGACTGGGCATTAAGAGTTGATCAGTCTGGCCTGGATTTTGGGAGGCCTTTACCTCCAAACAAGAATATCTATGGACAGGCAACATGATTATAGAACAGCATAGACTTTGGTTTGGAGATTTTAAAATATTTTTTGATGGTGGAGGCTGGGTGGTCATTTGTTGTTGTTGTTTTGATACTGGGGATGAACCTGGGCCGCTTAACCACTGAGCCACATCCCCAGTCCTTTTTGACATTTTATTTTGAGACAGGGCCTCACTAGTTACTGAGGCTGGATCTAAACTTGAGATCCTCCTGCCTCAGCCTACTGAGCCACTGGAATTACAGGCATGTGCCACCAGGCATGGAGGTTTTGTTTTCTTTTTAAAGACCAGAGGTCTTATTTTTTTAAAACCTATTATGCCATGCTTCATAGGGATTAGGTTCCAGAAGTTCAGCCTCTTCCCATTATTTCTCCCAAAGTGTGCTACTGTGGGTGGAGCATGCTGGCATTTCAGTTAAACTCGGGTACTCTTTGGCTTCCTTCTTTTCCTCCTCATTTTCTTTGATGCCTTTCAGGAAGGTATCTCGGCTTTTAGGCGTGCTCAATACACACATTAATTCTCTGGCAAAAATCTTGCCCTTGTTTGTTTGTAACAATGCTAACAGCATTCTGGGTAACATTATAGACTTCCAGTTCTGCCTTGGTAACATTTGTGGGGCATCCCTTTTCAAATAGCACCAAATCTATTGATGTTTCCATATCACCTTTATTTTAAAGTCACATAAAGTATGTCGCTAAAGGAACAAGACTGTATTGGTTGGGGGTTGGTACCAGGGATTGAACTCAGGGGCACTCGACCACTGAGCCACATCGCCAGCCCTATTTTGTATTTTATTTAGAGACATGGTCTCACTGAGTTGCTTAGGGCCTGGCTGTTGCTGAGGCTGGCTTTGAACTCAGGATCCTCCTGCCTCAGCCTCCTGAGCAGCTGGCATTACAGGCATGTGCCACTGCACCTGGCAAGTCTGCATTTTCTAAAAGGTCTAGAGAACACCATCCCTTAGGTGCCTCTCCTCTTCCTCTTTGCATTTGTCATTTTGGCATATTATTGCAAGATGGCAGTTCTGGCATCTTTGACTTGTTCCAGTTTTTAGAGGGAATGCTTTCAATCATTCTCCCTTTAGAATGATGTTGGCCTGGGGCTTAGGATAGATAGCTTTTACAATGTTGAGATATTTTCCTGTTATCTCTAGTTTTTCTAGTGTTTTGAACATGAAGGGCTGCTGTATTTTGTCAAATGCTTTTTCTGCATCTATTGAGATGATCATATGGTTCTTATCTTTAAGTCTATTGATGTGATGAATTACATCTATTGACTTCCATATGTGGAACCAACCTTGCATCCCTGGGATGAACCCCACTTCAATTGTGGTGCATTATCTTTTTGATACATTTTTGTATTCGATTTGCCAGAATTTTATTGAGAACTTTTGCACCTATGTTCATCTGAAATTTTCTCTCTTTGATGTATCTTTGCCTGGTTTTGGAATCAGGCTGATATTGGCCTCAGAGAATGAATTTGAAAGTGCTCCCTCTTTTTCTATTCCCTGAAATAAATTGAAGAGTACTGGTATTAGTTCTTCTTTAAAGGTCTTGGAGAACTCATCTGTGTATCCATCCCATCCTGGGCTTTTCTTGGTAGGATCAGATGGCGTCTCCTATTTCATTTCTTGAAATAGATTTGTTTAAATTGTGTATATCATGATGTTTCAATTTGGGCAAATCATATAACTCTAGAAATTTGTCAATGCCTTTGATATTTTCTATTTTATTGGAGTACAAGTTTTCAAATTAATTGCTAATTATCTCCTGTATTTTTGTAGTGTCCATTGTGATATTTCCTTTTTCATCACGTATGTTAGTAATTTGAGATTTCTCTCTCCTTTTCTTCATTAGCGTGGCTAAAGGTTTGTCAATTTTATTTACTTTTTCCACTGCCTTCATAGTGTCCCAAAGACTTCAACACGTTGTATCTGTGTTCTCATTCACCTCTAATAATTTTTTGATCACCTTCTTGATGTCTTTTGCAACCCATTGTTCATTAAGTAGCATATTATTTAGTCTCCAGGTGTTGGAATAGGTTTTATTTTAATTTTATCATTGATTTCTAACTTCATTCCATATCATCTAATAGAATGCAGGGTAGTATCTGTACTCTTTTATATTTGCTAAGAGTTGCTTTGTGGCATATTATATGATATATTTTAGAGAAGGATTCATGTGGTGCTAAGAAGAAATTGTATTTGCTCATTGAAGAAAGAAATATTTTTATATATGTCAGTTAAGTCTAAGTTATTGATTGAACTATTGAGCTCTATAGTTTCTTTTTTTAGATTTTGTTTGGAAGACCTATCCAGTGGTGAAAGAAGTGTGTTAAAGTCACCCAGAATTATTGTGTGGTCATCTATTTGACTCTTTTTTTTCCTTGTTTCAGAAAGAGACCATCTAGATCTCATCTGTTTTTTTTTAATTTTTTATTGTTGGTTGTTCAAAACATTACATAGTTCTTGATATATCATATTTCACACTTTGATTCAAGTGGGTTATGAGCTCCCATTTTTACCCCATATACAGATTGCAGCATCACATCAGTTACACATCCATTGATTTACATATTGCCATACTAGTGTCTGTTGTGTTCTGCTGCCTTTCCTATCCTCTACTATCCCCCCTCCCCTCCCCTCACCTCCCCTCTTCTCTCTCTGCCCCCTCTACTGACATTCATTTGTCCCCCTTGTATTATTTTTCCCTTTCCCCTCACTTCCTCTTGTATGTACTTTTGTATAACTCTGAGGGTCTCCTTCCATTTCCATGCAATTTCCCTTCTCTCTCCCTTTCCCACCCACCTCTCATCCCTGTTTAATGTTAATCTTCTTCTCATGCTCTTCGACCCTACTCTGTTCTTAGTTACTCTCCTTATATCAAAGAAGACATTTGGCATTTGTTTTTTAGGGATTGGCTAGCTTCACTTAGCATAATCTGCTCTAATGCCATCCATTTCCCTGTAAATTCTATGATTTTGTCATTTTTTAATGCAGAATAGTACTCCATTGTGTATAAATGCCACATTTTTTTTTATCCATTCATCTATTGAAGGGCATCTAGGTTGGTTCCACAGTCTTGCTATTGTGAATTGTGCTACTATGAACATCGATGTAGCAGTGTCCCTGTAGCATGCTCTTTTTAGGTCTTTAGGGAATAGACCGAGAAGGGGAATAGCTGGGTCAAATGGTGGCTCCATTCCCAGCTTTCCAAGAAATCTCCATGCTGCTTTCCAAATTGGCTGCACCAATTTGCAGTCCCACCAGCAATGTACAAGTGTACCCTTTTCCCCACATCCTCGCCAGCACTTATTGTTGTTTGACTTCCTAATGGCTGCCAATCTTACTGGAGTGAGATGGTATCTTAGGGTGGTTTTGATTTGCATTTCTCTGACTGCTAGAGATGGTGAGCATTTTTTCATGTACTTGTTGATTGGTTGTATGTCCTCCTCTGAGAAGTGTCTGTTCAGGTCCTTGGCCCATTTGTTGATCGGGTTGTTTGTTCTCTTATTGTCTAATTTTTTGAGTTCTTTGTATACTCTGGATATTAGGGCTCTATCTGAAGTGTGAGGAGTAAAGATTTGTTCCCAGGATGTAAGCTCTCTATTTACCTCTCTTATTGTTTCTTTTGCTGAGAAAAAACTTTTTAGTTTCAGTAAGTCCCATTTGTTGATTCTAGTTATTAACTTTTGTGCTATGGGTGTCCTATTGAGGAATTTGGAGCCCGACCCCACCGACTGTAGATCGTAGCCAACTTTTTCTTCTATCAGACGGCGTGTCTCTGATTTGATATCAAGCTCCTTGATCCATTTTGAATTAACTTTTGTGCATGGCGAGAGAAAGGGATTCAGTTTCATTTTGTTGCATATGGATTTCCAGTTTTCCCAGCACCATTTGTTGAAGATGCTATCCTTAGTCCCTTGCAAATATATCAAATATAAGATAGTTGTAGTTTTGTGGATTGGTTTCTGTGTCCTCTATTCTGTACCATTGGTCCACCCGCCTGTTTTGGTACCAGTACCATGCTGTTTTTGTTACTATTGCTCTGTAGTATAGTTTGAAGTCTGGTATCGCTATACCGCCTGATTCACACTTCCTGCTTAGCATTGTTTTTGCTATTCTGGGTTGTTTATTTTTCCATATGAATTTCATGATTGTTTTCTCTATTTCTACAAGAAATGCCGTTGGGATTTTGATTGGCATTGCATTAAACCTATAGAGAACTTTTGGTAATATCGCCATTTTGATGATGTTAGTTCTGCCTATCCATGAACAGGGTATATTTTTCCATCTTCTAAGATCTTCTTCTATTTCTCTCTTTAGGGTTCTGTAGTTTTCATTGTATAAGACTTTCACCTCTTTTGTTAGGTTGATTCCCAAGTATTTTATTTTTTTTTGAAGATATTGTGAATGGAGTGGTTGTCCTCATTTCCATTTCAGAGGATTTATCGCTGATATACAGGAATGCCTTTGATTTATGCGTGTTGATTTTATATCCTGCCAGTTTGCTGAATTCATTTATTAGCTCTAATAGTTTCTTTGTAGACCCTTTTGGGTCTGCTAGGTATAGAATCATGTCACTGCAAATAGTGATAATTTAAGTTCTTCTTTTCCTATTTTGATGCCTTTAATTTCTTTCATCTGTCTAATTGCTCTGGCCAGTGTTTCGAGAACTATGTTGAACAGAAGTGGTGAGAGAGGGCATCCCTGTCTTGTTCCAGATTTTAGAGGGAATGCCTTCAATTTTTCTCCATTCAGAATGATGCTAGCCTGAGGCTTAGCATAGATTGCTTTTACAATATTGAGGTATGTTCCTGTTATCCTTAGTTTTTCTAGAGTTTTGAACATAAAGGGATGCTGTACTTTGTCGAATGCTTTTTTCGCATCTATCGAGATGATCATATGGTTCTTATTTTTAAGTCTATTGATGTGGTGAATAACATTTATTGATTTCCGTATATTGAACCAGCCTTGCATCCCAGGGATGAATCCTACTTGATCATGGTGCACAATTTTTTTGATTTGTTTTTGTATCCGATTCGCCAGAATTTTATTGAGGATTTTTGCATCTAGGTTCATTAGAGATATTGGTCTGTAGTTTTCTTTCTTTGAAGTGTCTTTGTCTGGTTTAGGTATCAGGGTGATGTTGGCCTCATAGAATGAATTTGGAAGTTCTCCCTCTTTTTCTATTTCCTGAAATAGCTTGAAAAGTATTGGTATTAGTTCGTCTTTAAAGGTTTTGTAAAACTCTGCTGTATACCCATCCGGTCCTGGGCTTTTCTTAGTTGGTAGTCTTTTGATGGTTTCTTCTATTTCCTCAATTGATATTGGTCTGTTTAGGTTGTCTATATCCTCCTGACTCAATCTGGGCAGATCATATGACTTAAGAAATCTATCGACGCCTTCACTATCTTCTAATTTATTGGCGTATAAGGATTCAAAATAATTTTTGATTATCTTCTGTATTTCTGAAGTGTCTGTTGTGATATTGCCTTTTTCATCCCGTATGCTAGTAATTTGAGTTCTCTCTCTTCGTCTCTTCGCTAGCATGGCTAAGGGTCTGTCGATTTTGTTTATTTTTTCAAAGAACCAACTTTTAGTTTTGTCAATTTTTTCAATTGTTTCTTTTGTTTCGATTTCATTAATTTCAGCTCTGATTTTAATTATTTCTTGCCTTCTACTTCTTTTGCTGTTGTTTTGCTCTTCTTTTTCTAGGATTTTGAGATGAAGTATGAGATCATTTATTTGTTGGTTTTTTCTTTTTTTAAGGAATGAACTCCAAGCAATGAATTTTCCTCTTAGAACTGCTTCCAATGTGTCCCATAGATTCCGATATGTTGTGTCTGTGTTTTCATTAATCTCTAAGAATTTTTTAATTTCTTCCTTGATGTCTTCTATAACCCATTGATCATTCAGTAACCTATTGTTCATTCTCCAAGTGATGTATTCTTTTTCCTTCCTTCTTTTATCGTTGATTTTCAGTTCCATTCCATTATGATCAGATAGGATGCATGGTATTATCTCTACTCCTTTATATTGTCTAAGAGTTTCCCTGTGACATAATACATGATCTATTTTTGAGAAGGATCCACGTGCTGCTGAGAAAAAAGTGTAACTGCTTGATGTTGGGTAGTATATTCTTTATATGTCAATTAAGTCTAGGTTATTAATTGTGTTATTGAGTTCTATAGTTTCCTTATTCAACTTTTGTTTGGAAGATCTGTCCAGTGGCAAGAGAGGTGTGTTGAAGTCTCCCATGATTATTGTATGGTGGTCTATTAGACTCTTGAACTTGAGAAGAGTTTGTTTGATGAACATAGCTGCACCATTGTTTGGGGCATATATATTTATGATTGTTATGTCTTGTTGGTGTATGGTTCCCTTGAGCAGTATGTAGTGTCCCTCTTTATCCCTTTTGATTAACTTTGGCTTGAAAACTATTTTATTTGATATGAGTATGGACACTCCTGCTTGTTTCCAAAGTCCATATGAGTGATATGAATTTTCCCAACCTTTCACCTTCAGCCTATGTATGTCTTTTCCTATCAAATGTGTCTCCTGTAGGCAGCATATTGTTGGGTCTTGTTTTGTGATCCATTCTACTAGCCTGTGTCTCTTGATTGGTGAGTTTAAGCGATTAACATTTAGGGTTATTATTAAGTTATGGGTTGTTCTTCCAGCCATATTTGTTTATTTCTGTTACTAAACATGGTTTGCTTTCCTCTTTGATTATTTTTCCCCCCTTTACTGTCCTACCTTCCACTGTTGGTTTTCATTGTTATTTTCCATTTCCTCTTCCTGTAATGTTTTGCCAAGGATGTTTTGAAGAGATGGTTTTCTAGCTGCAAATTCTTTTAACTTTTGTTTATCGTGGAAGGTTTTAATTTCATCTTCCATCCTGAAGCTTAATTTCGCTGGATACACAATTCTTGGTTGGAACCCATTTTCTTTCAGTGTTTGAAATATGTTATTCCAGGATCTTCTAGGTTTCAGAGTCTGTGTTGAAAGATCAGCTGTTATCCTGATTGGCTTACCCCTAAATGTAATCTGCTTCCTTTCTCTTGTAGCTTTTAAAATTCTCTCCTTATTCTGTATGTTGGGCATCTTCATTATAATGTGTCTAGGTGTGGGTCTCTTATGATTTTGCACATTCAGCGTCCTGTAGGCTTCTAGGATTTGGGATTCTGTCTCATTCTTCAAGTCTGGGAAGTTTTCTCGTATTATTTCATTGAACAGATTGCTCATTCCTTTGGTTTGGAGTTCTGTACCTTCCTGTATCCCAATGACTCTTAAATTTGGTCTCTTGATGTTATTCCATATTTCTTGGATGTTCTGCTCATGGTTTCTTAACAGTCTTGCTGAGCTGTCTATGTTCTTTTCCAGTTGAAATACTTTATCTTCATTGTCTGATGTTCTATCTTCTAAGTGTTCTACTCTGCTGGTAGTATTCTCTATTGAGTTTTTAAGTTGTTTTATTGCTTTCTGCATTTCTAGGATTTCTGTTTGTTTGTTTTTTATAACCTCTATCTCCCTGTATAGTTGATCTTTTGCTTCTTGGATTTGTTTATGTAATTCATTGTTGAAGTGATCTTTCATTGTCTGATTTTGCTGTCTGATATCTTCCTTGAGACTCCAGATCATCTGAAGCATGTATATCCTGAATTCTTTATCTGACATTACATCTGCTGCAGCTATTACCTCTTCTAACGTTGAGTTGACCTGCATTGCTTGTGGTCCTTTCTTTCCTTGTCTCTTCATACTGTTCGCGTTCCTTTCTACTTGGTGAAACTGTTGTGCTATTGAATTTTCCCCCTATATATTTATATTGGTCTTGTATAGTTGCAAAGTCTCCCTCGCAGGCGCGGGCGGCGGCTCTGCCCCTCCTCCAATTGGGGCAATGTGCCTACCACGCCGGCAGGCCGCTGGGCCTGCTCTGCCTGTTGGTAGCAGGTCCGCCTACCTTGCAGGCGCGGGCGGCTGTTTTGTCCCTCTGCGGGCCGCTAGGCTTGTTCTGTCGGTGGTTGCAGTTCTGCCTACTTTGCAGGCGCAGGCAGCGGCACTGCCCCTCTGCAGGCCTCTGGGGCTGTTCTGCCAGTGGGTCGCAGGTCCGCCTACCTTGCAGCCACGGGGGGGGGTGTGGCTCTACCCTTCCTCAGGCCACTGGGCCAGTTCTGTCTGTCGGTTGCAGGTCTGGCCTTTTCTGATGGTGGTCACAGTTCCGTCTACCTTGCAGGCGCGGGGGAGGGGGCGGCTCTGCCTCTCAGCAGGCCGCTGCTCCTCTTCTGCCGGTGGGTCGCAGGCCCGCCTACCTTGCAGGAGTGATTGGAAGCTCTGCCCCTCCGCGGGCCACTGGGCCTTTTCTGTTGGTGGTCACAGTTCCGCCTACCTCCATTATTGTTTTTCAATTCCTCTTCATGGGATACTTTGCCGAGGATTTTCTGTAGTGCCGGCTTTCAAGTTGAAAATCTTTTAACTTCTGTTTATCATAGAAGGTTTCTATTTCATCATTAAGTCTAAAGCTTAATTTTGATGGATATAAGATTGTTGGTTGGCATTCATTTTCTTTAAGTGCTTGATATATGTGGTTGCAGGATTTGTAGGTTTCAGAGTCTGGGTTGAAAAATCTGCACATAATCTAAATGGTTTCCCTCTATATGTAATCTGATTCTTTTCTCTCATGGCTTTTAATATTCTCTCCTAATTCTATATATTAGGCATTTTCATTATAATGTGACTTGGTGTGTATTGGTTATAATTTTGTATATTTGTTGTCCTGTAAGCCTCTTGAATTTGGTTTTCCAATTCATTCTTCATGTTCGGAAAATTTTCTAATATTATTTCATTGAATAGGTTGCTCATTCCTTTGGTTTTGGACTCTATGCTTTCCTCTATCCAAATAACTCTTAATTTGGTCTTTTTATGCTATCCCATATTTCTTGAATGTTTGCTCATAGTTCCTTACCATTTTCACTGTGTGGTCTATGTTCTTTTCAAGATTAAATATTTTATCTTCATTGTCTGAGGTCTTGTCTTCTAAGTGGTCTAATCTGTTGGTGATGCTTTCAACTGAGATTTTAATTTGGTTTATTGTTTATTTCATTCCAAGGATTTCTGTTTTTTTAGAACCTCTATCTTCCTATTTTGCTCCCTGTTTTTATTTATGTAGCTCTTTGCCAAAATGATCTTTCACTGCCTGTATTTCTTTTCTTATATCATCCTCAATTTGCAGAACATTTTAATTATATACATCCTGAACGCCTCCTCTGTCATTTCTTCTGCTGTGCTGTCCATGGACTCTAATAATGTGACATCTTGATTTGTTTGTGCACTTTCTTCCCTTGTCTTTTCATATTGCTTGTATGTCTTCCCTTCTAGCACTGTGGATCTGAGGTGTTACCATTTTTAACCTATAGGCTTATAGTGCCCCTGTAGGGTTTCTTTTTTTTTATAATTTTTATTGTTGGTTGTTCAAAACATTACATAGTTCTTGATATATCATATTTCACATTTTGATTCAAGTGGGTTATGAACTCCCATTTTTACCCCGTATACAGATTGCAGAATCACATCGGTTACACATCCACTGATTTACATATTGCCATACTAGTGTCTGTTGTATTCTGCTGCCTTTCCTATCCTCTACTATCCCCCCTCCCCCCTCCCCTCTTCTCTCTCTACCCCATCTACTGTAATTCATTTCGCCCCCTTGTTTTTTTCCCTTTCCCCTCACTTCCTCTTGTATGTAATTTTGTATAACCCTGAAGGTCTCCTTCCATTTCCATGCAATTTCCCTTCTCTCTCCCTTTCCCTCCCACTTCTCATCCCTGTTTAATGTTAATCTTCTTCTCATGCTCTTCTTCCCTACTCTGTTCTTAGTTACACTCCTTATATCAAAGAAGACATTTGGAATTTGTTTTTTAGGGATTGGCTAGCTTCACTTAGCATAATCTGCTCTAATGCCATCCATTTCCCTGCAAATTCTATGATTTTGTCATTTTTAATGCAGAGTAATACTCCATTGTGTATAAATGCCACATTTTCTTTATCCATTCGTCTATTGAAGGACATCTAGATTGGTTCCACAGTCTTGCTATTGTGAATTGTGCTGCTATGAACACTGATGTAGTAGTGTCCCTGTAGTATGCTCTTTTTAGGTCTTTAGGGAATAGCTGGGTCAAATGGTGGTTCCATTCCCAGCTTTCCAAGAAATCTCCATACTGCTTTCCAAATTGGCCGCACCAATTTGCAGTCCCACCAGCAATGTACAAGAGTACCCTTTTCCCCACATCCTCGCCAGCACTTGTTGTTGTTTGACTTCCTAATGGCTGCCAATCTTACTGGAGTGAGACGGTATCTTAGGGTGATTTTGATTTGCATTTCTCTGACTGCTAGAGATGGTGAGCATTTTTTCATGTACTTGTTGATTGATTGTATGTCCTCCTCTGAGAAGTGTCTGTTCAGGTCTTTGGCCCATTTGTTGATTGGGTTATTTGTTTTCTTATTGTTTAATTTTTTGGGTTCTTTGTATACTCTGGATATTAGGGCTCTATCTAAAGTGTGAGGAGTAAAGATTTGTTCCCCAGGATGTAGGCTCCCTATTTACCTCTCTTATTGTTTCTTTTGCTGAGAAAAAACTTTTTAGTTTCAGTAAGTCCCATTTGTTGATTCTAGTTATTAACTTTTGTGCTATGGGTGTCCTATTGAGGAATTTGGAGCCCGACCCCACCGACTGTAGATCGTAGCCAACTTTTTCTTCTATCAGACGGCGTGTCTCTGATTTGATATCAAGCTCCTTGATCCATTTTGAATTAACTTTTGTGCATGGCGAGAGAAAGGGATTCAGTTTCATTTTGTTGCATATGGATTTCCAGTTTTCCCAGCACCATTTGTTGAAGATGCTATCTTTCCTCCCTTGCAAATATATCAAATATAAGATAGTTGTAGTTTTGTGGATTGGTTTCTGTGTCCTCTATTCTGTACCATTGGTCCACCCGCCTGTTTTGGTACCAGTACCATGCTGTTTTTGTTACTATTGCTCTGTAGTGTAGTTTGAAGTCTGGTATCTCTATACCGCCTGACTCACACTTCCCGCTTAGAGTTGTTTTTGCTATTCTGGGTTGTTTATTTTTCCATATGAATTTCATGATTGTTTTCTCTATTTCTACAAGAAATGCCATTGGGATTTTGATTGGCATTGCATTAAACCTATAGAGAACTTTGGGTAATATCGCCATTTTGATGATGTTAGTTCTGCCTATCCATGAACAGGGTATATTTTTCCATCTTCTAAGATCTTCTTCTATTTCTCTCTTTAGGGTTCTGTAGTTTTCATTGTATAAGTCTTTCACCTCTTTTGTTAGGTTGATTCCCAAGTATTTTATTTTTTTTTGAGGATATTGTGAATGGAGTGGTTGTCCTCATTTCCATTTCAGAGGATTTATCACTGATATACAGGAATGCCTTTGATTTATCCGTGTTGATTTTATATCCTGCCAGTTTGCTGAATTCATTTATTAGCTCTAATAGTTTCTTTGTAGACCCTTTTGGGTCTGCTAGGTATAGAATCATGTCACTGCAAATAGTGATAATTTAAGTTCTTCTTTTCCTATTTTGATGCCTTTAATTTCTTTCATCTGTCTAATTGCTCTGGCCAGTGTTTCGAGAACTATGTTGAACAGAAGTGGTGAGAGAGGGCATCCCTGTCTTGTTCCAGATTTTAGAGGGAATGCCTTCAATTTTTCTCCATTCAGAATGATGCTAGCCTGAGGCTTAGCATAGATAGCTTTTACAATATTGAGGTATGTTCCTGTTATCCTTAGTTTTTCTAGAGTTTTGAACATAAAGGGATGCTGTACTTTGCGAATGGTTTTTCTGAATCTATTGAGATGATCATACGGTTCTTATCTTTAAGTCTATTGATGTGGTGAATAACATTTATTGATTTCCGTATATTGAACCAGCCTTGCATCCCAGGGATGAATCCTACTTGATCATGGTGCACAATTTTTTTGATATGTTTTTGTATCCAATTCGCCAGAATTTTATTGAGGATTTTTGCATCTAGGTTCATTAGAGATATTGGTCTGTAGTTTTCTTTCTTTGAAGTGTCTTTGTCTGGTTTAGGAATCAGGGTGATGTTGGCCTCATAGAATGAATTTGGAAGTTCTCCCTCTTTTTCTATTTCCTGAAATAGCTTGAAAAGTATTGATATTAGTTCTTCTTTAAAGGTTTTGTAAAACTCTGCTGTATACCCATCTGGTCCTGGGCTTTTCTTAGTTGGTAGTCTTTTGATGGCTTCTTCTATTTCCTCAATTGATATTGGTCTGTTTAGGTTGTCTATACCCTCCTGACTCAATCTGGGTAGATCATATGACTTAAGAAATTTATTGATGCCTTCACTATCTTCTATTTTATTGGAGTATAAGGATTCAAAATAATTTCTGATTATCTTCTGTATTTCTGAAGTGTCTGTTGTGATATTGCCTTTTTCATCCCGTATGCTAGTAATTTGAGTTCTCTCTCTTCTTCTCTTCTTTAGCATGGCTAAGGGTCTGTCGATCTTATTTATTTTTTCAAAGAACCAACTTTTAGTTTTGTCAATTTTTTCAATTGTTTCTTTTGTTTCGATTTCATTAATTTCAGCTCTGATTTTAATTATTTCTTGCCTTCTACTTCTTTTGCTGTTGTTTTGCTCTTTTTTTTCTAGGATTTTGAGATGAAGTGTGAGATTATTTATTTGTTGGTTTTTCCTTTTTTGAGGGAATGAACTCCAAGCAATGAATTTTCCTCTTAGAACTGCTTTCATTGTGTCCCATAGATTCCGATATGTTGTGTCTGTGTTTTCATTTATCTCTAAGAATTTTTAAATTTCCTCCTTGATGTCTTCTATAACCCATTGATCATTCAGTAACCTATTGTTCATTCTCCAATTGATGCATGATTTTTCCTTCCTTCTTTTATTGTTGATTTCCAGTTTCATTCCATTGTGATCAGATAAGATGCATGGTATTATCTCTACTCTTTTATAATGTCTAAGAGTTGCCCTGTGACATAATATATGATCTATTTTTGAGAAGGATCCATGTGCTGCTGAGAAAAAAGTGTAACTGCTTGATGTTGGGTGGTATATTCTATATATGTCAATTAAGTCTAGGTTATTAATTGTATTATTGAGTTTTATAGTTTCTTTATTCAACTTTTGTTTGGAAGATCTGTCCAGTGGTGAGAGAGGTGTGTTGAAGTCTCCCATGATTATTGTATGGTGGTGTATTAGACTCTGGAACTTGAGAAGAGTTTGTTTGATGAACAAAGCTGCACCATTGTTTGGGGCATATATATTTATGATTGTTATGTCTTGTTGGTGTATGGTTCCCTTGAGCAGTATGTAGTGTCCCTCTTTATCCCTTTTGATTAACTTTGGCTTGAAATCTATTTTATTTGATATGAGTATTGACACTCCTGCTTGTTTCCGAAGTCCATATGAGTGATATGATTTTTCCTAACCTTTCACCTTCAGCCTATGTATGTCTTTTCCTATCAAATGCGTCTCCTGTAGGCAGCATATTGTTGGGTCTTGTTTTGTGATCCATTCTACTAGCCTGTGTCTCTTGATTGGTGAGTTTAAGCGATTAACATTTAGGGTTATTATTGAGATATGGGTTGTTCTTCCAGCCATATTTGTTTATTTATGTTACTAAACATGGTTTGTTTTCCTCTTTGATTATTTTTCCCCCCTTTACTGTCCTACCTCCCACTGTTGGTTTTCATTGTTATTTTCCATTTCCTCTTCCTGTAATGTTTTGCCAAGGATGTTTTGAAGAGATGGTTTTCTAGCTGCAAATTCTTTTAACTTTTGTTTATCGTGGAAGGTTTTAATTTCATCTTCCATCCTGAAGCTTAATTTCACTGGATACACAATTCTTGGTTGGAACCCATTTTCTTTCAGTGTTTGAAATATGTTATTCCAGGATCTTCTAGGTTTCAGAGTCTGTGTTGAAAGATCAGCTGTTATCCTGATTGGCTTACCCCTAAATGTAATCTGCTTCCTTTCTCTTGTAGCTTTTAAAATTCTCTCCTTATTCTGTATGTTGGGCATCTTCATTATAATGTGTCTAGGTGTGGATCTCTTATGATTTTGCACATTCGGCATCCTGTAGGCTTCTAGGATTTGGGATTCTGTCTCATTCTTCAAGTCTGGGAAGTTTTCTCGTATTATTTCATTGAATAGATTGCTCATTCCTTTGGTTTGGAGTTCTGTACCTTCCTGTATCCCAATGACTCTTAAGTTTGGTCTCTTAATGTTATCCCACATTTCTTGGATGTTCTGCTCATGGTTTCTTAACAGTCTTGCTGAGCTGTCTATGTTCTTTTCAAGTTGAAATACTTTGTCTTCATTGTCTGATGTTCTATCTTCTAAGTGTTCTACTCTGCTGGTAGTATTCTCAATTGAGTTTTTAAGTTGTTTTATTGCTTCCTGCATTTCTAGGATTTCTGTTTGTTTGTTTTTTATAACCTCTATCTCCCTGTATAGTTGATCCTTTGCTTCCTGGATTTGTTTGTGTAATTCATTGTCGAAGTGGTCTTTCATTGTCTGATTTTGCTGTCTAATGTCTTCCTTGATACTCCAGATCATCTGAAGCATGTAAATCCTAAATTCTTTATCTGACATTCCATCTGCTGCAGCTATTACCTCTTCTAAAGTTGAGTTGACCTGCGTTGCTTGTGGTCCTTTCTTTCCTTGTGTTTTCATACTGCTTGCGTTTCTTTCTGCTTGGTGAAACTGTTGTGTTATTGAATTTTCCCCCTATATATTTATATTGCTCTTGTATAGTTGCAAAGTCTCCCTTGCAGGGGTGGGCGGTGGCTGTGCTCCTCCTCCAATTGGGGTGATCTGTCTATCATGCCGGCAGGCCGCTGGGCCCCTTCTCCAGGTCACGTGGTCTACCTACCTTGCGGGCAATGGCTGGGCCCCTCCTCCAATAGTGGTGATCTGTCTACCACGCTGGCATGGTTCTGGGCCTGTTCTCCAGGTTGCAGGTCTGCCTACCTTGCAGGTGCGGGCAGCGGGCGGCAGCTCTGCTCTGCCCCTCCTCCAATTGGGGTGACGTGTCTACCACACAGGCAGGCCGCTTGGCCTGTTCTGCCGGTCAGTCGCAGGTCTGCCTACCTTGTAGGCACGGGCGGCAGGGCAGCGGCTCTGCTCTGCCCCTCCTCCAATTCCCCTGTAGGGATTAAATACCTCTCCTTTGAGGTGAAGGACAATGTTAACAGATTACAGTATAAACAATACACACCCTAAAAACAAATGTTTGCTATTAAGACTTTCACAATTTGGTCACAACCTACAGAAATGGTGAATTCAATTATTATCTACAATATACTCAGTAGGCTTGTAAAAGGGTTTACAGTTTCTGATGGTGGACAAAGAACCAGGGGGTGAGGAGTAGGATGATGTGCTGAGCAAAGAGGAGATGAGAATATAGAATTATTATATGTTAGGAAGTGTGGAAGAGAAATATGAAGAGGAAGATTAGTAGCAGGAGAAGAGAGAGGAAGTAATTTGGGGTGGATAAGTAAGTGGGAAGACAGTAGAGTACTGAAAACAAACACACATATGTATTAAGAAAAATAAAAAAGTCTAAAATAGTAGAAATTGGTGGGAAAAAAGAAAGAAGGGACAACAAACAAACAAACAATAACATACAACACAATTGTAATATACTATTCAGATGTCCCAGTCCTCATAATCCTAATTCATGCAAAGTACTTGGTTTCACATATGTTGGGGATGTGAGGGTGGGAGAATAGAGGGAGAAAAAAAAATTAGGGCAGAAACATGGATTGATTTGGTTGGAGATCAGTAACTTTCCTCCTTCCCTTCTCATATAATAGGTGGGGTCATCTGTTGTTAGCTGGCATCTCTGCCCTCAGGATGGTGAAGGTATCCGGGGCATCACTGTGCTGGGCTAGTGGCTGCTGGGGAGAAGGGGCAGTTAGAAACTGGGTACCTATCCAGCTGGAGTTTCAAACTTGGAGTTGCCCCCGCTGAAGATGGTGATGAAGGTGGCCCAAGATGGAGGTGCCTGCTTTCAGCGGTGGGGTATCTGGTCAGGGTGGGGGGAGCCTGGCGATGGTGTTGGACAAGTTCATAGGAGTCCTGTGGCATGCAGTGTGTGGCTGCTGGCTGGCTTCAGAGCCTGTGTGATGTTCTCAGGTGCAGGCAGGCGACTGCTTATAGGGTCCTATCTGCGCTACTGTAAAGTCCCAAGATGTTGGTGACCAGAGGAGCCCCACGTTGGTAGATGGGGGTCTACTTGGGAATGGCAGCTGGAGATCCTGCATGTGAGAAGCTGCCATGACTCTTGTGTGGGAGCAGTGTCTGTGATTCCTCCTCAGGTGGGTGGCTGAAGGTTCTGCGCAGGTGCTGCTTCCAGTGGTTCCAATCGGGCACCTGAGCACCCGGTAGTCCTGCTTGGGTGAGTAGTTGGGAGACCTACTCTGATGCTGAAGCCTGGAGCTTTACTCAGGCACAGTGACGTGATTCCTGCACAGGAGCAGGAATATTGCTTGTAGAGAAGCAGGATTCTCACTACTTGAGTCCCAGGTCACAGAGCGACACAGAATGCTGCCTACCTCTGGCCTTCCATCTTGGATCCTGCAAGCATAGGCTTTTGAAATTCGATAGAACTGTGCTTGGCTGTAAGCCTATCTCTAATCAGCAGTAATTTCACCTTTCCAAGGCAATTTTCTTGGCTTCTTTGGGGAGTGAGTCTTCTCACCTATAAAATGGAGAAAATCCATTTTACCTCACAGATGGTTGTGAGGACATAAGGAAATATTCTATGCTAATTGTATAAAATCTAATTAGACACATGACTTATGGTTACATGTTTGAAACTATTTTTTCCTTTCTCTTTTTTAAATTGATCTTAGGCCCTGACATATACTGTAAAACAATAGCCAGGGGTTTAGGGTGCCTCTAGATCTGGACTCAAATACTAGCTCAACAAACCATTAGCTGGGTGACTTTCAGCAAGGTTTCTCCCAGCCTTCTTCACCTATATAGCTGACTTCTTCAGAGAGTTGTTGTGAAGTTTGTATTGTACACATTGTTATTATAAAAAATTGTATAACACACACACACAAGTAAGGAATAATATCAGATGATTCACAGTGGGCAAACCCTGAATAGCAAAAATTGTATAAATATATATAATAAAAATCAGAAAAAAATGCAATTGAAAATCATACGATATGATTCCACATCTACTGGATTGGCAGTACAATAAAAGTCTGACTATTAAATTTAGAGTGAGAAAGAACATCTGTAATTATCTTATACTGCTGGCAGGAATGTAATTTGGAACAGTTGTGTTAAAGAGCACTTTTTGCATTGTCTCTAGTAAGGTTGAAAGTGTTCCATTCAGCAAAGCTATGTGTAGAGTAACACTTTTTAGATGTTTTTGTCAGTGACTCACCCAAATGAATACATTTTACATTGCATCTCAGAACAAACAGAAGCACGTGCACACACATATATACCTAAAGTAAATGTTTTCTGAAAAAATACTGATAACATATTAGGAGAGACAGTATATCATGATGTGTGAGAATATAGTTCTGCAGCTAGAATCCTAAGTTTAAATTCCAGCTCCACTATTTGTTATCTTGACCTTGGGCAATTCACTCAATTTCTTTGTGCCCCAGTTTCTTCATCAGTAAAGCAGAAATCATAGCCTAAATCTGCTTCAATTTTCTAATAGGTAAAATGAGATTTTTGTGGGGATTAACTGAGTTAATTCATAGAAAGCACTCAAAAGTGTGCCTGGCATAATGTAAGTATTAGATGTAGGTTAGTTTTGATTACATTGGATCCAAGCTGCATGCCCCACAAAGCTAAGTCTCAGCCTGATGCGATAGTTCCAGCCTTGTGTGCTGTGGAGGGGCAGCCAAGAAGCTCTTCTGTCCTCAGTATCCACACCATTCCTCCTTTCCATCTGAACCCTTCTCTGACTCACTGACATTTCTTTGTCATTTGACCTCTGCCTTTTACCCACTTAAGCATCTTATCGTTCTATTCAACATAAATGATAAAAGAATAGGTTGTCAGGACAACTAATGAGGAGTATGTAGGGTTTTGAGCATGGTTTTTGTCCATTTCAGTGATTTGAATAGGGGTTGCATCTGTCAGGAATATTTCCCTTTAAATAGCCATGTCTTTAAGTAGCAGGCATCTAATATATGATAAAAGAAAGTACAAAGATAAAACATATCACAAAGTAAAGAGCAGGATTTGGGGTTTAATTCCTGGTTCTACTGAGACCAGAGATGATACTGGTGTTGAAAGTCACGTCCAAGTGCTGTTCCTGGTGTGGAAAATTGAACACCTAAGAGGGAAGATGGCGGCGAATGGAGTGCATCACCCCCATGTACCGCATCACTGCGCAGGTGAATGACGAGTTAGAACGGCCAAAATCTAAAATTGGGGTGCACCGAAACCTAGAGGAAGTATTTCCATCACCAGAGGATCGGTTACTGGGGCTCAACCGCTAGTGATTTGTCCACCCGGAGATTCAATCTGTTTATTCAGCGGCCCACCCCGCTGCTAGAGAATGCAGTGTGCCGGGAAATGGAGTCCCTAGAAACAGTGACCTAGCAACACAGAGAAAGGGCGCTGCAGATTCTGTGGGCTCCTGATGGCTGTGCCTTCACTGTGCTCCGGGCTGATTTCTGGGTTTGAGACGGGGAAGGAAGCGGTCCAGTTTTGTCCTCCACACCGGTCAGCCCACCGAGGAAGCCAGCGGCCACCATCTTGGAGAGCTGAAGTCACCATCGCCAGTTTCCACAGATCCCAGCTCATTCAGCGATAGAACAGGTCTGTGGCATCTAGACCATCCTCCATACAGTGGGGAAATCACATAAAATCTTTCCCTGGCTTTCTGGGGGTGTGATTAACAGAGTGAGAGTGAATAGAGGCATGTGGGAAGGGTAAAGGCATCTGACCTCCAACTCCCCCCTCCCACCAGCGGCGAAAACGAAACTGTCTTGCCACTGCTTGGAGGAGGGGCTAGCGGAGGGAATCAAAACAATAGGGGCTGGTTCCCAATAGCCATGCTCCACTTCCAGGAAACTGCAGGCCCAGAGTGTAGTTTGAACTGCTGAGAGGTATCACACTGGGAAAGGCCTGGCTGACAGGAGAAGCCAGGGGACTAGAAACCAGGAATAATCCTAAGCTAACAGGTTTTGAGAGACACGGGGGGGGGGGGAGCGGCCTCACACGGATTGTTTCCTACAGCCTGAGGGCAAAATCTTGGCCTGGAAGGCACAGCACCACATACTGGAAGCGAAGAAAATAGAAGCCTAACAGTGTCCCTTTTTTCTTTTAATTTTTTAAATAATTTTTTAATCTTAATTTTTTTCTTTTCTATAATTATACTATTTTTTAAATGTAATTTTTATTTTACTGCATTTTATTATTATTTTTTTATTATCGTTTCCTCTTCTTTTCTATTCTTTTCTCTTTCTTTCCTCTCTTCCTCTCTCTTTCTTGGTTTGCTTCCTTACCTTTTCCCCATCTTTCCTCTTAAGCATGACCACCCAGATTACATATAACTTACTAAATGCAAATAGATGAATACTACGAATCAGTCCATAGTCTGCCTAAGCCCTTAAGTACCCCCAAGTACTCCTGTCTACTCTCTTGTTAATATCCGCCTGCATTTGAGCAACCCCCCAAAGAAGCTAACGTATACTAACCTCCATACCATCAAAGCGCCCGACCTCAACATAAAATCCTAAGTTCAAACATCAATTCTATACATGCCATCAAATTCTGTAGACCTTTAATGAAACTAATGAATTTACCTTAAATCACAATTAAATCCAACATCTTTAAACATTGTCTCCCAACACAAAGGAGAGATATTGGAACTATAAAAACCAAAACAAATTTAAAGAAGAAAACAGAAACACAGCAGTCAAACAGAGTTGGAAAGTAATGTGAGCACCATGAAAAAACAAGGGAAAAAAGGATTACAAACAATGCAGGACAACTTAAATTCACAGGAGAACCTAGAGGCATCAGAAAAATGGACAGAGAAAGATCTCAAGGCATACCTAACTCAGATGGAACGGAATCTTAGCGAAGACATTAGACAGCAAGTCCAATCAATGAAAGTATACTTTGAAAACGAATTAAATAGGCAAATTCAAATGGCAAAGAACGAGCTCTACCAGAAGATAGAGATTAAAAAAAAAATCAAACAGTAATCCTAGAAATGCAGGAAACCATAAACCAAATTATAAACTCAAATGAGAATATTACAAATAGACTAGATCAAATAGAAGTCAGAACATCAGATAATGAAGACAAAGTGTATCAACTTGAAAAGAATATAGTCAATGCAGAAAGGATGCTAGGAAATCACCAGCAATCTATTCAAGAGATATGGGATGTTATAAAAAAACCAAACTTGAGAGTCATCGGGATAGAAGAAGGTATAGAGGTTCAAACCAAAGGAATGAACAATCTATTGAATGAAATAATACTAGAAAACTTCCCAGATATGAAAGATGGAATGGATTGCCAAATCCTGGAATCCTACAGGACCCCAAACATACAAAACCATAATAGACCAACTCCAAGACACATAATTATGAAGATATCCATCATACAGAACAAGGAGAGAATATTAAAAGCTACGAGAGAAAGAAGGCAGATTACATTCAGGGGTAAACCAATTAGGTTAACGGCTGATTTTTCATCACAGACGTTGAAAGCAAGAAGATCTTGGAACAACGTATTTCAAACACTGAAAAATAATGGATTCCAACCAAGAATACTGTATCCAGCAAAATTAAGCTTCAGATTTGACAATGAAATTAAAATATTTCATGATAAACAAAAGTTAAAAGAACTTGCAGCCAGAAAACCAGCACTGTCAGGCATTTTGAGCAAAACACTACAAGAAGAGGAATTGAAAAACAGCACCCAAAACTAACATTGGGAGGTAACTCAGTGAAGGGAAGAAAAAAAATAACCCAAAAGGAAAAACGAGCCATATTAAAATAAATAAATAAATAAGCATGACTGGAAGTACAAACAATATATCAATAGTTACCTTAAATGTTAATGTCTTAAATTCACCAATCAAGAGACAAAGGCTAGTAACCCGGATTAAGAAAACAAATCCAACAATATGCTGCCTTCAGGAGACTCATATGATAGGAAAAGACATACACAGGTTGAAAGTGAAAGGTTGGGAAAAATCATACCCCTCACATGGTCCTTGGAAGCAAGCAGGAGTGGCCATACTCATATCGAATAAAATCAACTTCAAACCTAAGTTAATCAAAAGGCATAAAGAAGGACACTATATACTGTTAAAAGGAACCATCCACCAACAAGACATAACAATTATAAATATGTATGCACCAAACAATGGTGCTGCAACGTTCATAAAACAAACTCTTCTCAAGTTCAAGAGTCAAATAGACCACAGCACAATAATTATCAGTGACTTCAACACACCGCTCTCTCCATTGGACAGATCCACCAGACAAAAGCTGAATAAAGAAATTATAGAACTCAATAACACAATCAATAACCTAGACTTAACCGACATATATAGAATATATCAACCATCATCAAGTGGATACAGGTTCTTCTCAGCAGCACATGGATCCTTCTAAAAGATAGACCATATATTATGCCATAGGGCAACTCTCAGTAAATATAAAGGTGTGGAGATAATACCATGCATCTTATCCGATCATAATGGAATAAAACTGGAAATCAATGATAAAAGAAGGAAGGAAAAATACTGCATCACCTGGAAAATGAACAATATGTTACTGAATGATCAATGGGTTACAGAGGACATAAAGGAGGAAATCAAAAAATTCTTAGAGATAAATGAAAATACAGACACAACATATCAGAATCTATGGGACACAATGAAAGCATTTTTAAGAGGGAAATTCATTGCCTGGAGTTCATTCCTCAATAAAAGAAAAAACCAACAAATAAATGAACTCACACTTCATCTCAAAACCCTAGAAAAGGAAGAGCAAAACAACAGCAAATGTAGTAGAAGGCAAGAAATAATTAAAATCAGAACGGAAATCAACGAAATTGAAACAAAAAAAACTATTTAAAAATTGATAAAACTAAAAGTTGGTTCTTTGAAAAAATAAATAAGATTGACAGACCCTTAGCCATGCTAACAAAGAGAAGAAGAGAGAGAACTCATATTACCAACATACGGGATGAAAAAGGCAATATCACAATGGACACTACAGAAATACAGAAGATAATTAGAAATTATTTTGAAACCCTATATTCCAATAAAATAGAAGATATTGAAGATATCAATAAATTTCTTAAGTCATATGATTTGCCCAGATTGAGTCAGGAAGATACACACAATTTAAACAAACCAATAACAAAGGAGGAAATAGAAGAAGCCATCAAAAGACTACCAACCAAGAAAAGCCCTGGACCGGATGGATATATAGCGGAGTTTTACAAAACCTTCAAAGAAGAATTAATACCAATACTTTTCAAGTTATTTCAAGAAATAGAAAAAGAAGGAGATCTTCCAAATTCATTCTATGAGGCCAACATCACCCTGATCCCGAAACCAGACAAAGACACTTCAAAGAAAGAAAACTACAGACCAATATCTCTAATGAACATAGATGCCAAAATCCTCAATAAAATCCTGGTGAATCAAATACAAAAGCATATCAAAAAAACTGTGCACCATGATCAAGTAGGATTCATCCCTAGGATGCAAGGCTGGTTCAATATACAGAAATCAATAAATGTTATTCTCTACATCAATAGACTTAAAGATAAGAACCACATGATCATCTCAATAGATGCAGAAAAAGCATTCAACAAAGTACAACATCCCTTTATGTTCAAAACACTAGAAAAACTAGGGATAACAGGATCTTACCTCAACATCGTAAAAGCTATATATGCTAAGCCTCAGGCTAGCATTATTCTGAATGGAGAAAAACTGAAGGCATTCCCTCTAAAATCTGGAACAAGACATGGATGCCCTCTCTCACCACTTCTATTGAATTTAATTCTTGAAATACTAGACAGAGCAATTAGAGAAACAAAAGAAATTAAATGCATAAAAATAGGAAAAGAAGAACATAAATTATCGCTATTTGTGGATGATATGATACTATATCTAACAGACCCAAAAGGGTCTACAAAGAAACTACTAGAGTTAATAAATGAATTCAGCAAAGTGGCAGGATATAAAATCAACACACATAAATCAAAGGCATTCCTGTATATCAGAGACAAATCTTTTGAAATGGAAATGAGGACAACCACCCCATTCACAATATCCTCAAAAAAATAAAATACTTGGGAATCAACCTAACAAAAGAGGTGAAAGATTTATACAATGAAAACTACAGAACCCTAAAGAGAGAAATAGAAGAAGACCTTAGAAGATGGAAAAATATACCCTGTTCATGGATAGGAAGAACTAACATCATCAAAATGGTGATATTACCCAAAGTTCTCTATAGGTTTAATGCAATGCCAATCAAAATCCCAAGGGCATTTCTTGTAGAAATAGAGAAAGCAATTATGAAATTCATATGGAAAAACAAAAGACCCAGAATAGCAAAAGCAATTCTAAGCAGGAAGTGTGAGTCAGGCGGTATAGCGATACCAGATTTCGAACTATACTACAGAGCAATAGTAACAAAAACAGGATGGTACTGGTACCAAAACAGGCAGGTGGACCAATGGTACAGAATAGAGGACACAGAGACCAATCCACAAAATTACAACTTTCTTATATTTGATAAAGGGGCTAAAAGCATGCAATGGAGGAAGGATAGCATCTTCAACAAATGGTGCTGGGAAAACTGGAAATCCATATGCAACAAAATGAAACTGAATCCCTTTCTCTCGCCATGCACAAAAGTTAACTCAAAACGGATGAAAGAGCTTGATATCAAATCAGATACTCTGTGCCTGATAGAAGAAAAAGTTGGCTCTGATCTACATATTGTGGGGTTGGGCTCCAAATTCCTTAATAGGACACCCATAGCACAAGAGTTAATAACAAGAATCAACAAATGGGACTTACTGAAACTAAAAAGTTTTTTCTCAGCAAAAGAAACAATAAGAGAGGTAAATAGGGAGCCTACATCCTGGGAACAAATCTTTACTCCTCACACTTCAGATAGAGCCCTAATATCCAGAGTATACAAAGAACTAAAAAAAATAAACAATACGAAAACAAATAACCCAATCAACAAATGGGCCAAAGACCTGAACAGACACTTCTCAGAGGAGGACATACAATCAATCAACAAGTACATGAAAAAATGCTCACCATCTCTAGCAGTCAGAGAAATGCAAATCAAAATCACCCTAAGATACCATCTCACTCCAGTAAGATTGGCAGCCATTAGGAAGTCAAACAACAACAAGTGCTGGCGAGGATGTGGGGAAAAGGGTACTCTTGTACATTGCTGGTGGGACTGCAAATTGGTGTGGCCAATTTGGAAAGCAGTATGGAGATTCCTGGGAAAGCTAGGAACGGGACCACCATTTGACCCAGCTATTGCCCTTCTCGGACTATTCCCTGAAGACTTTAAAAGAGCGTACTACAGGGATACTGCCGCATCGATGTTCATAGCAGCACAATTCACAATAGCTAGACTGTGGAAGCAACCCAGATGCCCTTCAATATATGAATGGATAAAAAAATGTGGCATTTATACACAATGGAGTATTATGCAGCACTAAAAAAATGACAAAATCATGGAATTTGCAGGGAAATGGATGGCATTAGAGCAGATTATGCTAAGTGAAGCTAGCCAATCCCTAAAAAACAAATGCCAAATGTCCTCTTTGATATAATGAGAGCAACTAAGAACAGAGCAGGGAGGAAGAGCAGGAGGAAAAGAATAACATTAAACAGAGACATGAGGTGGGAGGGAAAGGGAGAGTAAAGGGAAATTGCATAGAAATGGAAGGAGACCCTCATTGTTATACAAAATTACATATAAGAGGTTGTGAGGGAAATGGGGAAAAAACAAGGAGACAAATGAATTACAGTAGAATGGGTAGAGAGAGAAGATGGGAGGGGAGGGGATGGGGATAATAGAGGATAGGAAAGGTAGCAGAATACAACAGTCACGAATATGGCATCATGTAAAAATGTGGATGTGTAACCAATGTGGTTCTGCAATCTGTATTTGGGGTAAAAATGGGAGTTCATAACCCACTTGAATCTAATGTATGGAATATGATATGTGAAGAGCTTTGTGGTGTTTTGAACAACCAATAAAAAAAAAAAAAGAAAATTGAACACCTGAGAAATGCTGACGCAAGAGCAAAAAGTTTTATTTAAAGGATAGAACATCCTCTGCAGAGGAGGTGGTCCAAATTGGTTCCTGAGGGAATGGAGGTGTCCTGGCTCTTTTATAGATTTTAGATTTTCTTTATTCTCATCCTCCTCTGCATCCTGCCATGTGACCCAAAAGGTGGAGTGATCCAAGGTCCAAAGGCAGCCACCTAGGGGCTACTCATTAACAACCCCTTGCTGGGAGGAACAAGTCCCTGGAGGCGGGTAACTTTGGCTACAGACTGGAGGACGGGGAAGTGCTCTGGAAATATTAGCATTTTATTTCCTTTGAATCAGTCCCCATCTTCCTGACCCAATCATTTGTTATCTACATTGTCTGTTCTTTGGCCCAGCCTCATTACTATTTTGGGACTGTTGATCTGGGTTTTAATTCCTGGTTCTACCATTTTGAGACTGTTGCTTTTTATATCTCTATTTTCTTAAGTGTAAATTGGGTATATTACTTTTCAGGATTATGATGATATCCAAATGAGGTAATGTATATAATGTGTCTGGTATCTAGATAATCTTCAATGAATGGTGTTAGCTTTTCATCACTGTAACCAAAATACCTGTCAAAAACAATTTGAAGAAGACATTTATTTTGACTCACAGATTCAGAAATTTTAGCCAATTCCATAGCTGTGGGCCTAAGGTGAGATGGAACATCTAGGCAGAAGGGAATGGCAGAGGAAGGCTGTTCAGCTCCTGGCAGCCAGGAAGAAAAGACAGAGAGAGGAAGGGGAAAGAGACAAGCTGTAGTCCCCAAGGGCAAGTCCCCAGTGACCTCCTTTCCCAACTAAGCCCCTCACAGTAGTCCATTCAGCTATGAATAGATATATCCACTGATAAGATCAGAGCTCTCACAGTGCAAGCACTTCCCAGAAATATTAGCATTTTATTTCCTTTGAATCAGCCCTCATCTTCCTGACCCAATCATTTGTTATTTACATTGACTGTTCTTTGGCCCAGCCTCATTACTATTTGGACTGTTGATTTGCGGAGGTAGAGGAGGTCCCCCCACACCCAAGTGGGAAGGGTCTCCCGCTTAGAGGGGCAAGTCCCCTTTACCCTGGCTGCAGCAGTATACAAGCTCCCCACCCACCCACACACACCCAGGACATTGCTGTATTGGTGACCAAGCCTTCTTTTAGAGGACATTTCAGCTTAAGCATAGTCCTACATTTACTAAATATTTTTTAAATGTAACTTAAGATATACACTTGTGTCAGCCCTACCAAAAGTAAGTAAACGTGGAGGCTATAAAGGAAGGTCCTTGTGTGAGAGTGCCTCATAATGATCATAAAGAACTCTAGAGTCGCAATCATGAGGCGAGAGTCCCCTCTACCCTGCCTGCAACAGTAAAGGAGCTCCTCAGGACACCCAGGTGGAACGGGTCACCTTCTGGAGGGTAGAGTTCCCTCTACCCCTCCTGCGGCGGTATAGGAGGTTCCCCTACACCTAGATGGGAGGGGTCTCTCGCATAGAGGGGCAGTTCCCCTCTACCC
Organism: Marmota monax; assembly: GCF_021218885.2. Classification (NCBI taxonomy): domain Eukaryota; kingdom Metazoa; phylum Chordata; class Mammalia; order Rodentia; family Sciuridae; genus Marmota; species Marmota monax. The sequence goes on from NW_026693786.1 coordinate 3,293,675, forward strand.
TGGCTGCAGCAATATAAGAGCTCCCCCCCACACACCCAGTTGGGAGGGGTCTCCCTCCTGGAATGGCGAGTCTCCTCTACCCTGGCTAGGGCAGTATAGGATTCACCCCACCTGACAACCAGGTTGGAGGGATCCCCCGCCTGGAAGGGCGAGTCCCCTCTACTGTGGCTGCTGTGGTATATGTGCTCCCGCTGACACCCAGGTGAAAGGGGTATCCCGCCTGGGGGGGCGAGTCCGCTCTACCCTGGCTGCAGCGATATGAGCCCCTCCCCATACCCAAGTGGGAGGGTTCTCACACAAGGAGGAGCGAGTCCCCTCTACCCTGGCTGCTGCGGTATATGAGTTCCCCCTGACACCCTGATGGGAGGGATCTCCTGCCTGAAGTGAAAAGTACCCTCTAAGCTGGTTGCAGCTGTAGGAGATTTCCCCCTGACACCCAGGTGGGAGGAGTCTCCTGCCTGGAGGGGCGAGTCCCCACTACTCTGGCTGCAGCGGTATAGGAGCTTCCCCACCCACACCCAGGTGGGAGGGTCATCCGCCTGAAGGGGCAAATCCCCTCAACCCTGGGTATGGGGGTATAAGAGCCCCCTCCTACCCCCAGGAAGGAGGGGTCTCCTGCCCGGCGGGGCGAGTTGCTGCTATCCCAGCTGCAGCTGTATAGAAACCCCACCTCGCCAGACACCCATGTGGGAGGGGTCTTCCGCCTGGAGGTGCCAGTCGCCTCTACCCTGGCTGCTGTGGTATATGAGCTCCACCTGACACCCAGGTGGGAGTGGTATTCCGCCTGGAGGGGTGAGTCCCCTCTACCCTGCCTGTGGCAGTATATGAGCTCCCCTGACAACCAGGTGGGAGGGGGCTCCCGCCTGGAGGGGCGAGTCCACTCTCCACGGGCTGAGCCGGTATAGGAGTTCCCCGACACCCAGATTAGAGGGTCTTCCGACTGGTGGGGTGATTTCCTCTACCCTGGCTTCGGGGGAATATGAGCTCCCCCCACACCCAGGTGGGAGGGTTCTTCAGCCTGGAGAGGGGAGTCCCCTCTAGCCTGGATGCAGCAGTATAGGAGCTCCCCCACTACACCCAGGTGGGAGGAATCTCCTGCCTGGAGGGTCGAGTCCCCTGTACCCTGGCTGCGGGGGTATAAGAGCCCCCTCTGACACCCAGGAGGGAGGGGGTCTTTCGCCTGGAGGGGCAAGTTCACTCTACACTGTTTGCAGCAGTACAGGCGCTCCTCTGACACCCAGATGAGAGGAGTCTGCCGCCTGGAGGGTAGAGTCTCCTCTACCCTGCTTGCGGTGCTATAGGAGCTCCCCCCTCCAATGCCCAGGTGGAAAGGGTCTTTCACCTAGAGGGGTGAGTCCTCTCTAGCCTGTCTGTGCCTGTTTCGAGCACACCCCGACACACAGGTTTGAGGGTTCTCCCTCCTGGAGGGGAGAGTCCTCTCTCCCCTGGCTGTGGCGATAAAGGATCTCCCCCCTACACCCAGGTGGAGTGGCAAGTTCCCTCTACCCTGCCTGTGGTGGTATATGAGCTCCCCTGAGAACCAGGTGGGAGGGGTCTTTTGCCTGGAAGTGCCAGTACCCTCTACCCTGGCTGCGGCGGTATAGGAGCTCCCCCTGACACCCAGGTGAAAGGGGTCTCCTGCCTGGAAGGAGGAGTCCCCTCTACCATGGCTAGGGCGTTATAGGAGCCCCCCCACCTGACACCTAGGTGGGCGGGGTCTCCCGCCATTAGGGGCGAGTCCCCTCTACTCTGGCTGTGGTGGTATAGGAGCTCCCCTCCAACACCCAGGTGGGAGGGGTTGTCTGCCTCGAGTCCCCTCTATTCTCTCTAAGGCGGTATACAAGTTTCCATGACACACAGGTGCGAGGGGTCTCCCGCCTTCAGGGGGCGAGTCCCCTCTACCCTGGCTGCAGCATTATACAACTTCCCCATGACACCCAGGTGGAAGGTGTCTCCCGTCTGGAGGGGCGAGTCCCTTCTACTTTTGCTGGTATCATATAAGAGCCCCCTCCTACACCCAGGAGGGAGGGGTCTCCCGCCTGGAGGGGCGAGTCGCTGCTACCCCTGCTGCAGCTGTATAGGAGCCTCCCCTCCCCGACACCCATGTGGAAGGGGTCTTCTGCCTGGAGGGGTGAGTCCCATCTACCCTGGCTAAGGCAGAATACAAGCTTCCCCCAGCACCCAGGTGGGAGGGGTCTCCTGTCTGGAGGTGCAAGTCCCCACTACCCTGGCTGCTGCTGTATAGGAGCTCCCACGATAACCAGGTGTGGAGTCAGCCGCCTGCAGGGTAGTGTCCCCTCTACCCTGCCTGCAGTGGTATAGGAGCTCCCCAGGAAACCCAGGTGGAAGGGGGGTCTCTTGCCAGGAGGGGCGTCTGTGGCTGTTTCAAGCTCCCCCGACACCCAGGTGGGAGGGGTCTCCCCCCTGGAGGGGCAAATCCCCACTACCCTAGCTGTGGTGGTATATTAGCTCCCCCTAACACCCAGGTGGGAAGGTTCTCCCGCCTGGAGCAGGGAGTCCCTGCTACCCTGGCTGCGGAGGTATACAAGCTACCTCAGACACCCAGGTGGGAGGGCTCTCCCGAATGGAGGAGCGAGTCTCCTCTACTTTGGCTATTGCCATATAAGAGCTCCCAGGACACCCTGGTGGGTGGGGTCTCCTGCTTGCAGGGGCAAGTCCACTCTACCCTGGCTGTGGCAGTATGAGAGCTCCCCCTGACACCCAGGTGGGAGGGGTCTGCCGCCTGTAGGGGCGAGTCCCCTCTACTTTGGCTGCGGTGGTATATGAGCCCCCCATGACACTCAGATGGGCGGGGTCTCTCGCCTGGAAGGGCGAGTCCCCTCTACCATGGCTGCGGTGGTATATGAGCTCCCCCAGACACCCAGGTGGGAGGGGTCTTCGGACTGGAGAGGCGAGACCCCTCTAGCCTGGCTGTAGCAGTATACAAGCTCCCCTCCCACACCCAGGTAGGAGGGGTCTCCCGCCTGGAGGGGCGAGTCCCCTCTATCCTGGCGGTGGGGGTATAAGAGCCCCCTCTGACACGCAAGAGGTAGGGGGTCTCCCGCCTGGAGGGGCAAATTCCCTCTACCCTGGCTGCAGTGGTATAGGAGCTCCCCTGACACCCAGGAGGGAGGAGGCCCCCTCCTGGAGGGTAGAGTCCCCTCTACCCTGGCTAGAGTGGTATAGGAGCCTGCCCACCCGACACTTGGGGGGGAAGGGGTCTCCCGCCTGGAGGGGTGAATCCTCTCTACACTGGTTGCTGCAGTATAGGAGCTCCCCTGACACCCAGGTGAGGAGTCTCGCGCCTGGAGAGGTGAGTCCCCCCTACCCTGGCTGCTTGGTAAAAGCACTCTCCCATACCCTCAGGTGGAAGAGGTCACCGGCCTGGAAGGGAGAGTCCCTTCTACTCTGGCTAGAGCAGGGTATGAGCCCCCCCCCACCTGACACCTAGGTGGGAGTGATCTTCCACCTGGAGGGGCGAGTCCCTTCTACCCTGGCTGTGGCGGTAAAGGAGCTCCCCCGGACACAAAGGTGGAAGGGGTCTCCTGCCTAGAGGAACTAGTCCCCACTACCCTGGCTGCAGCGGTATAGGAGCTCCCCCCCACCCAGGGGGGAGGGTTCTCCCGCACGGAGAGGCGAGTCCCCTCTACCCTGGCTTCAGTGGGATAAGAGCTTCCCCTGACACCCAGGTGAAAGTGGTCTCCGTCTTGAGGGGAGAGTCCCCTCTACCCTTGCTGCGGAGGTATAAGAGCTCCCCCTGACACCCAGGTGGGATGGATCTCCCGCCTAGAAGGGTGAGTCCCCTATACCCTGGCTGCTGCAGTATAGGAGCTCCTCCCACCAACACCCAGGTGGGAGGGGTCTACCGCCTTGAGGGCAGAGTCCCCTCTCTCCTGGCTGCTGTGGTATAGGAGCTCCCCTTACACCAGGTGGGGGGATTCTTTCGCCTGGAGAGGCGAGTCCCCTCTATCCTGGCTGCAGTGGTAGACAAGCTCTCTCATACATGCAGGTGGGAGGGGTCTCCCACATGGAGGGGCGAGTCCCCTCTACCTTTTCTGCTGGGGTATACAAGCTCCCCTTGACACCCTGCTGGGAGGAGTCTCCTGCCTGGAGGAGCAGGTACCCTCTACCCTAGCTGCAGTGGTATATGAACTCCCCCTGGACAACCTGGTGGGAGGGGTCTCCCACCTAGAGGGTCCAGCCCTCTCTACCCTGGCTAAGGTGGTATACAAGCTCCCCATGACACCCAGGACTGAGGGGTCTCCTGCCTGGAGGGGCGAGTCCCCACTACCCTGGCTGCAGCAGTATAAGAGCTCACCGCCCCCTCCCCACACACCCAGGGGGGAGAGGTCTCCTGCCTAGAGGGGCGAGTCCCCTCTACCCTGGCTGCGACAGTGTAGGAGCTTCCCCAGACACCCAGGTGGGAGGGGTCTCCCACATGGAGGGGCGAGTCCCCTCTCTCCTGGCTAAGGTGGTATACAAGCTCCCCACAAAACCCAGGTGGGAGGGTTCTCCTGCCTGGAAAGACGAATCCCCACTTCCCTGGGTGCAGAGGTATAGGAGCTCCACCCCCACACTCAGGAGGAAGGGGTCTCCTGCCTTGAGGGGCGAGTCCCCTCCACCCTGGCTGCGGGGGTATAAGAGCCCCCTCCAACAACCAGGAGGGAGGGGTCTCCCGCCTGGAGGGACGAGTCCCTGTTACCCTGGCTGCAGCTGTATAGGAGCCCCCCCAACGCACACCCAGGTGGGAGGGGTTTCTTGCCTGGAGGGGTGAGTCCCAGCTACTCTGGCTGCAGGTGTACAGGAGCTCCCCCACAGCCCCCCCCACACAGGGCACCCAGGTGGGAGGGATCTCATGCCTGGAGGGGCGAGTTTCCTCTACAGGGGCTGAGGCAGAATACCAGCTAGCCAGGACACCAAGGTGGGAGGGGTCTCTCCCCTGGAGGAGCCAGTCTGCTCTACCCTGACTGCAGCAATATAAGAGCTCCCCCAGACAACCACATCCCTTTTCATTCACCCAGGCCCAGGTGATAGCACTTGGCTCTCCATTACTGGACCTGGCTCCTTGCTTGAGCCCCTGGCTGCCCTTTTCGAGGACCCTGTCCCTGTCCCTTGGTTTCAGGCCCTTTTACCAGCCCCTTCCTGTGACTCCCCTCTGTTCCCCTTAGCTGTGGTATGCTGGCACTGCCCAGACCCTCTGCTCCCCCTGCTTCATTCTAGCCTGGGCTCCTCAAATGGGTCCTGACTGCCCACCAATCCCACCCCAAACTCTGCACCACAGGCATCCCCTCACAGTGCCTGCTTTTGCCCCTCCTTTAGTCCAGGACCCTCTCTGAGGATCTACACACCTAGGGAAGAGGAGCTGAATTAGCTGGCCTGTGCACCCTGATTGCTCCCAGTGGGAAACAGCCCTGCCACTCGCCTGTGTCCCCTTTGCCGCCTGAACCTTGATGCCTGGCAGTTAACATGTGACTTGCTCCAACCCAGCCCTGAGATATCCCCTCCCTTCCCTCCAGTGCCCTCTCACCTTGCATGCTGCCCCTACCCCAACCCAGCCTTCCCTAACCCTGGTCCTTTGCGCTCCAGTCCCAGGGACTGACTGCTCACTTGAGCCCCTGACACTGTTTCTCGTGTCCTTTAGTGTAGCATGGAGTCTCTTTGTGTTGGGTCTGTCCTGGGAGCCTCTTGCTTGTGCCCACCAGCAGCTCCCCTATGTGCCCCTTGCACTTTACTCTGTCTTCTGGTCCTCATGCAACCCTTCCTCACCTTCCCCTCTCAAATTCCACTGGAGTTTGTGGGTCTCCTTCTCCTTGGGTCTCTCATCCATGGTTGTTTCCTGGGCTCCTGGCTTGGGACCTGGGTCTTTCCCCTCTGAGCACCCACTGTGACCCCCCGCCGTGCCTCCCGTAGCCCCCCCTCTTTTCCCCCTTCCTTTGCCAGGCCTCCTTTGCCAGGTCCCTGGCCCTGGATTCTAATCTGGGCCAGAGCACCTTATGAGAAACAGAGTTCCGCCCCTCACCTGGGCTCCTTGCTCTCCCTGGGTGCTTGGTCCTGCATCTGGAACCCTGACACCTGTCAGTGGCCTTGGGCCTGTACCTGCCTGCCCCAGTTGGATCCCCTGCCTTCCCAACCAAGTCTTGTCCACTGTCCTGAGCCTCCTTCCCCAGCCCCAGCCATTGTCTCTCTATTCCCTGTCCTGGCTCCTTGCTTGAGCCTCTGGTGGCTCTTGTTGCTGAGAGCATGCCTGGGCATTGACTGTGGGCCCTTCTTGGGCTGCTTCCCAACTCCCCTTGGTGTTCCTGCACTGCAGTCCACTAGTACCACCTGCCTTCCCATCCCTGCCCTTCCCTGTTCTCCCCTGGTGTGGGCCCTCCACTAGGTCCCTAACCTGGGCTCCTTGCTGGGGTCCAGGCCCTACCCCACCAATACCTGTCCTCCGACCCTTCTCATTGTGCCCTATTTGGCCTTCCTTTTGTTCCTGTCCCCATGAAACCCCCTTTACTGATACCTTTCCCAGGATTCACCCCAGGCCAGGGGAGTGGACCTGGCCTCTTGGTCCTCCTGGCTCCTTAGGGGAAAAAGTAGCCCTGCCCCTTGCCTGGGCCCTTTGGCCTCCTTCAGCACGGGTCCTGCTCCCCAACCCCGACACCTAGTCGTAGACCTGGGCCTTGAGCCTTCCTCCCTATGTGCACCAGCTCCTCTCTCTCCTCTCCCTAACTTCCCAGCCCTGCTCTGGTCCAGGTGCCTCCCTGACAATCTACTTACCTGGGGCCTAGGAGTGGATTGGCTGGCCTCTGTGCCCTAAAGGCTTCTATGGGAAACAGAGCCCTGCCCCTCGCCTGGGCCCCTTGCTCTCCCTGGGTGCTTGGTTCTGCACCAGGTGACCCTGGGCCTGGAGCCTGCCTGCACACTGCTGGATCCCCAGCCTTTCCTCCCAAGTCTTGTCCACTGTCCTGAGCCCCCTGCCCAAGCCCTGGCCCTTGGCTCTCTGTTCCCTGACCTGGCTCCTCACTTGAGATTCTGGTGGTCCTTCTTGATCCTTGTTTTCTGGGCATTGTCTGAGGGCCCCTCACCGGGGCCGCTTCCCTGCTCCCATTGACTTCCCTGTACTGCAGTACCCTAGTGCAGCCCCGCCTTACCAGCCCTGCCCTACCCTGCTCTCCCCTGGCCTATGACCTCCTCTAGGTCTCTTGCCTGGGCCCCTTACTGTGGTCCTGGCCCCACCCCACCCACACCTGTCCTGCGGCCCTTCAGGCTCTACCCTCCTTTGGACCTCCTGTAGTTTCTGTGTCTGCTAGGCCTGCTTTCCTGATCCCCTTCCCAGGATGCTCACCCTGGCCAGAGTACCTGACCTGGCCTCTTGGCCCTGCAGGCCCCCAATTTGGGAAAACGTAGCCCAGCCTCTGGCCTCTGACCTTTGGCTTCCCTCAGCCCGGGCCCTGTTCCTGAACCATGACACCCTGCAGTGGACCTGGGCCTTGGGCGTTCCTCCCACTGCGCCACCTGCTCCACTTTCTCTCCTCCCTCCCCTCCCCATCCATGTCCCTTTACATTTACCCAGGACCAGGTACTAGCACTGGGCTCTCCATTACTGGCCCAGGCTCCTTTCTTGAGCCCCTTGCTGCTCTTCTTGAGGACCTTTTCTCTTCCGTTGGTTTCAGGCCTTTGTAAAAGGCCCCATCCTGTGCCTACCCTCTGTTCCACTGGCACTGTGGTATCCTGGCACTGCTGGGACCCTTCACTTTCCCTGCTTCTCCCTAGCCTGGGCTCCTCAAATGAGAGTGACATGAGGAACACTGTCAGGGGCTCAGGTGAGTGCCCAGGTCCCCTTGCTTAGGACTGCCAGTGGGCTGCCCTAGTTGCCCCTTGTGCTTTTCTCTGTCTCCTGGTCCTCACACAGCCCTTCGTCCCCTTCCCCTTGTGCTATAGTCTGGCTGGGCAAAATAACCGAGAGGTAACAAGCAACTTAAAGGTTGAAATGGGAACTACTTTATTGAGAGTGAACTCAGCGGGAACTGAGCGAGAACTCAAAGTAGCGGGCACCCAAGGTAGCAGGAGCCGCTTCCCTGCTGGACAGCAGAGGTATATATGCTTAATTAATTACACACAGTTTAACTTAATTAACATCATCTAGATACAGCAGTCAGCCAATAAGGAATCCTCATCATCTTAATGGCTCGCAGGCATTGCTTCACAAATCACTCCTCCTGGCAAAGTGCCAGGCACCATCTTGACTTGATTTGCATCCCCAACATCTCCTCCCTTTTGTTTTATTAAACAACAAGTGTGTGGCTTAGGGACTGTGCCTGTTTTAGGTTGTCCAATACTACATATGGTTCTTACCCGTCATTGGATGGTCTGACTTCAAATCGTCAGCCTTCTGTCTTAGGTTGGTACCATTGTAATTGGATCTTACCCATCTTTGACTACCGGCCCAACACACTTAGCCATACTTGTGGATAACGACCATAGTGGTTTTTACACAAACACCATAAACAACCTGCTACAAGCAGAAGGAGGAGGATATAAAATGCCACGATATCAAGCATTTGACAGCTCCAAGTAAGAAGCCCTTGGAAAAATTGTACCACCGATGACACTGTCAGCAAAGATACCCTGACACTTCTATAATTTGTTGTATCAGTTCATAATGCATATAAGTGATACACAGTCCAGGTAAGTTCCACAAGCCACTTAAAGCAAAGGAATCCATTAATATGTCTATTTCTTCTTGAAGTAAATATTGATGCAACAGTTTGTACAGTTTGTGTGATAGCTGTCGCAGAAGCTGTAGGAGTAGCAGCAGAAACAGCAACAGCTGTGATGATGGTAGCTGTAATTCCGAACTCTCATTTGGTTTTTCAGTAATACTGGAAATTCTTCTATTTTTGTCTTAAGGTAGGAATTCTGGCAATAATGGCTAAAGAAAATTGTGTAGCATTCCAGCAGGCACTAAGAAAACAATTTTCTGAACAATTTAGTACATTGTTCTGAACAGAATTATTAGATATAATGAAAAGGAAAGGTAAAAGTAAACAAACAGATCTGTTAACCTCATTTTTTTGTTCACATATTAAAACAATACCCAATTTAAATTAAACTGTTTAAATCACGTGAATAAAAGATATTTGGATCCAATTTTTTCATGAGTGCTCCTGATATATGGACATATGCACATATAGACATACAACACATAACACAAGTGTGCACACATAACACAATAGTAATAAAGGCCTTGTAGCTTTTCACAGGTGAAATGTCCATTGCAATGTTTAAAAACTCCACAGTTGATTAAAAAAAATAAAACTGATCAGAAAAACATTAACCTAGGTCTGTATGAGCTCAAAAAATAAAATAGAAAAAAAACATCCTGGCTACCACCTGGTTTTGACTCTTCTTTTGACATCCATCCTTGTTCCTGTAACTTGCATATGGGTTTGAAGGTATTCCCACAAGTAAGCCTCAAGGTTTTTTACATTTGAAATAGGCCTTAATGGTGTTCATTGTTCATTAGCCTCCAGGTGTAGGAGAACCATTATCACAGATGTAAGGATGGCTAAACTGGAGTTCTGGATATCAGCTGTTATGGATTTGAGCCAAATCATCTTCTTTTTGGTCTGTAGAAATCACTTTAGTTAGTCTCTCTGGAATCCAAATCAGCTGCTGTTCTCCCTGTGGAAACACACAAACAGACCTCCGACTCCAGACAATCACTGGGTCAGGACCTTTCCATTGTCCAGTTAGAATATCCTTCCAAAGTACCTTTGGCTTATGTACATGTTTTGGACACATGTGCCTTTCCGCAGCACTAAGTCCTGTTGAATCCAAATTTAAAAAGTTTAGCATAAAAAGGGTTATTTTAAGTTTATCTTTGGGGGATTTATATCCCTTCCCAGTTCCCTCTTTTTGTTTTAGTAAGTACATTTTAATAGTTTGATGAGCTCTTTCAACTATTCCTTTTCCCTGTGGATTATACGGGATTCCTATTATGTGAGTAGTGCCAAACGATGAGCAAAATTGCTTGAAAGAAGCAGAAGTATAGCCAGGGCCATTATCTGTTTTTAACTGTTTTGGAATGCCCGCAGTGGCAAAATTTTGTAAACAATGAGATATAATATCTTTAGTTTTTTTTCTCTGGTATGAAGGGAGCCCATTAAATATTCAGAAGAAGTATCAACTGTAACATGTAGATATTTTAATTTTCCAAATTCTGGCATGTGTGTGATGTCCATTTGCCCTATATGATTAGGTATCAGTCCTCTAGGATCGAGTCCAAGATTAACTTGTGGTAAAAAGGTCACACAATTTTGACATTGTTTTATTATATGTCTAGCTTGTTCCTTAGTTATTTTAAAATGCTTTTGCAAGGTATTAGCATTGACATGGAAGGATTTGTGAAAATTTGTAGCTTCTTCTAATATAGAAAAAATATGTATGTCATGTGTGGTTTTATCTGCTAAATTGTTGCCCAAACTAAGGGCTCCAGGCAATCCTGTATGTGCCCTGATATGAATGGATCTTTTCTGTCCCAGATTAAACTTTTTATAGCAGAAAACAAAGAGAAAACTGTAGAGGAAGGGGAAATCCTACCAGCATCTTCAAGGGAATTTATAGCATTAACTATATACAAACTATCAGAAAATAAATTAAATACGGAATCTTTAAACATCACAAAAACTTGTAATACTGCATTAAGCTCTACCTTTTGAGCTGATTGTTCAGGTACTAAAAATGTAAAAGCTTGATCAGGGGTAATTACTGCTGCTGTACCATTATTTGACCCATCAGTGAATATATTTGGAGCATTCATGATAGGTGTTTTTCTTGTCATTTTTGGAAAAACTACAGGATGCGAGGACCAAAAAGACAACAAAGGATTAGATGGTAAGTGGTTATCAAATGAACAAATAGATTTGCACATAATTATTGCCCAAGTATTTAACTCATTAGCTAACTCGTTAATTTGATCCATAGTATATGGAGTGATAATTTTGTTAGAAGAAATTCCAAATACTCCCTTTGTTGCTTTTATTCCTTTGAGTATTAATTGTCCTACAGCCTCAGGATAGCTAGTAAGAATAGTGTTAGGTGAATAAGATAAATCCATCCATAATAATGGACCTTCTTGCCAAAATACTCCTGTAGGAATATTTTTTGTTGGTAGTACAATAAATAATAAAGGCAAACTTATATCAATTCTATCCAAATGCATATTCTCCATATATGTTTCAATGAGTTTTAATGTCTTTCTTGCTTCAGGCATTAACATGTGGGGTGAATTTGGATCCAATGGACCTTTTAGGATATCAAATAAAGGTCCCAACTCTCCTGTTGGTATGCCTAGATAAGGCCTTATCCAATTTATGTCTCCTAACAACTTTTGAAAGTCGTTAAGTGATTTAAGTTGATCTACTCGTATTTGAATTTTTGGTGGATGGATCATGGTCGAGGATAATAGAAGTCCTAAATAATTAATCGGAAAATTTAATTGTACTTTATCTATTGCTATCTCTAGATTATAAGGTTTTAATAAGTTTGTAAGTGTGGCATAACATTCTAGCAGCATGTTTTTAATCTTTGTGTGCTAATAATACATCGTCCATATAGTGAAATATTTGTAGTTCAGGATTTTGATTTCTAAGTGGCTGGATTGCTTTGTTAACATAAATTTGACACATAGTTGGGCTGTTAGCCATCCCTTGAGGGAGTACTTTCCATTCATATCTCTGATCAGGACCTTCATGATTCAGTGCAGGGACAGTAGATGCAAAACGTGGACTATCCTCAGGATGAGTTGGAATTGAAAAAAAAACAATCTTTAATATCTATAACTAAAACATACCAGGTTTTTGTCAAAGCAGACAATTGAGGAATCCCCAATTGAGCAGGTCCCATGATAACCATCTCATTATTAATAGCTCTTAAATCTTGCAATAATCTCCATTTACCAGATTTCTTTTTGATGACAAAAATGGGAGTATTATGGGGAGATACAGAAGGTTGTATATGTCCCTCCACTAATTGTTGTTTGACCAGGTCATGGGCTGCTTGTATCTTTTCTTTAGTCAGGGGCCACTGAGGAACCCATACTGGCCTTTCTGATTTCCAAGTAATTTTTATTGTCTCAGTGACCCCCTCCTGAAAACCCAATCCATGTCTATCTGTTTTTTGATCTATTTGTATTAGTGCCACTATACCTTGTCCTTGTTCTCCTAATCCTTTTTCTTTCCTAAAGCCTTATCTAGCCATAATAGTGGGTGCATTTGAATTGATGTTATTTGTTAATGTCAATCCTAATTGATCTAGAACATCTCATCCCCATAAATTTATAGGAAGATGATCCAATACATATGGCTGTATAGTTCCTTCACATCCTTCAGGATCCTTCCAATCTAATACCATCGCACTTCTATGGGGATTAGTCACCACTCCTAGGCCTTGAAGCGTTTGAGTGGCTTGTTGTAATGGCCAATTTTTTGGCCATTCTTGACGAGAGATGATGCTAAGGTCTGCACCTGTATCCAGTAGCCCATTAAATTCATGCCCTTGAATATTTAATTTTAGCATGGGCCAAGAACCTAAATTTAAAGAAAGCATAGCCCAATCTATACCTGTGGAGCCTAATCCCCTGGAACCTCTTTCTACAGTACGACTGGAAAATTTATCATGTAGGCTGGGTATTATTAATAACTGTGCTATTCTATCTCCTGGTGAAATTACTGATATACCCCTTGGAGAACTGGCTATAATTTTTATTTCACCTTCAAAATCAGGATCAATTACCCCAGGACTTATCATAAGTCCTTTTAGAGTAGAAGAACTGCGTCATAATAATAAGCCTACTGTTCCTTGGGGAAGAGATTCTTTTACCCCTGTGGGAATGATTTGAACTCCCATCTCTGGAGTTAGTACTGCTCTGGCAGAGGTGCAGATGTCCAACCCTGCGCTCCCTCTGGTTTGTCTAATGAGGGATCTAATGTATAATGTGTCCTGGGCACTACCCTGATGGTGTTGCTGGGTTCCTCCAATGCCACGTATATTTGTGGTCGTGGGCCCTGGAGCATTGGGCCCCCCTGTCCGTTTTTTGGCGATGGAGTCCAATGTTTTCCTCCATGATATTGTGGGTAAACACCTGGTCCTTGTCCGTTTCTTGACAATGGAGCACCCTCTACAGTAGTCTGAAACAGCACTCATAAGCCCAATGTCTCCCTCTATGGCATCATGGGCAAATACCTAGTATTCTACCCATTTGATACCCAGTTTTGTTAAACCCTCCTCCTATGGGGCAACTCCTTTTAAAATGTCCTGTTTGTCCACAATTGTAGCATGCTTTTGGCCTGGCACCTAAAGCCTGTTGTACTGCATCTGCCAAGACTTGCCCCTGTTCATTAATGTCTCTGCATAATTTAATATATGTGTTTAAATCTCTATGTTTCCATGGTCTAATGGCCTCCCTACACCATTTATTGGCTTGTTTGTAGGCTAGCTGTTTCACCAATGGCATCACTTGTTCTGCATCCCTAAAGACTCTGGTAGCTGTTTGTATAAGCCTATCTACAAATTCAGTGTAAGGTTCATTAGTTCCTTGTATTACCTTAGTAATTGACCTTGTAAATCTCCATGTCCTTGTAAAGTTTTCCATGCCTTAACTGCAGCTGAAGCGATTTGTGAATATATGGCCAGATCATATTGAATTTGTTGCTGCTGACCCTCATAAGGTCCCTCTCCTAGCAACATCTCTAGATTTCTCTGAGAATAACCAGCTGCTGCATTTCGCTTAGCCGTCTCCATACAAAATTCCTGATTGGCAACCTTCCACAACAAAAATTGTCCTCCATTTAGCACAGCTTTGCACATGCTAGCCCAATCTGCTGGTGTCATGTTCAAGTTGGTAATGGATTCGACCATACTTACAGTGAAAGGGGCTTGAGGACCATAGGTTGTTACAGCCTCTTTCAGCTGCTTCACTGTTTTGAAATCTAAAGTATGGTGAATTCGCTGCCCTCCTGCCTCCTCAAATACAGGGCATGCTAATCTTTGAGGTCCTGTCTCAGGATCCCATCTATCAACTATGGGGGTTGGGGGCCACCCAGCATATGTTGTCTCCATATGTGGAGCTGTTGGGTGAATACTTATGCCCTATGGTGATAGAAAGGGGTTAGTAGCAACCTCCCGTTGTAACTTTTCCCCTGATAGCCCTTTCTCCTCTAAACTTTCTTCCCTTTTTTGACTAACTTGAGAGATTTCCTCTTTTACTTGAGCGAGAACTCAAAGTAGCGGGCACCCAAGGTAGTAGGAGCCGCTTCTCTGCCAGACAGCAGAGGTATATATGCTTAACTAATTACACACAGCTTAACTTAATTAACATCATCTAGATACAGCAGTTAGCCAATAAGGAATCCTCATCATCTTAATGGCTCGCTGGCATTGCTTCACAAATCACTCCTCCTGGCAAAGTGCCAGGCGCTATCTTGACTTGATTTGCATCCCCAACACCCTTCTTGTGCTTTCACCTGGCACTTGCAGGTCTTCTGCTCCTTGGATCCCTCATCACAGTTGGTCAGGTAGGTTCTTTGCCTGGGCATCTGGCTTGGGTCCTGGATCTTGGGTCCTGGTTCATGCTCCCCACGCACCCAATGAGACCCACCCCACCATTCCCTCCCATCGCCCTCCTCCTGGCCCCCTTCACTTTCCAGGCCTCCTTTTCCAGGTCCCTGTCCCTGGATTCTCATCTGGGCCAGGGCGCCTTATAGGAAACCGAGCCCTGCCCCTCACCTGGGTTCCTTGCTCTCTCTGGGCCTTTGGTCCTGCACCTGCAACCCTTACACCTGGCAGTGGCTGTGGGCCAGGTGTCTGCTTGTCCTCTGCCAGATCCCCTACTATCCCTCCAAAGTCCATTGTCCTGAGCTCCCTGCCCAAGCCCTGGCCCTTGGCTTTCTGTTCCTTGCCCTGCCTCCTCACTTGAGCCTCTGGGGTCCCTTCTTGCTCCTTGCTTCCCTGGGCTTGGACTGTGGGCCTTGCTGGGGCCAGTGCCCTGCTCCACTTGGCTTCCCTGAACCTCAGAACCCTACTGCTGCCCTCCTGCCTGGCCACACCCTTCCTTGCCCTCCCCTGGCCTGGGCCCTCCTGTAGGTCCGTAGCCTGGGCTCCTTTTTGGAGTGCTGGCCTGCATTCCATCAACACCCTTCCTCTGGCCCTTCACGCTGTACCCTCCTTCATCCCTCCTGTTGTCCCTGTCCCTTCTGGGTACCTTTTCCAGATCCCTTTCCCAGGATGTTCTACAGGGCTAGGAGACTAGAACTGGGTGTTTGGCTCTGAGATCTCCCTTTGGAAAAACGTACCTGTGCCCCTTGCCAGGGAATGGGATAGGGATGGGCTGGAGGGGAGAAAGGGGAGCGGGTGGAACATAGGGAGGGAGGCTCAAGTCCATGTTTCTTTTCATTCACCCAGGCCCAGGTGCTAGCACTTGGCTCTCCATTACTGGGCCTGGCTCCTTGCTTGAGCCCATGGCCACCCTTCTCGAGGACCCTGTCCCTGTCCCTTGGTTTCAGGCCTCTGCTGCTACACCCTCCTGTGCCTCCCCTCTGTTCCCCTCATGCTGTGCTATCCTGGCACTGCCTGGACCCTTTGCTCCCCCTGCTTCACCCTAGCCTAGGCCCCTCAAATGTGTCATGCAGCCCAGTGACCCCCACAACCTCCGCATGCCAGGTATCCCCTCATAGTACCTTATTTTGCCCCTCTTTGGTCCAGGTCCCTCTCTGAGGATCTACTCACCTGGGGCAGAGAAGCAGAACTGGCTGGTCTCAGCGCCCTTAATGCTCCCTATGGGAAACACAGCCCTGCCACTCGCCTGAGTCCCCTTCACTGCCTGAAGCTTGAGGCCTGGCAGTTAACATGGGACTTGCTCCAACCCAGCCCTGAGCAATCCCCTCCCTTCCCTCCCCTGCCCTCTCACTTTGCATGCTGCCCCTACCCCAAACCAGCCCTCCCTAACCCTGACCCTTTGTGCTCCAGTCTCTGGGCCTGGGTGATCGTCTGAGCCCCTGACCACATTCTCATGTCCCTTGGCATAGCATGGAGTCTCTTCCTGTTGGGTCTGACCTGGGGGCCTCTTGCTTGGGCCCCCCAGCTGGTTCCCCTAGGTGCCCCTTCTTCCTAGGAAGCCCTGCTTCCCTCTGTCTCCTGGTCCTCATAGAGCCCCTAACTCCCTTCCCCTCGTGATTTTTCCTGGCACCCGCGGGTCTCCTGCTCCTTGGGTCCCTCATCCCCATCAGTAGGGTGGGTCCCTTGCTGGGTGCCTGTCTTGGGTCTTGGCTCTTGCCCCTCAATGCACCCACTCCCAACCCCACCTAGTCCTCCTGTAGTCCTCCTTCTGGCCTCCATCTTTTGTTCAGCCTCGTTTGCCAGGTCCTTGGTTCTGGATTCAAATTGGAGCCAAGGTGACTTATGGGAACGAGAGCTCTGCCACTCACCTGGGCTCCTTTCCTTCCCTGGGTGCTTGGTCCTGCACCAGAACACTGCATCCTGGAGGTGGCCCTGGGTCTGGAGCCTGACTGCCCCCTGCTGGATCCCCTGCCTTCCCTCCCAAATCTTGTCCACTCTCCTGAGCCCCCTGCCCAAGCCCTGGCCCTTGCCTCTCCTCTCCATTCCCTGGCCTGGCTTCTCGCTTGAGCCTCTGGTGGCCCTTCTTGCTCTGTGATTTTCTGGGCTTTGTCTGAGGGCTCCACACGGGAGCCCCTTCCCTGCTCCCCTTGGCTTCCCTGTACTGCAGTACCCTAGTGCAGCCCCGCCTTCCAGGCCCAGTGTTCCCTGCTCTCCCCTGGCCTGGGCCATCCTCTAGGTCGCTTACCTGGGCTTCTTGTTGGGGTCCTGGCCCCCACACCACTCACACCAGTCCTGTGGCCCTTCTGGCTGTGCCCTCCTTTGGCCCTCCTGTCATTTCTGTCTCTTCCAGGCCTGCTTTCCTGATCCCCTTCCCAGGATGCTCACCAGGGCCAGGGGACTTGGTCTGGCCTCTTGGCCCTGCGGGCTCCCTTTGGGAAAACATAGCCCTGCCCCTTGCCTGGGCCCTTTGGCCTCCCTCAGCCTGGGCCCTGCTCCCAATCCCTGACACCCTGCAGTGGACCTGAGACTTGAGCCCCCCTCTCCATGTGCCATAGGCTCCCCTTTCTCCCCTCCTGCCCATCTCTATCCATTTTTCTTTTCATTCACCCAGGCCCAGGTGCTAGCACTTGGCTCTCCATTACTGAGCCCTGCTCCTTGCGTGAGCCCCTGGCCACACTTCTTGAGGATCCTGTCCCTGTCCCTTGGTTTCAGGTCTCTACTGCTAGCCCCCTCCTGTGCCTCCCCTCTGTTCCCCTCATGCTGTGGTATCCTGGCACATCCAGGACCCTCTGCTCCCCCTGCTTCGCCCTAGCCTAGGCCCCTCAAATGTGTCATGCAGCCCAAAGACTCCCTCCCAACCTCCGCATGCCAGGTATCCCCTCACAGTACCCTCTTTTGCCCCTCCTTTGGTCCAGTTCCCTCTCTGAGGATCTACTCACCTGCAGCAGAGGATGGGAATTGGCTGGTCTCTGCACCCTGAATGCTCCCTATGGGAAACACAGCCCTGCCACTCTCCTGAGTCCCCTTCACCGCCTGAACATTGAGGCCCGGCATTTAACATGGGACTTGCTCCAACCCATCCCTGAGCACTCCTCTCCCTTCCCTCCCCTGCCCTCTCATCTTGCATTCTGCCCCTACCCCACCCCAGCCCTCCCTAACCCTGACCCTTTGTGCTCCTGTCTCTGGGCCTGGGTGCTCGCCTGAGCCCCTGAACACGTTCCTCATGTCCCTTGGCATAGCATGGAGTCTCTTCGTGTTGGGTATGACCTGGGGGCCCCTTGTTTGGGCCCCCCAGCGGGTTCCTCTAGGTGCCTCTTGAGCTTCTGTCTGTCTCCTGGTCCTCATAGAGCCCCTACTTCCCTTCCCTTTGCGGTTTTTCCTGGCCCCGGTGTGTCTCCTGCTTCTTGTGTCCTTCATCACCATCGGTAATGTGGGTCCCTTGCTGGATGCCTGTCTTGGGTCCTGGCTCTCGCCCCTTAATGCACCCACCAGGACCCACACTGTACCCTCCCATCGCCCTCCTCCTGGCCCCCTTCCCTTGTCTGGCCTCATTTGTCAGGTCCCTTGCCCTGGATTCATATCAGAGCCAGGGTGACTTATGGGAAAGAGAGCCCTGCCACTCGCCTGGGCCCCTTGCTCTCCCTGGGTGCTTGGTCCTGCACCAGGAACACTGGATCCTGGAGGTGGCCCTGGGCCTGGAGCCTGACTGCCCCCTGCTGGATCCCCTGCCTTCCCTCCCAAATCTTGTCCACTCTCCTGAGCCCCCTGCCCAAGCCCTGGCCCTTGCCTCTCTTCTCCGTTCCCTGGCCTGGCTCCTCACTTGAGCCTCTGGTGGCCCTTCTTGCTCCATGATTTTCTGGGCTTTGTCTGAGGGCCACACACGGGAGCCCCTTCCCTGCTCCACTGGGCTTCCCTGTACTGTAGTACCCTTGTGCAGCCCTGCCTTCCAGGCCCAGTATTCCCTGCTCTCCCCTGGCCTGGGCCATCCTCTAGGTCGCTTACCTGGGCTTCTTGTTGGGGTCCTGGCCCCCACACCACTCACACCGGTCCTGTGGCCCTTCTGGCTGTGCTCTCCTTCGGCCCTCCTGTCGTTTCTGTCTCTTCCAGGCCTGCTTTCCTGATCCCCTTCCCAGGATGCTCACCAGGGCCAGGAGACTTGATCTGGCCTCTTGGCCCTGTGGGCTCCCTTTGGGAAAACAGCCCTGCCCCTTGCCTGGGCCCTTTGTCCCCCCTCAGCCTGGGCCCTGCTCCCAAATCCTGACACCCAGCAGTGGACCTGGGCATTGAGCCTTCTTCTCCCTGGGTCATCCACTCCCCTTGCTCCCCTTTCTCCCCTCCCATCCCTGGTCTGATTTCATGGGACCAATGACCGGGTCCTGGCACTTGGCTCTCCATTCTTGGGCTTGTCTCCTTGCTAGAGCCCCTGGTTTCCCTTCTGATGACCCTGTCCCTGTTCCTTGATTTCAGGCCCCTTGCTTGGCCCCCTTCCTGTGTCTCCCCTCTGTTCCCCTTGTACTGGGGTATTTTGTCATTGACAGGACCATCCCCTCCCCCTGCTTCTCCCTAGCCTCATCTCCTCCAATAGTTGCTGGCTCCCCACTGACACTCCCCCAAATCGAGACCAAAGGTAACCCTCACATTGCCTTCCTTTGGTCCTGGATTCTCTCTGAGGATCTACTTATCTGGGGCAGAGGAGTGGAATTGGCTGGCCTCTGGGCCCTGAAGGCTCCCTATGGGAAACAGCCCTGCCACTCGCCTGGGCCCCCATTGCCACCCAAACTTGACACCTGGCAGTGGACTTGGGCCTAGCGATGACCTTGCTTATGGCGATCCCCTCCCTTTCCTCTCCTGCCTTCTACCTTGCAAGTTGCCCCTAAGCCAACCCAGCCCTCTCTCACCCTGACCCTTCGCCCTACAGTTCCAGGTCCTCGCTGCAAGTCTGAGCCCATTACCGCTTCCCTCGTGTCATGTTGATTTGCCTGATGTCTCTTTGTGTCTTACCTTGCTTTGGCCCCCTAGGGTACTCCCCTCTGTGCCCTATGCACTGCCCTCTGTCTCCTCATCATAACGCCACCCCTTTCTCTCTTTTCCCTAGCACTTTTTCCTGGAGCATGGGCCTCCTGCTCATTGGGCCACTAATAACTTTTGGTGGGGTCGGTCCCTTGCCTGGGCTCCTTGATTGGGTCCTTGCTCTTGCCTCTCTCTGTTCCCACCGTGACTCCCCACTGTGCCCTCCCATCGCACTCCTCCTGGCCCCCATCCCTTGCCAGGCTCCCTTGGCCTGGGCCCTGGCCCTTGATTCTCATCTGCCCCAGGGTGTCTTATGGGAAAAAAAAAAAAACCTGAACCTTGACTAAACTTGCTTTCCCTGGGCCCTTGGGGCAGCACCCAGAACCCTGACACCTGGCAGTGGTGCTGGGCCTCGAGCCTGCCTCACCCCTGCTGGATCCCCTGCCTTCCCACCTCAGCCCTGTCCACTGTCCTAAGCCCCCTGCCCAAGCCCTGGCCCTTGGCTTTCCATTCCCCAGCCTGTCTTCTCTCTTGAGCCTCTTGGGGCGCTTCTTGCTCCATGCTTCCTTGGGCTAGGACTGCGGGCCTCGCTGTGGCTGCAACCTGCTCCCCTTGGTGTCCCTGCACCTCAGAATGCTAGTGCTGCCCACCTGCCCAGCACCACGCTTCCCTGCTTTCCCCTAGCCTAGGCCCTCCTCTAGGTCCCTAGTCTGGGCTCCTGGCCCCCACCCCACCCACACCCATCCTATGGCCCTTCAGTGTGTGTCCTCCTTCAGCCCTCCTGTTGTTTCTGTCTCTGCCAGGCCTGTTTTCCTGATCCCCTTCCCAGGATGGTCACCCGGGGCCAAGGGACTTGACCTGGCCTCTTGGCCCTGCAGACTCTGTTTGGGCCCTTTGGCCTCCCTCAGTGGGGTCCTACTCCTGAACCCTGACACCCTGCAGTAGACCTGAGACTTGAGCCCTCCTCCCACTGTCCCACCCACTCCCCTTTATCTCCTCCCTCCCTCCCCATCCATGTTTCTTTTCATTCACCCAGGCCTAGGTGCTTGCACTTGGCTCTCCATTACTGGGCCCGGCTCCTTGCTTGAACCCCTGGCT
Organism: Marmota monax; assembly: GCF_021218885.2. Classification (NCBI taxonomy): domain Eukaryota; kingdom Metazoa; phylum Chordata; class Mammalia; order Rodentia; family Sciuridae; genus Marmota; species Marmota monax. The sequence goes on from NW_026693786.1 coordinate 3,314,387, forward strand.
GCCCTTCTCGAGGACCCTGTCCCAATACCTTGGTTTCAGGCCCCTTTTACCGGCCCCCTCCTGTGACTCCCCTCTGTTCCCCTTATGCTGTGGTATCCTGGCACTGTCCAGACCATCTGCTCCCCCTGCTTCTTTCTAGCCTATGCTCCTCCAGTGGGTCATGGCAGCCCACTGACCCCACCCTGCAAACTCTGCATGCCATGAATCTCCTCACAGTACCCTCTTTTGCCCCTCCTTTGGTCTAGGTCCTCTCTGAGGATCTACTCACCTGGGGAAGAGGAGTGCAATTGGCTGGACTCTGGGCCCAGAAGACTCCCTATGGGCAACACAGCGCTGCCCCTCGCCTGGACCGCCATCGTAGCCCAAACTTGACACCTGGCAGTGGATGTGGGCCGAGTGATGACCTTTCCCTGGGCAATCTCCTGCCTTCCCTCCCCTGCCCTCTAGCCTTGCAAGATGCCCCAATGCCAACCCAGCCCTCCCACACCCTGACCCTTCACCCCACATTCCCCAGGCCTGGCTGCCAGCCTGAGCCCTTTACTGCATTCCTTGTGTCTTCTTACTTTGAGTGGTGTCTCTTTGTGTCGGGTCTGACCTGGGGTCCCTTTGCTTTGGCCCCCTAGTCTGCCTCCCCTCTGTGCCCTTTGCACCACCCTCCCTCTCCTCATCCTAGTGCCTCCTCTTCCTCTTCTTCCCCTAGTGCTTTTTCCTGGAGCATGGGCTCCTGCTCATTGGGTCCCTAATACTTTTTATTGGGGTTAGTACCTTGCCTGGGTACATTGGTGAGTTCTGGCTCTTGCCCCTCTCTGCATCCACTGCGACCCCCACTGTGCCCTCCCATCACAGTCCTCCTGGCCCTTGTCCCTTGAAAGGACCCCTTGGCATGGTCCCTGGCCCTTGATTCTTATCTGGGCCAGAGCTTCTTATGGAAAACAGAGCCCTGCTTCTGGCCTGGGCCCTTTGCTCTCCCTGGGCCTATGGTCCTGCCCCCAGAACCCTGACACCTGGCAGTGGCCCTGGGCTTGGAGCTTGCCTACCCCTGCTGGATCCCTTGCCTTACCTCCCCATCCCTGTCCACTTCCCTGAGACCCCTGCCCCAGCCCTGGCTCTTGGCTCTCTGGTCCCTGGCCTGGCTCCTTGCTTGAGCCTCTTGTTGGCCTTTCTTGCTCATTGCATCCCTGGGTTTTGTCTGTGGGCCCCTCACTGGAGCCACTTGCCTGCTCCCCTTGACTTCCCTGTACTGCAGTACCCTAGTGCAGCCCCATCTTCGTGGCCCTGCCCTTCCCTGGTCTTCCCTGGCATGGATCCTTCTCTAGGTCCCTAACCTGGTTTCCTTCCTTGGGTCCTGGGACAGACCCCACACTCCCCATTCCTCTGGCCCTTCATGCTGTGCCATTTTGGGCCCTCCTGTCATCCTTGTGCCTTCTGTGCCCCTTTTCCTAATCCCTTTCCCAGGATGCTCACCAGGGCCAGGGGACTGAACCTGGCCTCTTGGCCCATGGACTTTCTTTAGGAAAACGTAGCCCTGCCCCTTGCCTGGGCCCTTTGGCCTCCCTCAGCCCGGGCCCTGCTCCCTGACTCTGACACCCTCCAGTGGGCCTGGGCCTTGAGCCTCCCTCTTTGCTCTACCAGCTCCCTCCCTTTCTTCCTTCCCATCAGCAGTCCTGTACGTTTTCATGTACCCCTGGCCCCAGCCCTTGCACTTGGCTCTCCGTTCCTGGGCCTGGCTCCTTGCTTAAGCCCCTGGCTGCCCTGCTCGAGGACCCTGCTCATGTTCCTTGATTTCAGGCCCCTTACTGGGGGCGCTGATATGCCTCCCCTCTGTTTTCCTTGTGCTGTGGTAACCTGGCACTGGCTGGACCCTCCCCTCCCACACCTTCTCCAGAGACTGGGCTCCTTAATTGTGTCCTTGTGCCCCACCAATGCCCCCCACATCCAGATGAAAGGTATTTTCTCACAGTCCCCTCCTTTGTCCCTCCTTTGGTTCTGGTTCCTCTGTAAGAATCTACTCACTTGGGGCAGACTACTGGAATTGACTGGCCTCTATGTCCTGAAATCTCCCTATGGAAACAGAGCCCTTCCCCTCGCCGGGGTCATCCTCGCCGCCAGAACCCTGACACCTGGCAGTGGAAGTGTGCTTTGTGCTCGCCATGCCCTGCGTCATTTCCTCCTTTTCCTCCCCTGCCCTCTGGCCTTCCATGCTGCCGCAAACCCATCCCAGCGCTCCCTGACCCTGACCCTTCGCCTGAGCCCCTGACCATGTTCCCGAGTCGTGTGGCATCATTTGGCTTTGCCTGGTGTCATTCTGTTTTGGGCACTCTAGCGTGCTCCGATTGGTTTGCCCTGTGCTTCCAGCTGACTCCTCCTTCTCATGCTGCCCCTTTCTCCCCATCCACTTGTGCTATACCTGGGCGCACCCAGGAGCAGCCTGCTCATTGAGTCTCTCATTTTTGGTCACTCTGGTGGGATCCTTACCTGGAATCCTTGCTTGGTTCCTGGCTCTTGCCCCTCTCCACACCCACCAGGGCCCCGCACCACACCCTCCCATTGCCCTCCTCCTGGGCTCCATCCCTTACCAGGCCCCCTTTGCCCATTCCCTGACCCTGGTTTCTCATCTGGGCCAGAACACCTTATGGGAAACAGAGCACTTCCTCTCACTTGAGCCACTTGCTCTTCTTTGGCCCTTGGTCCTGCACACGGAACCCTGACACCTGGCAGTGGCCCTGGGCCTCACGCCTGCCTGTCACCTCTCGGATCCCCTGCCTTCCCTCCCTGGCCTTGTGTACTGTCCTGAGACCCCTGCCCCAGCCTTGGCCCTTGGCTCTCCATTCCCTGGCCTGGCTCCTCCTTGGAGCTTCCAGTGACCCTTCTTGTTGCCTGCATTTCTGGGCTTTGACTTTGTGCCCCTCGCTTGAGCCGATTCCCTGCTTCCCTTCCCTGCAGAACCCTAGTGCTGCCCACCTGCCCACCATCCCTTCTCTGCCCTTGCATGGGACCTCATCTAGGTTCCTACCCTGGTCTCCATGCTGGGGTCCTGGCCCCCACCCCAACAACACTCATCCTCTGGTCCTTTCCACTGTGCCCTCCTTTGGATCTCCTGTTGTCCCTATCCCTGCTGTGCCCCTTTTCCGGATCCCTTTACTAGGATGCACACAATGGTCAGGGAACTTGACCTGGCATTTTGGCTCTGGGGGTTCCCTTTGGGAAAATGTTGCTGTGCCCCTTGCCTGGGCCCTTTGGCCTCCCTCAGCCCAGCCCTGCTCCCCAACCCTGACACACAGCAGTGGACCTGGTCTTTGAGCCCTCCTCTCGCTGCACCACCCATTCCATTTTCTATTCTCCCTCCCCTCCCAGTCCAATTAGTTTTCATGAGGCACTGGCCAAGGCCCTGCCCATTGGCTCTCCATTCCTTGGCCTTGTCCCTTGCTTGACCCCTGGCCGCCCTTCTTGAGGACTCTATCCCTGTCCTGTGATTTCAGGCCCATTTTTCCGGCCTCCTCCTGGGCCTCCTCTCTGTTCCCCTTTGAACTGTGGTTCCCTGGCACTGCCAGGACCCTCCCCTCCCCCTGTTTCTCCCTAACCTAGGCTCCTTGAAAGGGTCCTGGCTCCCCACCGACCCTCGCCCCCAATTCCGGATGCAAGGTAGCCCCTCATAGTGCCCTCCTTTGGCCCTTTTTTGGTCCTGGTCCCTCTGTGAAATTCTATTCACTTGGGGCAGAGGAGTGGAATTGGCTGACCTCTGCTCCCTGAAGACTCCCTATGGGAAACATAGCCCTGCCCCTCACCTGGGCCCTGTTCGCCTTCCAAACATTGATACCTGGCAGTGAACTTGGGTCGTTCACTGTCCTTGCCCTGCACAATCTTCTCCCTTCTCTCCCCTACCATCTAGCCTTGCATGTTGCCCCTACCCCAACCTAGCCCTCCCTAACCCTGAAATTTCGCGCTCCAGGTTCAGGGCCTGGCTGCTTGCCTGAGCTCCGGACCACATTCCTTGTGTTGCATCGTGTTGTGAGGTGTCACTTCACATACATATGACCAGGGGGCCCCCTTGCCTGGGCCCCTTAGTGCGCTCTACTGGGTGCTCTTGGTGCTCCCCTCTGTCTCCACATCCTAGCACCAATCCTTCCTCTCCTTCCACTAGCACCTTCCCCTGGAGTGCTGGCCTCCTGCTTCTTGGATTTCTAATGCTCTGTGGGTGGGATCAGTCAATTGCCTGGGATCCTGTCTTGAGTCCTGGCTCTTGCCCCACTCTGCACCCACCGAGACCCCGCTCAATGACCTCCTGTCGCCTTCCTCTGGGCCCCCGTCACTTGCCAGGACCTTGACCTAGTCCCTGGCCCTTGATTCTCATTTGGGCCAGGGCACCTCATGGGAAAGAGAGCCCTGCCCCTCACCTGGGCCCCTTGCTCTCTCTGGGTGCTTGGTCCTGCACCCAGAACACTGAGACCTGGCAGTGGCCCTGGGCCTGAAGCCTGACTCCCCACTGCCAGATCCCTGCCTTCCCCCCTCAGCCATTTCCATGGTCCTAAGCCCCTGCTGCAGCCCTGGCCCTTGTCACTCCATTCCCTGGCCTGTCTCCTCTCTTGAGCCTATGGTGGTCCTTCTTGCTCCATGTGTCCCTGGGCTTGGACTGCAGGCCCCTTGATTGGGCTGCTTCCCTGCTCCCCTTGGCTTCCCTGCATCGCAGAACCCTAGTGCTGCTCACCTGCCTAGCCCCTCCCTTCCCTACTCTTTCAGGATGGGGCCCACCTCTAGGTCCCTAGCCTGGTATCCTTGCTGGGGTCCTGTCCCCCAACCCACCAACAGGTGTTCTCTGGCACTACCTACTGTGCCCTCCTTGGGATCTCTGTCTCTGTCCCTGCTGTGCCCCTTTTCCTGATCCCTTTATGAGGATGCTCACCTGGGCCAGGGGACTGGACCTTGACTTTTGGCCCTGTGGGCTCTTTTTGGGAAAATGTAGCCCTTCCCCTTTTTCTGGACCTTTGCCACCCTCAGCCCAGGCCCTAATCCCCAAACCTGACACCAATAAGTGGACCTGGGCCTTGAGCCATCCTCTCCTTGTGCCACCTGCTCCCCATTCTCTGTCCACTCCCCTCCAAAGCCCTGTTTTCATGGGACCCCTTCCAGGGACACCACTCTTCACTCTCCATTCCTGGGCCTGGCTCCTTGCTTGAGGCTGCCCTTCTCCAGGACCCTGTCCCTTTCCCTTGATTTCAATCCCCTTTATCAGGTCCCCTCCTGTGCCTCCTCTCTGTTCTTGTATTGAAGTGGCACCCCTTTCTCCACAAAAAAAGTCTTACCTGGGCTTCTCCAGAAATCTTCACCATGGCTGATTTTAGGACTGTCAGCAAGAGTTCAATGTAGATAAACTTCCTCTTTTCCTGTTGCCCTGTTTTACTTGGCCACTGGCTGAGAAGATAAAAGCACTCCAGGTGCTGGCCACCCCCTTACAAGTTTTTCACAAATATATCCAGTATAGTAGTTTGTAGAAATGTGAAAACAAGACCTCTGACCTTGAGATGGGCTTCACAGAGATGTCTACATTTTTAAGATAAGTTACCAACTGGGCTCCATGGTAACAACTGGCAGGGAGAGGAATAAAGGGGAAAAGAAGCTCTCCCCTTCTCAGGAGTTGTCCTTGAAGAGCTAACTTGCCCAAAACAGTGAAAGAAACAGCTGCTTTTATGTGAACTTCTGCAGACTGTGAACTTCTCAGCCCCTCCCCTTACATGCTGGGTATAAAATTCTGACTGCCTGAAATTGGGATTCAGGGGATTAATTGATTACAGCAAAAGCTGTGCTCTCTGAACCTGGCTGCAGCCAAATAAAACTGTTTCCTGCTGTGTTCAGTGCCTTGCCTCATTTGACCCGAAAAACAGTACTGTTTGTATCCTGGCACTGGCCGGACTCTCCCCACTCCCACTGCTTCTCCCTAGCCTGGGCTAGGAAGAATGGGTCATGGCTAGAATGGGTCATGGATCACCACCGACCCTGCCAATTCCGGAAAAAAGTTATCCCCTCACAGTGCCCTCCTTTGGTCCTGGGTCCAGGCCCAGGTGCGAGGACTTGGCTCTCCATTACTGGGCACGGCTCTTGCTTGAGCCCCTGGCCACACTTCTCGAGGACCCTGTCACTGTCCCTTGGTTTCACACCCCTGTTGCCAGCCCCCTCCAGTGCCTCCCCTGTGTCACCTCATGCTGTGATATCCTGGCACTGCTGGGACCCTCTGCTCCCCCTGCTTCTCCCTAGCCAAGGCTCCTCGAATGGGGAATGGCAGCCCACTGACCCCCCACCTCTGCACGCCAAGTATACCCTCACAGTACCTGTGAGCTCAAGCACACAAACAGTTAAGTTTTGCTGTGCTTAGCAAAACAAGGAGTTCTGTGAGAAAGCATGAACTCTTTGAACTGTGTCCTTGTTTCTGTCTTAAGAAGATAGGAGAAAAGAATGTTCTGCCAAGTGTAAAATTTATATATATATATATATATATATATATATATATATGTATATGTGTGTGTGTGTGTGTGTGTGTGTGTGTGTGTGTGTGTGTGTTTGCCTGGGAATAACTAACCACAAGTTAATTGATAAGAAATATGGAGCACTGTGACCATAAACAAAGTTTTCCTGAGAATGTTTATCCATGCTTGTAAGGATTAAGCTGGCGAAAGGATGTTTTTTCTTTCCCCTTGTTTTAATTAACAATGTTGTATAAAAGGAGAGAAAAAAGTAAAGATGGTGCTCATTTTCTACTGAATGCATGTGTGTGCGCATGTGTCTTTCTTAAGCATCTCTGCTGTACCAGGAATTACAGATCGTCAGCGGGTCTGACAAGTACCCTCTTTTGCCCCTCCTTTGGTCCAGTTCCCTCTCTGAGGATCTACTCACCTGCAGCAGAGGATGGGAATTGGCTGGTCTCTGCACCCTGAATGCTCCCTATGGGAAACACAGCCCTGCCACTCACCTGAGTCCCCTTCACTGCCTGAACCTTGAGGCCTGGCAGTTAATATGGGACTTGCTCCAACCAAGCCCTGAGTGATCCCCTCCCTTTCCTCCCCTGCCTTCTGGCCTTGTATGCTGCCCCTTCTCCAATCCAGCCCTCCCTAACCCTGACCTTTTACGCTCCAGTCCCTGGGCCTGGGCACTTGCCTGAGCCCCTGACTGCTTTCTTTTGGTGGCTTACTATGGGGTATCTTGGTGTGGGGTCTGACCTGGGAGCCCCTTGATTGGGCCACCTAGTGTGCTCCCTTCCTTGCCCTTTTCACTGCCCTCTGTCTCCTCATCCTAGCACCGCCCCTTCCTCTACTTCCCCTAGCACTTTTCCCTGGTGGACAGGCCTCCTGCTCCTTGGGTTCCTAATCCTCTTTGGGTCGGGTTGGTTCCTTGCCTGGAATCCTTGCTTGGGTCCTGGCTCTTGCCCCTCTTCACACCCACTGCGCTCCTGTGCCATGCCCTCTCATGACCGTCTTCTGGGAACTTGTCCATTGCCAGGACCCCTTGGACCAGTCCCTGGCCCTTGATTCTCATCTGGGTCAAGGCACCTTGTGGAAAACAGAGCCCTGCCCCTCACCTGGGATCTTTGCTCTCCCTGGGTGCTTGGTCCTGCACCAAGAACCGTGACACCTCCAGGGGGGAGCTCCCTCTAACCTGGGTGTCAGTCGGAGTCCCATATACCACTGCACACAGGGGAGAGATGAATCCCCCCTCCAGGGGGGAGCTCCCTCTAACCTGGGTGTCAGGGGGAGCTCCAGACTCCATAGCACACAGGGGAGAGGGGACTCTGCCCTGGGCGGGGAGCTCCTTCTAACCTGGGGTTGGGGGGGGGGGGGAAATCTGAACACCACCCCACCCAGGGGAAAGGGGCTCCGGCCTGGGAGGTGGAGCTCCCTCTAACCTAGGGGTTGGGGGGAGCTCTGTACACCACCACAAACAGGGGAGATGAGGCTCTGCCCTCCAGGGGGAGAGCTCCCTCTAACCTGGGGGTCGGGGGGAGTATGTAAACCACCGCACCCAGGTGAGAGGGGCTCCGCCCTTGGGAGGGGAGCTCCCTCTAACCTGAGGGTCCTGGGAAGCTCTGTACATCACCACACCCAGGGGAGAGGGTGCTAACCACTCTGGGAGGGAGGCCCCTCTAACCTGAGTGTCAGGGGGAGCTCCAATACCACCACTGCACCCAGGCTACAGGGCACTCCTGTCCCTCTGGGGGAGGCCCTTCTAACCTGGGTGTCGTGGGGAGCTCTGATACCACCACGGCACCCAGGCTAGAGAGCACACCCCCCTCTCGGGGGGAAGCCCCTCTAATCTGGGTGGGGGGGGGAGCTCCGATACCACCACGGCACCCAGGCTAGAGGGGCACGCCCCCCTCTCTGGGTGAGGCCTCTCTAACCTTGGTTTGGGGGGGAGCTCCGATACTACCACGGCACCCAGGCTAGAGGGGGAAGCCACCCTCTTGGGGGGAGGCCCCTCTAACCTGGGTGTCAGGGGAGCTCCGATACCACCAAGGCACCCAGGATAGAGGGGCACGCCCACCGCTCGGGGGGGAGGCCAATCTAACCTGGGTGTCGGGTGGAGCTCTGATACCACCAAGGCATCCAGGCTAGAGGGGCACGCCCCGCTCTCGGGGGGAGGCCCCTGTATCCTGGGTGTCACGGGGAGATCCCATACCACCACTGCAACTGGGCTTGAGGGGCATGATCCCCTCTTGGGGGGAGTCCTCTCTAACCTGAGTGTCAGAGGGAGCTTCGATACCACCAGGGCACCCAGGCTACTAGGGCACGCCCACCTCTCGGGGTTGGGGGGAGGCCCCTTTAACCTGGGTGTCAGGGGGAGCTCCGAAATCACCACTGCACCCAGGCTAGAGGGGGAAGTCCACCTCTAGAGGGGAGGCCCCTCTAATCTGTGTGTCAGAGGGAGCTCCGATACCACAAGGGCACCCAGGCTAGAGGGCACTCCTACCCCTCTGGTGTAGGCCCCTCGAACCTGGGTGTCGGGCAGAGCTCCCAGGGCACCCAGGCCAGAGGGCACGCCACCCTGTGGAGGGGCGGAGGTCCCTCAAACCCGGGTATAGGGGGGAGTTCCCAGGGCACTCCCTGCTCTCGGTTGGGGGGAGTCCCCTCTAACCTGGGTGTAGGGGAGAGGTCCCACAGCACCCAGGCTAGAGGGCACTCCCCCCTCTCATGGGGAGGCTTCTCTAACCTGGGTGTCAGGGGGATCTCCGATATCAAAACGGCACCCAGGGTAGAGGGGTATGCCACCATCTGTGGGGTGAGGCCCCTCTAACCTGGGTGTCTGAGGGAGCTCCCAGGGCACCCAGGTACAGGACATGCTCCCCTCTCGGGGCGGGGGTGGCCCCTCTATCCTGGGTGTCTGGGGGAGCTCCCACGGCACCCAGGCTACAGGGCATGAACCCTCTCGGGGTTGGGGGAAGCCCCTCTAACCTGGGTGTCGGGGGGAGCTCCCATGGCACCCAGGCTAGAGGGCACGTGCCCCTCTCGGGGTGGGGGGGAGGCCACACTAACCTGGGTGTTAGGGGGAGCTCCCAGGGCACCCAAGCTAGAGGGCACGCCTCGCTCTCGGGGGTGGGGGAGGCCCCTCTATCCTGGGTGTCGGGAGGAACTCCCATGGCACCCAGGCTAGAGGGCACGCGCCCCTCTTTGGTGTGGGGGCGTCCCCTCTAACCTGGGTGTCTAGGGATCTCCCAAGGCACCTAGGCTAGACGGCACATGCCCCTTTCGGGGGTGGGGGAGGCCCCTCTAACCTGGGTGTCGGGGGGAGCTCTCACAGCACCTAGGCTAGAGGGCACGCCCCCATCTCATGGGTGGGGGAGGGCCCTCAAACATGGTTGTCGGGGGGAAATTCAATGGCACCCAGGCTAGAGGGCACGCTCCCCTCTGGGGGGGGCGGAGGCCCCTCTAACCTGGGTGTAGAAGGGAGCTCCCATGGCACTTAGGCTAGAATCACGCCCCCCCCCTCTCAAGGGTGGGGGAGGCCCTTCTAACCTGGGTGTAGGGGGGAGCTCCCACAGCACCCAGGCTAGAGGGCATGCCCCCCTTTTGGGGGGCGGGAGGCCCCTCTAACCTGGGTGTAGGGGGAGCTCCCATGGCACCCAGGCTAGAGGGCAAGCCCTTCTCTGGGTGGGGGAGGCCCCTCTAACCTGGGTATGGGGCGAGCTACCATGGCACCCAGGCTAGAGGGCATGCGCCCCTCTCGGGAGTAGGGGGGGCCCTCTAACCTGGGTGTCAGGGGGAACTCCCACAAAACCCAGGCTAGAGGGCACGCCCCTCTTTCGGGGTGGGTGGAGACCCTTCTAATCTGGGTGTAGGGGGGAGCTCCCAAGGCACCCAGGCTAGAAGGCACGCCCCCCTCTCGGGTGTGGCGGAGGCCCCTCTAACCTGGGTGTCTGGGGGACCTCCCACGGCACCCAGGCTAGAGGGCACGCCCCCCCTCGGGGGGAGGCCCCTGTAAGTTGGGTGTCAGGGGGAGCACCCATGGCACCCAGGCTAGAGGACACGCCCTTCTCTCCGGGAGCGGGAGGCCCCTGTAAACTGGGTGTCGCGGGGAGCTCCCAGGGCACCCAGGCTAGAGGGCATGCCCCTCTCTCGGGGCTGGGCAATTCCCCTCTAACCTGGGTATCTCGGTGAGCAACCAGGGTGCCCAGGTAGAGGGCACGTCCGCCTCTGGGGGGGGCGGGGGAGGCCCCTGTGGGTGTCGGGGAGAGCTTGGATACCACCCAGGCATGCAGGCTAGAGGGCACTCCACCCTCTCGGGGGAAGCCCCTCTAACCATGGTGTCAGGGGGAGCTCCGATACCACCATGGCACCCTCTCGCGGGGAGTCCTCTCTAACCTGGTTGTCTGGGGGAGCTCCAATACCACCACGGCACCCAGGCTATGGGGCATGCCACCCTCTCGGGGGGAGGCCCCTTTAACCTGGGTGTCCAGGGGAGCTCCCAGGGCACCAAGGCTAGAGGGCATGTCGCCCTCTCGGGGGGGGAGGCCCCACTAACCTGCGTGAAGGGGTTGCTCCCACGGCACCCAGGCTAGAGGGCACGCCGCCCTCTCGGGGGTGGGGGAGGCCCCTCTAACCTGGGTGTCGCAGGGAGCTCCCAATGCACCCAGGGTAGACGGCACACTCTCGGGGGTGGGGAAGGCACCTCTAACGTGTCACGGGGAGAACCCAGGGCACCCTGGCTAGAGGGCACGCCCCCCGCTCAGGGTGGGGGAGGCTCCCAAAACCTGGGTGTCGCGGGGAGCTCCCAGGGCACCCAGGCTAGAGGGCACGCTCCCCTCACGGGGGTGGGGGAGGCCCCTCTAACTTGGGTGTCAAGGGAGCTCCAATACCACCAGGGCACCCAGGCTAGTGGGCCACTCCCCCCTCTCGGAGGGAGGCCCCACTAACTTGGGTGTCAGCAGGAGCTCGGATACCACCCTGGCAAGCAGAATAGAGGGCATTCCCACCTCTCTGGGGGAAGGCCCTCTAACCTGGGCGTTGGGGGGAGCTCCGATACCACCAAGGCACCCAGAGTAGAGGGGCACACCCCCCTTTCATTGGGGGGGAGGCCCTTCTAACTTGTGTGTCGGGGTGAGCTCCCTGGCACCCATGCTAGAGGACACGCCCCCTTCTTGGGGGGGAACGCCCCTCTAACCTGGGTCTCCCGGGGAGCTCCCAGGGCACCCAGTCTAGAGGGCACACCCCTTCTCAGGGGTGGGGGAGGCCCCTTTTACCTGGGTGTCCTGGGGAGCTCCCAGGGCACCCAGGCTAGAGGGCATGCCCCCCTCTCGGGGGTGGGGGAGGCCCCTCTAATGTGGGTGTTGCCTGGAGATCCCAGGGCATCCAGGCTAGAGGGCACGCCCCCCACTTGCAGGTGTGGAAGGCCCCTCTAACCTGGATGTCTGGGGGAGCTGCTCCTCCCTGGGCACCCAGGCTAGAAGGCACGCCCCCCTCTCGGGGGTGGGAGAGGCCCCTGTAACCTGAGTGTCCGGGAGAGGTCCCACAGCACCCAGGCTATTGGGCACGCCCCCCTCTTGGGGTGGGCGGAGGCCCCACTATCCTGGGTGTCGGGGGGAACTCCCAAGGCACCCAGGCTAGATTGCACGCCCCTCTCTCCATCTTGGGGGAGGCGCCTCTAACCTGGGTGTCGTGGGGAGCTCCTGTGGCACCAACGCTAGAGGGCATCGACCCCTCTCGTGGGTGGGGGAGGCCCCTCTAACCTGGGTGTCACAGGGAGCTCCCAGGGCACCAAGGCTAGGGAGGACAACCCCCTATGGAAGGGGGGAGGCCCCTCTAACCTGGATGTCGTGGGGAGTTCCCGTGGCACCCAGGCTAGAGGGGACGCCCCCCTCTGGTGGGTGGGGGAGGCCCCTCTAACCTGGGTGTCAGTGGGAGCGTCCACGACACCCAGGCTAGAGGGTACGGCCCCCTCTAACCTGGGTGTCGGGGGGAGCTCCCACGGGCCCCAGGCTAGAGGGCACGCCCCCCCTTTCAGGGGTGGGGGAGGCCCCTCTAACCTGGGTGTCGGGGGAGCTCCCAGGGCACCCAGGCTAAATGGCACGCTGCACTCTCGGGGGTGGGGGAGGCCCCTCTCACTTGGGTGTCGCGGGGAGCTACCAGGGCACCCAGGCTAGAGGGCATGCCCCACTCTTGGGGGGGTGGGCGGGGGAGGCCCCTCTAACATTGGTGTCGGGGAGAGCTTGGATACCACCCAGGCACCCAGGCTAGAGGGCACGTCCCCCTCTCGGGAGTGGGCGAGGTTGAGGTCCCTCTAACCTGGGTGTCCGAGGGAGTTCCCAAGGCACCCAGGCTAGAGGGCACGCCCCCCTCTCAGTGGTGGGGGAGGCCCCTCAAACCTAGGTGTCGGGGGGGAGGGGAGCTCCCAGGGCACCCAGGCTAAAGGGCACAGCCCCGTCTGGGGGGGGGGGTTGGAGGCCTCTTTAACCTGGGTGTCCTGGGGATCTCCCAGGGCACCCAGGCTAGAGGGCACGCTCCACTCTCAGGGGAGGGGAGGCCCCTGTAACCTGGGTGTTGGGGGTAGCTCCGACGGCACCCAGGCTAGAGGGCAGCCCCCCTGTCGGGGGAGGGGAGGCCCCTGTAACAGGAGGGGAGGCCCCTGTAACTTGGGTGTAAAGGGAGCTCCAATACCACCAGGGCACCCAGGCTAGTGGGCCACTCCCCCTTCTCGGAGGGAGGCCACTCTAACTTGGGTTTCGGGGGGAGATCGGATACCACCCCGGCAAGCAGGCTAGAGGGCACTGCCCCCTCTCGGGGGGAAGCCCCTCTAACCTGGGTGACAGGGGGAGCTCCGATACCACCATTGCACCCAGGCTAGAGGGCACGTCCCCCTCTCATGGGGAGGCTTCTCTAACCTGGGTGTCGGGGGGAGCTCCGATACCACCATGGCACCCAGGCTATGGGGCATGTCACCCTCTCAGGGGGAGGCCCCTCTAACCTGGGTTTCAGGGGGAGCTCCAATACCATCACGGCACCCAGGCTAGAGGGCACGGCCCCCTCTCAGGGGTGGGGGAGCCCCCTCTAACCTGGGTGTCACGGGGAGCTCCCAGGGCACCCAGGCTAGAGGGCACGTCCCTGTATCGTAGGTGGGGGAGGCCCATCTAACCTGGGTGTAACGGGGAGCTCCCAGGGCCCCCAGGCTAGAGGGCACAACCCCCTCTCGGGGCTGGGGGAGGCCCCTCTAACCTGGGTGTCTGGGGGAGCTCCTAGGGCACCCAGGCTAGAGGGCATGCCCCCATCTGGCGGGGGAGGCCCCTTTAACCTGGGTGTCTGGGGGAGCTCCCAGAGCACCCAGGCTAGGGGGCATGCCCCCCTCTCAGTGTGGGGGAGGCCCCTCTATCCTGGGTGTAGCAGGGAGCTCCCAGGGCTCCCAGGCTAGAGGGCATGCCCCCTCTAAGGGGTGGAGGAGGCCCCACTAACCTGGGTGTCAGGGGAGCTCCCATGGCACCCAGGCTAGAGGGCACGTGCCCCTCTCGGGGATGGGGGAGGCCCCTCTAACCTGGGTGTCACGGGGAGTTCCCCGGGCACCCAGGCTAGAGGGCACGCCCCCCTCTCGGGGTGGGGGGGATGCCACACTAACCTGGGTGTTAGGGGGAGCTCCCAGGGCACCCAGGCTAGAGGGCACGCCCCCTCTCGGGGGTGGGGATGCCCCTCTACTTGGGTGTCAAGGGAGCTCCAATACCACCAGGGCACCCAGGCTAGTGGGCCACTCCCCCCTCTCGGAGGGAGGCCCCTCTAACCTGGGTGTCAGGGGAAGCTCCGATACCACCATGGTACCCAGGGAAGAGGGGCACGCCACCCTCTGGGGGGGAGTCCACTCTAACCTGTGTGTTGCGGGGAGCTCCCATGGCACCCATGCTAGAGGACATGCTCCCTTCTGGGGGGGAGGCCCCTCTAAAATGAGTCTTGCGGGGAGCTCCCACGGCACCCAAGCTAGAGGGCAGGCCTGTCTCTCGGGGGTGAAGGAGGCCCCTCTAACCTGGGTGTCGCAGGGAGCTCCAAGGGCACCCAGGCTAGAGGGCACGCCCCCCTCTCAGGGGTGCGGTAGGCCCCTGTAACCTGGGTGTTGAGGGGAGCTCCCACAGCACCCAGGCTAGAGGGGATGCCCCCAGCTCGGGGATTGGGGAGGCCCCTCTAACCTGGGTGTCGAAGGGAGTTCTCACGGCACCCAGGCTAGAGGGCATGCCTCCCTCTTCCAGATGGGGGAGGCCTCTCTAACCTGGGTGTCCCGGGGAGCTCCCAGGGCACACAGGCTACACGGCACGCCCCACTCTTGGGGGTCGGGGAGGCCCCTCTAACCTGGGTGTCATGGGGAGCTCTATGGCACCCAGGCTAGAAGGCACGCCTCCCGCTCTGGGGTGGGGGAGGCCCCTCTAACCTGGGTGTGGAGGGGAGCTCTGATACCACCACGGCACCCAGGGTAGAGGGGCACGCCCCCCTCTGGGGGGGGGAGGCCCCTCTAATCTGTGTGTTGGGGGGAGCTCCCATGGCACCCATGCTCAAGGACACGCCCCCCCTCTCGGGGGAGGGGGAGGCCCCCTTAACCTGGGAGTCGCGGGGAGCTCCCAGGGCACCCAGGCTAGAGGGCATGTGCCCCTCTCGGGGGTGGGGGAAGCCCCTCTAACCTGGGTGTTGGAGGGAATTCCCACAGCACCCAGGAGAGAGGGCAAGCCCCCCTCTTGGGGGTGGGGGAGGCCCCTTAAACCTGGGTCTCGCAGGGAGCTCCCAGGGCACCCAGGCTAGAGGGCATGCCCCCCTCTTGGGGGTGGAGGAGGCTCCTCTAACCTGGGTGTCTAGGTGAGCACTCCCACCTCTCTTGGTGAAGCCCCTCTAACCATGGTGTCGGAGGGAGCTCTGATACCACCATGACCTCCAGGCTATAGGGCACTCCCCCTTCTTGTGGGGAGGCTTCTCTAACCTGGGTGATGTGGGGAGATCCGATACCATCATGGCAACCAGGCTAGAGGGCACGCCCCCCTCTCGGGGGGAGGGTAGTCCCCTGTAACCTGGGTGTCCTGGGGAGTTCCCACAGCACCCAGGTTAGAGGGCACACCCCATCTCGGGGATTCTATGGAAGCTTGGCAAACGCTTTCAAATGAAATTGTTTTTTGCTTTCCTCTGCTTAGGGCTTCTGCAAGAGGGAACAAAGCATAGAGAGTGCACTGAGAACTAATGCAGTGTCTCAAATCTCAAGCAGCTAGCAGAAACCCTGTTTGATTTAGAGTTCCAACTGCATCTATCCCTATAGAGGAAAACGAAGTGAAACCTAAAATTTCAAAGTGTTCCCGCAAACGAATGCTTCAACCTAGAAGAACGAAATTTGGGGGGCCAAGTGTGACTGGAGTACGGATCAATATTTGTTGGGATTGCACTAAACTCGGAGTTCTGTGGAAGCTTGTCAACAGCTTTCAAATGAAAGTGATTTTTCCTTCACTGACAAGTGCCTCTGCTTGGGCTCCTTCAAGAGGGAACAAAGCATAGAGATCACACTGAGAACTAATTCAGTGTGTCAAGTTTCAAGCAGCTAGCAAAAACCGTTTTTCATTTAGAGTTCCAACTGGGAGTACACCTATTCGGGAAAACGAAGTGAAACCTAAAAATTCAAAGTGTTCCTGCAAATGAATGCTTTAACCTAGAAGTACGAAATTTGGGGAGCCATGTGCGGCTGGAGTACTGATGATTCCTGCAACATATCAACAAGTTTGGGTGAAAAAATGTTTGCTGAGATTTCACTGAACTCGGAGTTCTGTTGAAGCTTGGCAAACGCTTTCAAATGAAATTGTTTTTTCCATGCCTCTGCTTAAGGCTACTGCAAGAGGGAACAAAGCATAGAGAGAGCACTGAGAACTACTTCCGTGTGTCAAGTTTCAAGCAGCTAGCACAAACCTTGTTTGATTTAGAGGCCAACTGCGAGTATACTGCGAGTACTGATGATTCCTGCAACATATCAACAAGATCCGGTGAAAAAAATATTTGCTGAGATTTCAGTAAACTTGAAGTTCTGGGGAAGCTTGGCAAATGCTTTCAAATGAAAGTGTTTTTTCCATGCCTCTGCTTAGGGCTACTGCAAGAGGGAACAAAGCATAGAGAAGGCACAGAGAACTAATTCAATGTGTCAAATTTCAAGCAGCTAGCAAAAACCTTGTTTGATTTAGAGTTCCAACAGGGATTATACCTATTGGGGAAAATGAAGTGAAACCTAAAAATTCAAAGTGTGCCGGCAAAGGAACAATTTAACCTGGAAGAACAAAATTTGGGGAGCTAAGTGCGGCTGGAATACCGATGATTTCTGCAAAGTATCAAGAAGATCGGGTGAAAAAATATTTGCTAGGATTTCAGTAAACTCGGAGTTCTGTGGAAGCTTGGCAAACACTTTCCAATGAAAGTGATTTTTCCTTGACAAGTGCCTCTGCTTAAGGCTACTTCAACAGGAAACAAAATATACAGAGTGCACTGAGAACTAATTTAGTTTGTAAAGTTTCAAGCAGCTATCAGAAACTGTGCTTGATTTAGAGTTCCAAATGCATCTCTCCCTTTAGGGGATAACGAAGTGAAACCTAAAAATTCAAACTGTTCCTGCAAACAAACACTTCAACCTAGAAGAAAGAAATTTGGGAGGCCAAGTGTGGCTACAATACTGATCATTCTTGACAAGTATCAAAAAGATGGGGTGTAAAAATATTTGCTGATATTTCAGTAAACTCGTTCTATGGAAGCTTGGCAAACGCTTTCAAATGAAATTGTTTTTTGCTTTCCTCTGCTTAGGGCTTCTGCAAGAGGGAACAAAGCATAGAGAGTGCACTGAGAACTAATGCAGTGTCTCAAATCTCAAGCAGCTAGCAGAAACCCTGTTTGATTTAGAGTTCCAACTGCATCTATCCCTATAGAGGAAAACGAAGTGAAACCTAAAATTTCAAAGTGTTCCCGCAAACGAATGCTTCAACCTAGAAGAACGAAATTTGGGGGGCCAAGTGTGACTGGAGTACGGATCATTATGGCCAAGTATCAAAAAGATCGGGTGGAAAAAACATTTTCTGGGATTTGAGTAAACTCGGAGTTCTGTGGAACCTTGGCAAACACTTTCAAATGAAACTGTTTTTCCCTGCCTCTCCTTCGGGCTACTTCAAGATAGAACAAAGCATAGAGAGCGCACTTAGAACTAATTTAGTTTGTAAAGTTTCACACAGCTAGCACAAACCTTGTTTGATTTCAGTTGCATTTCTCCCTGTAGGGGTAAACGAAGTGAAACCTAAAAATTCAAACGGTTCCTGCAAACGAACGCTTCAACCTAAAAGAAAGAAATTTGGGGGGCCTAGTGCGACTGGAGTACTGATCATTAACCCCAAGTATCATCAAGATTGGGTGAAAACATCTTTGCTGGGGTTTCAGGAAACTCAGAGTTCTGTGGAAGATTGGCAAACACTTTCAAATGAAAGTGTTATTTCCTTGCCTGTGCTTAGAGCTACTGCAAGATGGAACAAAGCATAGAGATGGAACTGAGAACTAATTCTTTTAGGTGCAGGATAGGCTGAGTAAGCTGTCTGCAGGGCATGCCAAAAAAGTTAGCTGCAGGGTGACCTGGTTACTCAAACCCTCTGTCTGGCTCTTTATCACCTGTTTGCTTCAAGCCCAAACGCCCAAGTCCCCGCTCAAGGCTGAACGCTTGGCCTCCCTGCTCAAGGCTGAACACTCAATCCCCTGCTCAAGGCCGAACACGTAACCCCCCTTGTGTCAACAAGGCAGCTTGCAGACCCAGAAACCTCATTAGATTTGGGCTATAAACACTCCCTCCTGCCGGGCCCCTCTCTCTCTTGCTTTCTCTATCTCTTTTGCTCTCTCTTGCTTTCTCTCACTCTTTCACGCAGTTCCTCTCTCTCTCTCTCTCTCTCTCTCTTTCTCTCTCTCTCTCTCTCTCTCTCTCTCTCTCTCTCTCTCTCTTTCTCTCTCTTCTCCTCTGTTGCACTGCTGCAATAAAGATATCTTGGTCTCTCTGAGTGTTGTGGTCACTTTCCTTTCAAATTCAGTGTGTCAAATTTCAAGCAGCTAGAAGAAACCGTGTTTCATTTATTTATTTTTTATTTTTTTTAAAATTTTTATTGTTGGTTGTTCAAAACATTACATAGTTCTTGACATATCATATTTCACACTTTGATTCAAGTGGGTTATGAATTCCCATTTTTACCCCGTATACAGATTGCAGAATCACATCGGTTACACATCCACTGATTTACATATTGCCATACTAGTGTCTGTTGTATTCTGCTGCCTTTCCTATCCTCTACTATCCCTCCTCCCCTCCCCTCCCCTACCCTCTTCTGTCTCTACCCCATATACTGTAATTCATTTCTCCCCCTTGGTTTTTTCCCCTTTCCCCTCACTTCCTCTTGTATGTAATTTTGTATAACCCTGAAGGTCTCCTTCCATTTCCATGCAATTTCCCTTCTCTCTCCCTTTCCCTCCCACCTCTCATCCCTGTTTAATGGTGATCTTCTTCTCATGCTCTTCGACCCTACTCTGTTCTTAGTTACTCTCCTTATATCAAAGAAGACATTTGGCATTTGTTTTTTAGAGATTGGCTGGCTTCACTTAGCATAATCTGCTCTAATGCCATCCATTTCCCTGCAAATTCTATGATTTTGTCATTTTTTAATGCAGAGTAATACTCCATTGTGTATAAATGCCACATTTTTGATCCATTTGTCTATTGAAGGGTGTCTAGGTTGGTTCCACAGTTTTGCTATTGTGAATTGTGCTGCTATGAACATCGATGTAGCAGTGTCCCTGTAGTATGCTTTTTAGGTCTTTAGGGAATAGACTGAGAAGGGGAATAGCTGGGTCAAATGGTGGTTCAATTCCCAGCTTTCCAAGAAATCTCCATACTGCTTTCCAAATTGGCCGCACCAATTTGTAGTCCCACCAGCAATGTACAAGTGTACACTTTTCCCCACATCCTCGCCAGCACTTGTTGTTGTTTGACTTCATAATGGCTGCCAATCTTACTGGAGTGAGATGGTATCTTAGGGTGGTTTTGATTTGCATTTCTCTGACTGTTAGAGATGGTGAGCATTTTTTCATGTACTTGTTGATTGATTGTATGTCCTCCTCTGAGAAGTGTCTGTTCAGGTCCTTGGCCCATTTGTTGATTGGGTTATTTGTTATCTTATTGTTTAATTTTTTGAGTTCTTTGTATACTCTGGATATTAGGGTTCTATCTGAAGTGTGAGGAATAAAGATTTGTTCCCAGGACGTAGGCTCCCTATTTACCTCTCTTATTGTTTCTTTTGCTGAGAAAAAACTTTTTAGTTTGAGTAAGTCCCATTTGTTGATTCTAGTTATTAACTCTTGTGCTATGGGTGTCCTATTGAGGAATTTGGAGCCCGACTCCACAGTATGTAGCTCTGATTTTAATTATTTCTTGCCTTCTACTTCTTTTGCTATTGTTTTGCTCTTCTTTTTCTAGGATTTTGAGATGATGTATGAGATCATTTATTTGTTGGTTTTTTTATTTTTTTAAGGAATGAATTCCAAGCAATGAATTTTCCTCTTAGAACTGCTTTCAATGTGTCCCATAGATTCCGATATGTTGTGCCTGTGTTTTCATTTATTTCTAAGAATTTTTAAATTTCCTTCTTGATGTCTTCTATAACCCATTTATCATTCAGTAACCTATTGTTCATTCTCCAAGTGATGCATGATTTTTCCTTCCTTCTTTTATCGTTGATTTTCAGTTTCATTCCATTATGATCAGATAAGATGCATGGTACTATCTCTACTCCTTTATATTGTCTAAGAGTTGCCCTGTGACATAATATATGATCTATTTTTGAGAAGGATCCATGTGCTGCTGAGAAAAAAGTGTAACTGCTTGATGTTGGGTAGTAAATTCTATATATGTCAATTAAGTCTAGGTTATTAATAGTGTTATTGAGTTCTATAGTTTCCTTATTCAACTTTTGTTTGGAAGATCTGTCCATTGGTGAGAGAGGTGTGTTGAAGTCTCCCATGATTATTGTATGGTGGTCTATTAGACTCTTGAACTTGAGATGAGTTTGTTTGATGAACATAGCTGCACCATTGTTTGGGGTATATATATTTATGATTGTTATGTCTTGTTGGTGTATGGTTCCCTTGAGCAGTATGTAGTGTCCCTCTTTATCCCTTTTGATTAACTTTGGCTTGAAATCTATTTTATTTGATATGAGTATGGACACTCCTGCTTGTTTCCGAGGTCCATATGAGTGATATGATTTTTCCCAACCTTTCACCTTCAGCCTATGTATGTCTTTTCCTATCAAATGCGTCTCCGGTAGGCAGCATATTGTTGGATCTTTTTTTTTATCCATTCTTCTAGCCTGTGTCTCTTAATTGGTGAGTTTAAGGCATTAACATTTAGGGTTATTATTGAGTTATGGATTGTTCTTCCAGCCATATTTGTTTATTTATGTTACTTAACATGGTTTGTTTTTCCTCTTTGATTATTTTTCCCTTTACTGTAGTACCTCCCACTGTTGGTTTTCATTGTTATTTTCCATTTCCTCTTCCTGGAATGTTTTGCCGAGGATGTTTTGAAGAGATGGTTTTCTAGCTGCAAATTCTTTTAACTTTTGTTTATCGTGGAAGATTTTAATTTCATCTTCCATCCTGAAGCTTAATTTCACTGGATACACAATTCTTGGTTGGAACCCATTTTCTTTCAGGGTTTGAAATATGTTTTTCCAGGATCTTCTAGCTTTCAGAGTCTGTGTTGAAAGATCAGCTGTTATCCTGATTGGTTTACCCCTAAATGTAATCTGCTTCCTTTCTCCTGAAGCTTTTAAAATTCTCTCCTTATTCTTTATGTTGGGCATCTTCATTATAATGTGTCTAGGTGTGGATCTCTTATAATTTTGCACATTCGGTGTCCTGTAGGCTTCTAGGATTTGGGATTCTGTCTCATTCTTCAAGTCTGGGAAGTTTTCTCGTATTATTTCGTTGAATAGATTGCTCATTCCTTTGGTTTGGACATCTATACCTTCCTGTATCCCAATGACTCTTAAGTTTGGTCTCTTTATGTTATCCCATATTTCTTGAATGTTCTGCTCATGGTTTCTTAACAGTCTCGCTGAGCTGTCTATGTTTTTTTCAAGTTGAAATACTTTGTGTTCATTGTCTGATGTTCTATCTTCTAAGTGTTCTACTCTGCTGGTAGTATTGTCATTTGAGTTTTTAATTTGGTTTATTGCTTCCTGCATTTCTAGGATTTCTGTTTGTTTTTTATAACCTCTATCTCCCTGTATAGTTGATCCTTTGCTTCTTGGATTTGTTTATGTAATTCATTGTTGAGGTGATCTTTCATTGTCTGATTTTGCTGTCTAATGTCTTCCTTGAGACTCCAGATCATCTGAAGCATGTAAATCCTGAATTCTTTATCTGACATTCCATCTTCTGCAGCTATTACCTCTTCTAAAGTTGAGTTGACCTGCATTGCTTGTGGTCCTTTCTTTCCTTGTCTTTTCATACTGCTCATGTTTCTTTCTGCTTGGTGAAACTGTGTTATTGAATTTTTCCCCTATATAGTTGTATAGTTGCAAAGTCTCCCTTGCAGGGGCAGGTGGTGGCTGTGCTCTTCCTCCAATTGGGGTGATCTGTCTATCACGCCAGCGGGCCGCTGGGCCCCTTCTCCGAGTCACGTGGTCTGCCTACCTTGTGGGCAATGGCTGGGCCCCTCTTCCAATAGGGATGATCTGTCTACCATGCTGACGGGCAGCTGGGCTTGTTCTCCAGGTTGCAGGTCTGCCTACCTTGCAGGCACAGGTGGCGGCTGTGCCTCTCCTCCAATTGGGGTGATCTTTCAACTAGGCCACCGGGCCGCTGTGCCCCTTCTCCTGGACGCATGGTCTGCCTACCTTGCAGGCGCGGTGGTGGTGCTGCTCTGCCCCTCCTCCAATTGGGGTGATGTGTCTACCACGCCAGTGGGCTGCTGGGCCTGTTCTGCCGGTTGGTCACAGGTCTGCCTACCTTGCAGGCACGGGCGGCGGCTCTGCTCTGCCCCTCCTCCAAATGGGGTGATGTGTCTACCACGCTGGCGGGCCTCTCCCGTGTTTCATTTAGAGTTCCAACTGAGAGTCTACCTATAGGGGAAAACGAAGGGAACCTAAAAATTCAAAGTGTTCCTGCAAACGAACCCTTTAACCTAGAAGAAGGAAATTTGGAGAGCCAAGTGTGGCTGGAGTACAGATGATTCCTGGAACGTATCAACAAGATTGGGTGAAAAAAATACTTGCTGGGATTTCAGGAAACTTGGAGTTCTGTGGGATATTGGCAAATGCTTTCAAATGAAAGTGTTTTTCCCCTGCCTCTCCTTCAGGCTACTTCAAGAGGGAACAAAGCATAGAGAGTGCACTGAGAACTAATTTAGTTTGTAAAGTTTCAAGCGACTAGCACAAACTGTATTTGATTTCAACTGCATCTCTCCCTATAGGTGAAAATGACGTGAAACTAAAAATTCAAAGTGTTCCTGCAAATGAACACTTTAACCTAGAAGAAGGGAATTTGGAGAGCCAATTGCCTCTGGTGTACCGATGATTCCTGCAATGTAACAATAAGATCGGGTGAAAAAATACTTGCTGAGATTTCAGGAAACTTGGAGTTCTGTGGAATCTTGGCAAAGGCTTTCAAATGAAAGTGTTTTTCGCTTGCCTCTGCTTAGGGCTCTGCAAGAGGGAACAAAGCATAGAGAGCACTGAGAACTAGTGGAGTGTGTCAAGGTTTAAGCAGCTAGCACAAACCATGTTTGACTTAGAGTTCCAACTGCATCTGTCAGTATAGGGGAAAACAAAGTGAAACCCCAAAATTCAAACTATTCCTTCAAAGGAATGCTTCAACCTAGAAGAAGAAAATTTGGGGGGCCAAGTGCTACTGGAGTACCGATCTTTACTGCCCAGTATCATCCAGATCAGGTGAAAAAATCTTTGCTGGGATTTCAGGAAACTCGGAGTTCTGTGGAAGCCTGGCAAACGCTTTCAAATGAAAGTGATTTTTCCTTGACTGACAAGTGCCTCTGCTTAGGGGTACTTCAAGAGGGAACAAAACATGGAGAATGCAGTGAGAACTAACTGAGTGAGTCAAGTTTGAAGCTGCTAGCACAAACCGTGTTTGATTTAGAGTTCCAAATGCATGCATCCCTATAGGGGAAAACAAAGTGAAACCCAAAATTTCAAAATGTTCCTGCAATCGAATGTTTCAACCTAGAAGAATGAAATTTGTGGGGGCCAAGTGCAACTGGAGTACAGATCATTTCTGCCAAGTATCAACAAGATCAGGTGAAAAAATATTTGTTGAGATTTCAGTCAACTTCCGGAGTTCTGTGGAAGATTTGCAAACACTTTCAAAAGAATGTATTTTTTCCTTGCTTGTGCTTAGGGCTATTTCAAGAGGGAAGAAAGCATAAAGAGCAATCTGAGAACTAATTCAGTATGTCATGTGTCAAGCAGCTAGCACACACCGTGTTTGATGTAGAGTTCCAACTGCATGTAACCTTAAAGGGGAAGAAAAATTAAAACCTAATATTTCAAAGTGTTCCTGCAAATGAACACCTCAAACTAGAAGAACAAACTTTGGGGGGCCATGTGCAACTGGACAAGTGCAACTTTGTTTAGCTGATCTTGTTGATACATGGCAGAAATGATCGGTACTCAGGATGCACTTGCCCCTTCAAATTGTGTTCTTCTATGTTGAAGCATTCATTTGCAGGAACATTTTGAATTTTTAAATTTCCGTTTTTCCCACTATAAGGACACATGCAGTTGCAATTCTGAATCAAACACGGTTTTTGCTAAATGGTTGAAACTTGACACACTGAATTAGTTCTCAGTGCACTCTGAATCCATTGTTCCCTCTTGAAGTAGCCATAAGCAGAAGCAAGGAAAAAATCCCTAACCCTAACCCTAACCCTAACCATATCCCAAAACCTAACCCTAAGACTAACCCTAACACTAACCCTAATCCTAACCCAAACATAACCCTAACCCTAACACTAACCTTAACTACAGCCCTAACCCTAACACTAACCCTAACTGTAAATTAAACCTTACACTAAACTTAAAATAACACTAAACCTAACTCAAAAGCTAACTCAAACCATAACCTAACCCTAAAGGCAACCCTAACCATAATCCTAATCCTAAACCTAACCGTAATACGATCCCTAACCCTAACCTACCTTTAATCCTAACCAAAACGTAACACTAACCCTAACCCTAACCCTAACCCTAACATTAACACTAATCCTTCCCTAAACCTAACCCTAACCATAACACGAATACTAACCCTAACCCTGACACTAACCTTAAAATGATCCCTAAACCTAACACTAAACTTAAACCTAAGCCTAACACTATCACTAACACTAACTCTAACCCTAACACTAACCATAACCCTAACACGAACACTAACCCTAACCCTAATCCTAACACTAACCCTAAACTTAACCCTAACCCTATCCCTAACATGAACCCTAACCCTACCCCAACCCTAACCCTAACACTAAACCTAACCCCAATCCGAACCATAACTGTAACCGTAATCCTAACCCTAACGCTAACTCTAAACCTATACCTAACCCTAAAAGTATAATTAACCCTAACCCTAACACAAATTTAACCCTAACCCTAAAACTAACACCCTAACCCGAACCCTAACACAAACTCTAATTCTAAAACTAACACTAACCCTAACCCTAATCGTAACCCTTATCTTAACCCTAAACTTAAACCTAAGCCTAACACTATCACTAACACTAACTCTAACCCTAACACTAACCATAACCCTAACACGAACACTAACCCTAACCCTAACCCTAACCCTAACACTAAAACTAAACTTAACATTGACCTAACCCTAACACAAAACCTAACCCTAAACTGAACCCTAACCCTAATAATAACCCTAAGCCTAAACCTAACTCTAACCCTCACCCTAACCCTAA
This sequence comes from Marmota monax, assembly GCF_021218885.2. Lineage (NCBI taxonomy): Eukaryota > Metazoa > Chordata > Mammalia > Rodentia > Sciuridae > Marmota > Marmota monax. The sequence continues at coordinate 3,339,854 of NW_026693786.1, forward strand.
CCCTAAACCTAACACTAACCCTAACCCTAATCCTAAACCTAACACTAACCCTGACCCTAACCCTAACACTAAACCTAACCCTAACTATAAAACTTATCCTAACTGTAACTGTAAACCTAAACCTAACCCTAACCCTAACACAAAACCTAACCCTAACCCTAAACCTAACCCTAACATTAACCCTAACCCTAAAACTAACCCCAATCCTAACACAAACCCTAAACCTAAACAAACACAAACCTGAACACTAAACCTTAACCCCAAACCTAAAGCTAACACTAACCCTAACCCTAACCCTAACCCTTACCCTAACACGAACACTAAACCTAATCCTAACACTAACACTAAACGTAACTGTAACCCTAACCCTAACATTAACCATAACACTACCCCTAACCCTACCCCTAACAGTAACTTTAACACTAACCCTAATGTAACACTAACCTAACCCTAACCCTCATCTAGCCCTAACCCTAAACCTAACAGAACCCTAAGCCAAACCCTAACCCTAATTTTAAGACTAAATTAACCTTAACCCTAACACTAAACCTAACCCAAACACTAACCCTAACATAAACCCTAAACCCTAAACCGAAATATAAACCTAACACAAAACCTAATCCTAACCCTAACCCTAAGCTAACCCTAACTCTAACACTAACCCATACGCAAAACCAAAGCTTATTGCTAAACCTAACCACAATCCTATTGCTAACACTAATCCTAACCCGAAAACTAATGTGAACCCTAACACAAACCATAACCCTAACTTTAACACTAACAATAACCCTAACCCTAACCCAAAGCCTAACACTAACCCTAACCCTAACCCTAATCCTTACCCTAACTCTAACTCTAATCATAACTGTAATAGTAACCCTAACCCTAACACAAAACCTAACCCTAACACTAATCCTAACACAAACCCTAACCCTAACCCTAACCATAACACAAACTGTAACCTATTCTTAACCCTAAACCTAACCTAAACCTAACACTAAACCTAACCCTAAAACTAAACTTAACCCTAACCCTAAACCTAACCCTAACACTAACCCTAACCCTAACCCTAAACCTTAGCCTAAATCTAACACTAACCCTAAACTGAATCCTAAGTGTGACGGAAACCCTAACCTTAACCCTAACCCTAACACAAACCCTAACCCCAACCTTAACACTAACTCTAAAACTAACCTTGACCCTAACCCTAAAACTAACCCTAAACTTAACCCTAACCCTAACATAAACTCTAACCATAACCTAACGCTAACCCTAACACTTACCCTAACCCTAACCCTAACCCTAACACAAACCCAAAAACTAACCCTAACACTAACTGTAAACCTAACCCTAACCCTAAACCTAACTCTTACCATAACCCTAACCCTAATAATGACTCTTACCCTAACTCTAACCCTAACACTATCATTAACCTTAAAACTAACCCTAACCCTAGCAATAAACATAACCCTAACCCTAAACCGAACCTGAACCTTAACCCTAACCCAAACATTACCCTAATACTAACCCTAATCCTTACATTTACCCCAACAGTTACCCTAACCCTAAGCATAACCCTAACACTAACCCTAACACAAACCTTAACCCTAACCATAACAAAATCATAACTTAATACTAACACTAAGCGTATCCTAACTCTAACCCTACCCTAACCCTAACCCTAAAACTAATCTTAACACTAACCCTAACCCTAACACTAACACTAAACCTAACTCTAACCCTAAATCAAACCATAACACAAACCATAACCCTACCCCAAACCCTAACCTAATGCTAAGCATAACCCTAACCAAAACCCTAACCCTAACAAAATTCCTAACCCTAACCCTAATACTAACTCTAACCATTACCCTAAACCTAACACTAACCCTAACCCTAACCCTTACCTAACACTAAATTTAACTGTAACCCTAACCCTAACACTACCCCTAAATCTAACCCTAACCCTAATGCTTACAATAACCCTAACAATAATCCTAACCCAAACACTTACTCTAAACGTAACCCTAACCCTAACCCTAACACTTACCCTAATCCTAAACCTAACCCTAACACTTACACTAACCCTAAACCTTACCCTAACTCTAAACCTAACCCTAACACAAACCCTAACCCTAACCCTAAAATGAACCTTAACCCTAACCCTAAACCTAACCCTAAAACTAACCCTAACCCTAACACTAACCCTAACCCTAACCTAACCACAACCCTAACCCTAAACATAACCCTTAACCTAACACTATTCTAACCCTAATCCTAACCCATATTCTAAACCTAAGCCTAACCCTAACCCTAAACCTAACACTAACTCTAACCCTAACCCTAACCCTAACCCTAAAACAAACCCTAACACTAACCATAACACTAACCCTAATCCTAACCCTAACCTTAACCCTTTTACTCACCCTAACTCTAACCGTAACTCTAACACTAATACCAACTGTAACTCTAACCCTAACCCTAACCCTCACCCTAACCCTAACCCTAACCCTAACCCTTACAATAACCCTAACAATAATCTTAAACCCAACCCTAACTCTAACAGTAACCCTAACCCTTACCCTAACACTAACCCTAACTCAAACCCTAACTGTAACCCTAAAATGAACACTAACCCTACCCTAACCCTAACCCTAACCTAACCATAATCCTCACCCTAAACATAAACCTTAACCTAACACTATCCTAAACCTAACCCTAATCCTAATCCTAACCCTAACCCTAAACCTAACACTATCTCTAACCCTAACCCTAACTCTAACCCTAACCCTAACATTAACCCTAATCCTAACCCTATACCTAGCCCTTACACTAACCCTAACCCTAACACTAACACTAACTGTAACTCTAACCCTAACCCTAACCCTAACCCTCACCCTAAACCTAACCCTAAATCTGACACTAACCCTAACCCTAACCCTTAAACGAACCCAACCCTAAACCTAAACCTAACTCTAACCCTAATAATAACCATAACAGCAACCCTAACCCTAGCACAAACCCTAACCATAACCCTAACACTAACACAAACCCTAAACCTAATCCTAATCATAACACTAACAGTAACCCTAACACAAACCTAACCCTAATTATAACACTAACCCTAACCTAACCCTAACCCTAACCTAGCCCTAACCCTAAACATAACACTAAAACTAAACTTAACTCTAACCCTAATCCTATCACTAACACTAACTCTAACCCTATCCCTTATTCTAAATCTAACCCTAACACAAACTCTAACTCTAATCACTAATACTAACCCTAAGCCTAACACTAACTCTAACCTAAAAACTAACCCTAATCCTAGAACTAACCCTAACCTTAACCCTAAATGTTACCCCAAATCTAACAGTAGCCCTAACACTAACCCTAATCCTAACCCTTACTCTAACACTAAATCTAATCCTAACCCTCAACCTAACACAAATCCTAACCCTAACTCTAACACTAACTCTCACACTAACCCTAACCCTAGAACTAAACCTAAACCTAACCCTAACCCTAAATCTAACACTATTCTAAACCTAAATCTAACCTTAAAGCTAACCTTAACGCTAACCCTAAACCTAACTCTAACTCTAACACTAATCCTAACCCTAACCCTAACACAAACCCTAACCATATCCCTTACTCTAACCCTAATCTTAACCCTAAGCCTAACCCTTACACTAACCCTATCCGTAACCTAACCCCAACACTAATTCTAACCATAAATCTAACCCTAACCCTAACACTTACCCTAATACTAACCCTAACAATAAAACTTACACTAACCCTAACCCTAACCCTAATCGTAACCCTAATACTAACTCTAACCCTAACCCTAACTTTTAATCTTAACACAAACCGTAACCCTAAGCCTAAACCTAACAAAAACACTAACCCTACCACTAACAGTAACCCTAAAAACCCTATACTTAGTTCTAAAGCACACTCTAAACCTAACCCTAACCCTAACATCCTAACACAAACCCTTACCCTAACCTTAACACTAACCTAACCCTAACCCTAAGCCTAACCATAACCCTAACACTAACCCTAACCCTAACTCAAATTCTAACCTTAAAACACTAACTCTAAATATTACGGTAACCCTAACCCTAACCCCAAAACTAACCCTAGCCATAACCATAACCCTAAGACTAACCCTAAACCTAACCTAACACTAAACCTATCATTAATCCTAACCCTAACCCTAAACCTAACACTAACCCTAACACTAACCCTAACCCTAATCCTAACCTTAACCGCAACCCTAACCCTAAACCTAAAACAAACCCTAACCCAAACCATAACCCTAAATCTAACTCTTACCTAAACTTAACCCTAAACCTAACCCTATCACTAAAACTAACACTAACCCTAACCCGAATCCTAACACAAAACCTAACCCCAACCCTAACTCTATCACTAACCCTAAACCTAAACCTAACCTTAAACCTAAAACTAACCCTAAACCTAAATCTAAACTTAATTTTATTCATAACTCTAACCCTAACCCTAAACCTAATCCTAACACAACCCTGAAACCTAACCCTAAACCTAACACAAACCCTAATCCTAACCCTAACCCTAACCCTAACACTAACCCTAAACCTAACCCTAACCCTAACATTAACACTAACTCCAACCCTAATGCTAACCCTAACCCTAACCATAACCCTAACCCTAACCCTAATTCTAATGCTAACCCTAACGCAAAACTTAACACTAACAGTAACCTCAAACCTAACCCGAATCTTTATTGCAACCATAACACTAACAATAACCCTAACCCTAACATACAATAACCCTAATCCTAACATTAACCCTAACCCTAACCCTAAACCTAACACTAACCCTCGCCTTAATCCTAACTGTAATCCTAAACCTAACACTAACTCTAACCCTAAGAGAACCCTAATACTAACCCTAAACCTAACCTTAACTTAAATGCTAAACCTAACACTAACCCTAATCCTAAAACTAAACCTAACACTAATCCTATCCCTAAACCTAAACCTTACCCTAATCCTAACCAAACACTAACACTAATCCTAACACTAACCCTAAAACTAAACCTAACCCTATCCATAACCCTAACCCAAACACTAACCCTACACCTAACCCTAACCCTAACCTGAACCTGAACCCTAACCCTAACAATAACCCTAACCCTAAACCTAACACTAACCCTAATCCTAATTTAACACTGACCCTAACCCTAACCCTAAAACTTACCTTAAACCTAAACCTAACCCAAACCCTAACCTAAATCTAACCCTAACACAAACACTTACCCTAACCTAACCCTAACCTAAAACTAAACCTAAGCTGAACCCTAACCCTAACACTAACCTTAACCCTAACTCAAATTATAACCTTAACCCTAACACTAACTCTAACCATTATGGTAACCCTAACCCTAACCCTAAAACTAAACCTAGCCATAACCCTAACCCTAACCCTAAACCTAACTCTAACCATAACACTAAACCTAAAACTAACCCTAACCCTAAGCCTATCACTAACCCTAACTCTAACCATAAACCTAACCCTAATGCTAACCCTAACACTAACCCTATCCTCAACCCTAACCCTAAATATAACACTAACCCTAAACCTAACCCTAATTTTTAACCTAACCATAACCATAACACTAACCCTAACACAAACCCTAACCCTAACACTAACACTAACCCTAACCCAACCCTAACCCTATCCCTAAAACTAACCCTAATACTAATCCTAACGCAAACACTAACACTAAAACTAACCATAACCCTAAAACTAATCCTACCCTTAAACCTAACCTAACACTAACCCTAACCCTAACATTAACCCTAACCCTAACACGAACACTAAACCTAACCCTAACCCAGACCCTAAATCTAACCCTAATCCTATCTGTAACACTAACCCTAACCCTAACCTTAACTTAAATCCTAACCCTTACCCTAAAAAACCCTAACCCTAACCCTAACACTAAACCTAACTCTAACCCTAACCCTAAATCCAACCCTAACTTTAAAAGTAACCCTAATTCTAACCTAACCCCAACACTAATCCTAACTCTAACCCTATTGCTAATCCTTATGCTAACAGTAACCATAATCCTAAACACTAATACTAACCCTAACCTAACCCTAATCCGAACCCTAAACATAACACTAACCATATCCCTAACCCTAACACTAACTCTAAACCTATCAATAACCCTAACACTATTGTTAACCCTAACCCTCACCCTAACACTAACACCAAACCTAACCCTAACCCTAACCCTAACACTCACGCCAAACCTAACCCAAAATTGAACCCTAACCCTAACCCTAACACTTACCCTAACTGTAGACATAACCCTAACCCTAACCCTAACATTAACCCTAAACTTATCCCTAATCCTAACCCTAACACTAACCATAACCATAAACCTAATCCTAACACTACCCCTAACTCTAATGCAAAGTATAACACTAACACTAACCCTAACTCAAAACCTAATCCTAAACGTAACCCTAGCCCTAACCTTAACCCAAACCCTAACCCTAACTCAAACCCTAACCCTAACCCTAACAATAACCCTAACCCTATCCCACACTCTAACACTACAACTAACCCAAACCCTAACACTAACCCTAATCCTAACCCTAACCATAACCATAACACTAATGCCAACCCTAACCCTAACACTAACCCTAACACTAAACCTAACACTAACACTAACCCTCACTCTAACCATAGCAGAAAACCTAACACTAATCCTAACACTAACCATAACACTAACCTAACACTAACCCTAACACAAACCCTAACACTAACACTAATCCTAGCACTAACTCTAAACCTAAAGGTAATCCTAAACTAAACTAAACTAAAAACTAACCCTAACCCTAACCATAACCATAACACTAACCCTAACCCAAACCCTAACACTAAACCTAACCCTAAACCTAACCCCAACACTAACCCTAACACTAACCATAAACCTAACCATAATCCTAACTGTAACCCTAAACCTAAAAATAGCCCTAACCCTAACAAAAATCTTAACGCTAATCCTAATCCTAACACTAACCTTAACCTAAATCCTAACACTAACTCTAACCCTAACCCTAACCCTAAACCTAAACCTAATACTAAACCTAACCCTAATTTTTAACCTAACCCTAAATCTTACCCTAACCTGAACACTAACACTAACCCTAACCATAACACTAACCCTAACACTGAACCTAAACCTAACTATAACCCAAACCCTAACACTAAACCTAATCCTAACACTATCACTAAAACTAACCCTAAACCTAACCATAATGCTAACCCTAACACTAAACCTAAACCTAATCCTAAGGCTAACCCTAAAACTAACCCTATCCCTAAACCTAACCCTAAACATAACATTAATCCTCACCCTCACCCTAACCCTAACCCTAACACTAACCGTAAACCTATACCTAAACCTAGCTCTATTGCTAAAAATAACCCTAACCCTAACACTAACACTAACCCTAATCCTAACCCTAACCCTAACACTAAGCCTAAATCTAATCCTAACCCTAACACTAACCCTAAGACAAACCCTAACCATAACACTAACACCCTAACCCAACCCAAACATAAACCCTAACATTAACCCTAACACTAACCCTAACGCAAACCTCTCACTAACACTAACCCTAACCCTAACCTAATCCTACCTCTAAACCTAACCTAACACTTACTGTAACCCTAAACCTAACCATAAACCTAACCCTAAGCATAACCTGAACCCTAACACTAACCCTAAACCTAACCCTAATCTTAACACAACCGTAACACTAACCCTAAACCTAAGGCTAACCCTAACCCTAATCCTAAACCTAACCCTAATGCTAACCCTAACACTAAACCTAAACCAAACCCAACCCTAACACTAACCCAAACCCTATCACCAACCCTAACCATAACCTTAACCATAACACTAACCCTAACCCTAATGCTAATCCTAACCATAATCCCAATCCTAACTTATCACTAACCCTAACACAAACCCTAAACCTAACCATAACACTAAACCTAACCCTAACCAGGCCCTAACCCTAACCGTAACACTAACCATAAACTGAAGACAAACCCTAACCCAAACCATAATTCTAAACTTACCCTAATTGTAACCCTAACCGTTAACTAACCCTAAACATAACTCTAACCCTAACACTAACCCTAATCCTAACCCTAACCCTAACACTATCCCTAACTCCAAACCTAAGCCTATCACTGACCCTAAGCTTAAATGTAACCCTAAACGAAACCCTAACCCTAAACCTAAACCTAACACTAACAGTAACCCTAACTGTAACCCTAACACTTATCCTAACCCTAACCTAATCCTAATTCTAAACCGAATCCTATCCACAACCCTAACCCTAACCCTAAAACTAACCCTAACACAACCCCTAACCCTAACTTTAACACTTACCCTAAATATAACCACAACCCTAACCCTAAACCTAACTCTTAAACTAACCCTAACACTTACCCTAACCCTAATCCTAAACCTTACCCTAACACTAACCCTAACCCTAAACCTAACTCTAAATCTAACCCTAACACTAACACTAAACCTAACTCTTAAACTATCCCTAACACTTAACATAACCCAAATCCTAACCCTTACCATAACACTAACCCTTACCGTAACCCTAACTCCAACACTAACCCTAAGCCTAACCCTATCCCTATTTGTTACACTAAACCTAAACCTAATGCTAACATTAACACTTACCCTAAACCCTTTTCTGAACCTAACACTAACCCTAACCCTAACCTTAAGATGAACTGGAACACTAACCCTAACACAAACCCTATATGTAATCCTAACCCTAATCTTAACCCAATCAATAACACTAATCCTAACCCTAACACTAACCCTAATGGTAAAACTAACCCTAACACTAAGCCTTACCCTAACATTAACCCCAATGCAAACCATAACACTAACACTAATACTAAAACTAACCCTAATCCTAACCATAACCCTAACACTAACACTAACCCTAACCTTAACCCTAACACAAACCTTAACCCTAAACGTAACACTAAACCTAACCCTAACCCTAACACTAATCCTAACACTAACCCTAATCCTAAATGTAACACTAACCCTAACACTAACCCTAAACCTAACACAAACCCTAACACTAACCTTATCTCTAACCCTAACCCTAACTTTAACCCAAAGCCTAACCCTGACACTACCCCTAACCCTACACCTAACAGTAAACCTAACCCTAAACCATACCTAACCCTAAACCTTACCCTAATTTGAACAATAAACCTAACCCTAAACCTAACAATAAACCTAATGCTAACACCAAACCTAAACCTAATCATAAACCTAACACTAACACTAACTCTAACCTTAACACTAAACCTAAAACTAAACCTAACCCCAAGCCTAACACTAACCCTAACTCTAACCCTAAACCTAGCCCTAATGCTAACCCTAACACTAACCCTATTCTTAAACCTAACCCTAAATATAACACTAACTCTAAACCTAACCCTAATTTTAAACCTAACCATAACCCTAACTCAACCCTAAATTAACCCTAAAACTTACGCTAACACTAATCCTAACGCAAACACTAACACTAACACTAACCCTAACCCTAACACTAATCCTACACTTAAACCTAACCTAACACTAACTCTAACCCTAACACAAACCCTAACCCTAACCCTAACCCTAACACCAACAGTAAACCTAACCCTAAACATAACCCAAAATCTAATGCTAATACTATCTGTAACCCTAACACTAACCCTAACCCTAACCTTATCTTAAATCCTAACCCTAACCCTAAAAAAACCCTAACCCTAACCCTAACCCTAAATCCAACCCTAACTTTAAAACTAACCTTAATCTTAACCCTAATCCCAACACTAATTGTAACCCTAACCCTAACCCAAACCCTTAGGTTAACACTAACCATAACCCTAAAACTAACACTAACACTATCCCTAAACCTAACCCTAACCCTAACCATAACACTAACCATAACCCTAACCCTAACACTAACTCTAAACCTATCACTAACCCTAATACTATCCTTAACACTAATCCAATCACTAACACCAAACCTAAACCGAAACCTAACTCTAACACTCACGCTCAAACTAACCCTAACATGAACCCTAACCCTAACTCTAACACTATCCCTAACCATAAACATATCCCTAACCCTAACCCTAACCCTAACACTAACCCTAAACTTATCCCTAACCCCAACCCAAAAACTAATCGTAACCATAAACCTAATCCTAACACTAACCCTAACACTAACTCTAATGCAAAGTTTAACACTAACACTAACCCTAACCCAAACCCTAATCTTAACCATAACCCTAGCCCTAACCCTAAACCAAACCCTAACCCTACCTGAAACCCTAACCCTAACCCTAACACTAATACTAACCCTAATCCATACCCTATCACTGAACATAACCCTAACCCTAATACTAACCCTAACCTTAACCATAACACTAACCCTAAATCTAACCCTAACCCTAACAGTAACCCTAAACCTATTCCAATACCTAACACTATACCTAATTCTAACCCTAAACCTAACACTAACCCTAACCATAACCCTAACCTTAACCCAAACCCTAACGCTAACACTAACCCTAACCCTGTCCCTAAAACTAAACCTAACAAAAACCTAACATTAACCCTTAACCTAACCCTAAAACTTACCCTAACCCGAACCCTAACCCTAAATCTAACCTTAACCATAACACTAACCTTAAGACAAAAGCAAACGCTAACCAAAATACTAAATGTAACACTAACCCTAACCCTATCACTAACCCTAACACTAAGCCTAATCCTAACTCTAATGCTAACCCTATATCTAACCCTAAACCTAACCCTAATGCTAACCCTATCACTAACCCTAACATGAACCGTAGCTCTGCACATAACACTAACCCTAACGAAACCCTAACCCTAACACTAAACCTTTCCCTAACCCTAACACTATTGCTAAACCTAAACCTAACCCTAACTCTAACACTAACACTAACGCTAACCATAACCCTAACATGAACCCTAACCGTAACACTAAAACTAACCCTAACCCTATTATTAATACTAAACTTAATGCTAGCCCTAACATTAACCCTATCATAAACCCTAACCATAATACTAACCCTAACCCTAACCCTAACCTTAACGCACATCCTAAAACTAACACTAAACCTAACCTTAACCCTAATCCTACCCATAAACCTAATCTAACACTTCCCATAAACCTAAACCTAACACAAACCCTAAACCTAACCCTAACACTAACCCTAACCATAACCATAACACTAACCCTAAATCTAACCCTAACCCTAACACTAACCCTAAACCTATTCCTAAACCTAACACTATCCCTAACACTAACCCTAACCCTAATCCTAACAATAACCCTAACCATAACCCTAACCTTAACCCACACCCTAATGCTGACATTAACCATAAACCTGTCCCTAAAACTCAACCTAACAAAAAACTAACACTATCTTTTAACCTAACCCTAAAACACACCCTAACCTGAACACTAACCCTAACTCTAAACCTAAACATAACACTAAACCTAAGACAAAACCTAACCCTAACCATAACCCTAAATGTAACACTAACCCTAGCCCTATCACTAACCATAAAACTAACTCTAATGCTAAACCTAACTCTAACCCTAAACTTAAACCTATTGCTAATCCTAAACCTAATCTAACACTTACTCTAAACCTAAACCTAACACAAACCCTATCACTAACCTTAACCTAACACAAAACCTATAACTAACCATAACCCTAACATGAACTCTAACCCTAACCCTAACACTAAAACTAACACTAACCCTAACCCTTTCACTAATCCTAAACCTAATGCTAACCCTAACACAAACCCTAACCCTAATACTAACCCTAACCCTAACCATAACCCTAACGCAAACATTAACTAAACTTAACACGAACCCTAGCTCTACACATAACACTAACCCTAACCTTAACCCTAACACTAACACTAAACCTCTCCCTAACTCTAACACTATTGCTAAACCTAACACTAACCCTACCTCTAACACTAACACTAACCTTAACCATAACACTAACATGAACCCTAACCCTAACCCTAACACTAAAACTAACCCTAACCCTATCACTAATCCTAAACCTAATGCTAACCCTAACACTAAACCTAATACAAACCCTAAACCTAATACTAACCCTAACCCTAAACCCTAACACTAACGTTAACCCTAACCTTAACCCTAATCCTACCCATAAACCTAACCTAACACTTACCCTAAACCTAAACATAACACAAAGCCTAACCCTAACACTAACCCTAACCCTAAAACTAACCTTAACATTAACCCTAACCCTAACCCTAACCTAACCGTAATCCTTAACCTAACCCTAAACCTTACCCTAACCCGAACACTAACCCTAACTCTAACCTTAACAATAACACTAACCCTAAGAGAAAACCTAACCCTAACCATAACCCTAATTGTAACACTAACCCTAACCTTATCACTAACACTAAAACTAACCCTAATTCTAACCCTATTGCTAACCCTGACTCTAACCCTAAACCTAACACAAACCCTAAGTCTTATCCTAACCTTAACCCTAACACAAACAGTAATCCTAAACCTAACACTAAACGTAACTCTTACCCTAACCCTAACTCTAACACTAAACCTAACCCTATCCCTTATCCTAATACTAACCCTAACACTAAACCTAACCTTAACCATAATGCTAACCGTAACACTAACCCTAACCCTAATCCTAACCCTTGCATTAACCCTAAACCTAACCCTAACCCTAACCTTAACCCTAACACTAACACTAAACCTAACCCTAATGCTAACCCTAACACTAAAACTAACACTAAGAGAACCCTAACCCTAACCCTAACCCAAACCCTAACCCTAGCCATAACCGTAACCTTTATTTTAACACTAACCCTAACCGTAACCCTAATGGTAATCCTAACCATAATCCCAACCCTAACTCTAACACAAACCCTAACACAAACCCTAACACGAACCCTAATTTTAACCATAACACTAAACTTAACCCTAACCCTAACACTTACCTTAACACTAACTCAAACCCTAACACCAACACTAACCCTAAAACTTACCCTCACCCTAACACTAACCCTAACCCTAACCCTAACCTTAACACTAACCCTAACACTAACCATAATCCTATCCCTAACAATAATTTTAACCGTAAACCTAACCCTAACATAACCCTAACCCCAACTCTAACATAATACCTAATCCTAACTCTAAACCTAACCCTAACACTAACACTAACCCTAACCCTAACACTAACTCTATCCCTAACATTAACACTAAACCTACCCGTAACACTAACCCTAACACTAAACCTAACCCTAACCCCCTGACACTAACCCTAACCCTAACCCTAACCCCAACCCTAACCCTAAACCCAACACGAATTCTAACACTAACCCTCACCCTAACCCTAATTCTAACAGTAATCCTAATACTAACCCTCACCCCAAACCTAACACTAAACCTAAACCCAGCCCTAATCCTATCACTAATTCTAACCATAACCATAACCCTAAACATATCACAAACCCAAACTCAAACCCTAACACTCAACATAATACTAACCCTAACCCTAATTCTAACCCTAAATCTAAAATTAACCCTAAACTTAACCCTAACCCTAAAACTAAACCTAACTCTAATTATTAGCCTTACACTAACTAACCTTAACCCTAAAAATAACACAAGTCCTAAACCTAACCCTAACCCTAACCATAACACTAACCATAACTCTAACCCTAACACTACCTCTAAACCTATCCCTAACCCTAACACTATACTTAACCCTAAACCTAACCCTGACCCAAACACTAACACTAAACCTAACCCTAACCCTAACCCTAACACTCACGCTAAACCTAACCCTAACCCTAACACTAACACTAACCCTCAACCTAACCCTAACCCTAACACTAACCCTAATACTAACTCTAATGCAAAATTAAACACTAACATTAACCCTAAATTTAACACTAATCCTACCCGTAACCCTAGTGCTAACATTAACCATAACCCTAACCCTAACCCAAACTGTAACCCTAACGCTAACACTAACCCTATCCTTAACACTAACCCTAACACTAACCGTAACCCTAACACTCACCCTAACCCTAACCCTAACCCTAACACTAACCCTAAACCTATTCTTAAAACTAACAGTATCCCTTACCCTAACCCTAACAATAACACTAACCCTAATTTTATCACTAACCCTAACCCTAACACTCAGATGAACCTTAACCCTAAACCTAACAGTAACCCTAACCCTAACACTAACCTAACACTAACACTAACCGTAACTCTAACCGTAACCCTAACAATTACCCTAACACTAACCCTAACACTAACACTAATTTTAACACTAACCCTAAACCTAATGGTAAACCTAAAACTAACCCTAACTCTAACCCTAACACAAACCCTAACCCAAACCTAACACAAAACCTAACCCTAAACCTAACCCTAACACTCACCCAAACACTTACCCTAAAGCTAACTCTAATGCTAACCCTAACACTAACCATATCCCTAACCCTAACGGAAACCACAACACTAACCCTAACCCTAACCTTAACCCTAGCACTAATCCTAAACCTATCTCTAAACAAAACACTATTGCTAACCCTATCCCTAACACTAAACCTATCCCAACCCTAATCCTAACCCTAACTGTAAACCTAACCCTAACCCTAATGCAAATCCTAACATGAACATTAACACTAACCCTACCACTAATCCTTCCCATAACTGTAACCTAACACTAAACCTAAACATACCCCTAACACAAACCCTAAACTTATCCCTAATGCTAACCCTAACACTAACATTAACCCTAACACTAAACCAACCCTAATCCTAACCATAACCCTAACTGTAACCCTAACACCAACTATAACCCTAATCCTAAAACAAATCCTAAGATTATCCCTAACCCTAACCCTAACACAAATACTAACACTAACCCTAACATTAACAATAACCCTAACCCTATCACAAATCCTAACCATAACCCTAAACCTAACCCTAACACTAACCCTTAACCTAACCCTAATGCTAACCCTAACACTAACTCTAACCATGACCCAACCCTAACATTAGCCCTAACCCTAACCCAAACCTAAAACTAACCCTAACCATAACCTTAAACCTAACACTAACCTTAACCCGAAACCTAACCCTAACACTAACTCTAACAGAACAACTAACCCTAACCCTTATACTAACCATAAATTTAACCCTAACCCTATAACTCACCCTAACCCTAATCCTAAACCTAACACTAACCCTAACTCTAACCCTATAACTCACCCTAACCCTAATGCTAACCCTAACACTAACTCTAACCATGACCCAACCCTAACATTAGCCCTAACCCTAACCCAAACCTAAAACTAACCCTAACCATAACCTTAAACCTAACACTAACCTTAACCCAAAACCTAACCCTAACACTAACTCTAACAGAACAACTAACCCTAACCCTTATACTAACCATAAATTTAACCCTAACCCTATAACTCACCCTAACCCTAATCCTAAACCTAACACTAACCCTAACCCTAACCCTAACCCTATAACTCACCCTAACCCTAATCCTAAACCTAACACTAACCCTAACCCTAACCTTAACCCTAACACTAAAACTAACACTAACCCTAACCCTAACACTAACCCTAAACTCAACCCTATCCCTAGCACTAACCCTAACCCTAACCCTAAACCTAACCCTAACCCTAACCCTATCCCTATCCCTAACCCTAACCTTAACCCTAACACTAACACTAACCTTAACCCTAACCCTAACACTAAACCTAACACTAATCCTAACCTACCCATAACCATAAAACTAACCCTACCCTAACCCTGCACCTAACTTTAACCCTGTTACTAACCATAACCCAAAACCTAAATCTAACTTTAACCCTAATACAAACCCTAACCATAATACTTACCCTAACACAAATAATAACTCTAACCCTAATACTAACCCTAAAACTAACCCTAATCCTATTTCTAACCCTAACTCTGAAACTAACCCTAAACATAACCCAAACTCTAACTCTAACTCTAATTATAACCCAAAACCTAACCCTAAATGTAATCCTAAAATTAACCCTAAACTTAACCATAACCCTAACCATAACACTAATCCTAACCATAATCTGAACCCCAAAAGTAACCTAACCTATCCCGAACACTAACCCTAATCCTAACTAGAACCCTAACCCCTAACCCTCACCTTAAGCCTAACATAACCCCAACCCTAACCCTAACACTTAAACTAAAACTTTACCCTAATTGTAACACTAACCCTAAACCTAAACATAACCTAACATTAAACATAAACCTAACCCTAACCCTAACCCTAACACTAACCCTAACCCTAACCCTAACTCTAACCCTAACCCTAATGTAACCTTATTTGTAACCCTAACAAAAACTTTTAATCTTAACACAAACCGTAACCCTAAGCCTAAACCTAACAAAAACACTAACCCTACCACTAACAGTAACCCTAAAAACCCTATACTTAGTTCTAAAGCACACTCTAAACCTAACCCTAACCCTAAACCTAACACTATCTCTAACCCTAACCCTAACCCTAAATTTAACCCTAACCCTAACGCTAACCTAACCCTAACCATAACCCTAACAGTTAACCTAATCCTAAACCTAAACCTAACCTTAATCCTAACCCTAACCCTAACACTAACGTAACACTAACACTAACTCTAACCCTATCCCTAACTCTAACCCTCACCCTAAACCAAAACCTAACACTAACCCTAACCCTAACAATAAATATAACCCTAACCTTAAACCTAACCCTAACACTAACCCTAACCCTAACCCTTACGCTAAACCTAACAAAAACCCTAACCTTAGTCCTAACACGAACCATAAATCTAACCTTAACCATAATTTAACCCAAACCCTAACCCTAACCATAATACTAATCTTAACCCTAACCCTTACCCTAACCTTAACACTAACTCTAAACCTAACCCTAACCCTAACACTAACCCTAAACCTAACCCTAACACTAACCCTAACCCTAACCCTAACACTAACCCTAACCCTAACCTTTATCATAAACATAACCTTAACCCTAACTGTAACCCCAACACAAACCCTAACCCTAAATCTAACACTAATGTAAACCCTAACCCTAACACTAACCCTAACCCTAACCCTAACACTAATACTAACTCTAACCTTAACCCTAACCCTAAACCAAAATTTTACCTTAGCCCTAACCCTAACCCTAATTTTAATTCTAACATGAACCATAAATCTAACCCTAAACCTAATTTAACCCAAACCCTAAACAGAACCCTAACACTAATCTTAACCCTAACCCTAACACTTACCCTAACCCTAAAACTAACCCTAATTTTAACCCTAGCCTAAACCTAACCCTAAACCTAACTCTAACCCTAATCCTAACCTTTATCATAACCCTAACTGTAACCCCAACAGAAACCCTAACCCTAAAGCTAACACTAACGTAAACCCTAACCCTAACACTAACCCTAACCCTAACCCTAAAACTAATACTAACTCTAACCTTAACCCTAACCCTAAACCAAAATTTTACCTTAGCCCTAACCCTAACCTTAAGCATAAACCTAATCCAAACACAAACCATAAACCTAACCCTAACTCTAAATCTAACAGCAACCCTAACCCTAACCCTATCTTGAACCCTAAGTCAACTAAACCTAACCCTAACCCTAACCTTAATCCTAACCATAACCGGAACCTTTTTTTTTATTGGTTGTTCAAAACATTACAAAGCTCTTGACATATCATATTTCATACATTAGATTCAAGTTGGTTATGAACTCTCAATTCTACCCCAAATACAGATTGCAGAATCACCACATCCACATTTTTACATAATGCCATATTAATAACTGTTGTATTCTTCTACCTTTCCTATCCTCTACTATCCCCCTCCCCTACCCTCCCATCTTCTCTCTCTACCCCATCTACTGTTATTCATTTCTCTCCTTGTTTATTTTCCCACCCCCTCACAACCTCTTATATGTAATTTTGTATAACAATGAGGGTCTCCCTCCATTACCATGCAATTTCCCTTTTCTCTCCCTTTCCCTCCCACCTCATGTCTCTGTTTAATGTTAATCTTTTCTTCCTGCTCTTCCTCCCTGCTCTGTTCTTAGTTGCTCTCATTATATCAAAGAAGACATTTGGTATTTGTTTTTTAGGGATTGGCTAGCTTCACTAAGCATAATCTGCTCTAGTGCCATCCATTTCCCTGCAAATTCCATGATTTTGTCATTTTTTAGTGCTGCGTGATACTTCATGGTGTATAAATGCCACATTTTTTTATCCATTCATCTATTGAAGGGCATCTGGGTTGGTTCCACAGTCTAGCTATTGTGAATTGTGCTGCTATGAACATCGATGTGGCAGTATCCTTGTAGTACGCTCTTTTAAGGTCTTCAGGGAATAGTCCAAGAAGGGCAATAGCTGAGTCAAATGGTGGTTCCATTCCCAGCTTTCCCAGGAATCTCCATACTGCTTTCCAAATTGGCTGCACCAATTTGCAGTCCCACCAGCAATGTACAAGAGTACCCTTTTCCCCACATCCTCGCCAGCACTTGTTGTTGTTTGACTTCCTAATGGCTGCCAATCTTACTGGAGTGAGATGGTATCTTAGGGTGGTTTTGATTTGCATTTCTCTGACTGTTAGAGATGGTGAGCATTTTTTCATGTACTTGTTGATTGATTGTATGTCCTCCTCTGAGAAGTGTCTGTTCAGGTCCTTGGCCCATTTGTTGATTGGGTTATTTGTTATCTTATTGTTTAATTTTTTGAGTTCTTTGTATACTCTGGATATTAGGGCTCTATCTGAAGTGTGAGGAGTAAAAATTTGTTCCCATGATGTAGGCTCCCTATTTACCTCTCTTATTGTTTCTCTTGCTGAGAAAAAACTTTTCAGTTTAAGTAAGTCCCATTTGTTGATTCTTGTTATTAACTCTTGGGCTATGGGTGTCCTATTAAGGAATTTGGAGCCTGATGCCACAATATGTAGATCAGAGCCAACTTTTTCTTCTATCAGATGCATAGTCTCTGATTTGATATCTAGCTCCTTGATCCACTTTGAGTTAACTTTTGTGCATGGCGAGAGGAGGGGATTCAGTTTCATTTTGTTGCATATGAATTTCCAGTTTTCCCAACACCATTTGTGGAAGATGCTATCCTTCCTCCATTGCATGCTTTTAGCTCCTTTATCAAATATAAGACAGTTGTAGCTTTGTGGATTAGTCTCTGTGTCCTCTATTCTGTACCATTGGTCCACCCGCCTGTTTTGGTACCAGTACCATGCTATTTTTGTTACTATTGCTCTGTAATATAGTTTGAAATCTGGTATTGCTACACCGCCTGATTCGCACTTCCTGCTTAGAATTGCTTTTGCTATTCTGGGTCTTTTATTTTTCCATATGAATTTCATGATTGCTTTATCTATTTCTACAAGGAATGCCGTTGGGATTTTGATTGGCATTGCATTAAACCTATAGAGAACTTTTGGTAATATCGCCATTTTGATGATGTTAGTTCTGCCTATCCATGAACAGGGTATATTTTTCCATCTTCTAAGATCTTCTTCTATTTCTCTTTTTAGGTTCTGTAGTTTTCATTATATAAATCTTTCACCTCTTTTGTTAGGTTGATTCCCAGGTATTTTATTTTTTTGAGGATATTGTGAATGGAGTGTTTTTCCTCATTTCCGTTTCAGAAGTTTTGTCGCTGATATACAGAAATGCCTTGCCGCAGTCTGGCTGGGCACAATCAGGAGCCACTTGTCAAAAGAAACTAACTTTATTTTTAGAACCACACACGCCAAACAAAACAGCCTCTCAGGAAAAACCCTCAGAGCCTCAACTGCCACCACCGGCTTTCCACAAGCCTCTCTCTCCCACACAAGCTTCTCCCCACCTCCCACAATCCTCCTGCTCTTGAGGCCGATTGGCTGGGTCACGAGGGCGGAGTCAAAAAAGTCCCCCAATGAGCAGCTCCGTGGTCTGAAAGGGCAGGGAAACAGCCCAATGAGCATCACCGCAGAGGAGCCAATCAGCTAGATGTTGCTGGGGCCGCTGTGAGCCAATCATCAGCCAGCAGCTGGAAGTTTGCTGGCAGCTGGAAGTTTGCTGGGGCCCCTTTGGCTGTGGCTCTCAACATCTCCCCCTCTCTGTTTAAACAACAAGCATGTGGCTTAGGGACCGTGCCTGTTAGGCAGTCCAATTCAACATATGGTCCTTACCCGTCATCGGATGAACTGACATCTAGGCGTCAGCCTCCTGTCTTAGGTTGGTACCACTGCAATTGGATCATACCCGTCACTGACTACCGGTCCAGCATACAGCCATACTTGTGGATAGGCCTTTGCACCTGTGGGGGGGTGAGGTTCTTTGCCTCACCTCTGTTGGCCCCCAAATTTTAGACCATCACTAGTAGAGGAGGATGCAAAATGCCATGACATTAAGCCAATTGAGGGCTCCTTTGAAAAATTGTACCACTGGTGACACCATCAGCAAAAATACTCCAGCACTACCACAATTCGCTGTACCAACAGATAGTTCACAATGCATACAGGTGAGCTCACAATGTGTCCAGGCAAGTTCTGCAAGCAGTTCAGTGATGGCTATTGTAGAAGCTGTAGATTGGTTTTATCTTTGACTTCACTAGCACTGGGATGAAGATAGGAATTCTGGCAATAATGGCTAAAGAAAAAATTATGTAACATTACAGAAGGCACTAAAAGAAAACAATTTTCTTAACAATTTACATTGTCTTAAAGAGAATTATTAAATATAATGAAAAGGAAAGGTGAAAGTAAACAAACAGATCTGTTAACCTTCTTGTTTGTTTACATATTAAAACAATCCTCAACAGTTGTTTACCCAATTTAAATTAAACCATATAAATCACGTGAAAAAAAAATATTTGGATCCATTTTATCATGAGCGCTCATCATATATGATATATGGACATACGTACATTCAAACATATAACACAAAACACAAGTGTGCACACATAATATAATACATACAACACATAACATTATAGTAAAGGCCTTATAACTTTTTACAGGTGAAACCTCCATTGCAATGTTTAAAAACTCTATAGTCAAAAAATAGAACTGATCAGCAAAACATTAACCTAGGTCTGTATGAGCTCAAAAAACAAAATAGAACTTCATGATATGGCAAAGGGCAATAATAAAATAGATATTGAAAAAAGCATCCTGGTTCTGTTGCAGATGTAAGAATAGCCAAACTGGAGTTTTGGATATCAGTTGTTATGGATTTGAGCCAAATCATCTTCTTTTTGGTTTGTAGAAATCGCTTTAGTTAATCTTTCTGGAATCCAAATCGGCTGCTGTTCTCCCTGTGGAAACACATAAACAGACCCCCGACTCCAGACAATCACTGGGTCAGGACCTTGGTTAATCTCTCTGGAATCCAAATCGGCTGCTGTTCTCCCTGTGGAAACACACAAACAGACCCCCGACTCCAGACAATTACTGGGTCAGGACCTTTCCATTGTCCTGTTAGAATATCCTTCCAAAGTACCTTGGGCTTATGTACATTTTTTGGACACATATGCCTTTCCGCAGCACTAAGTCCTGATGAATCCAAATTTAAAAAGTTTAGAGTAAAAAGGGTTATTTTAAGTTTATCTTTGGGGAATATATACCCCTTCCCAATTCCTTCTTTTTGCTTTAATAAGTACATTTTAATAGTTTGATGAGCTCTTTCAACTATGCCTTGTCCCTGTGGATTGTATGGGATTCCTGTTATATGAGTAATGCCAAATGTTGAGCAAAATTGTTTAAAAGAGGTAGAAGTATAACCAGGGGCATTATCTGTTTTTAACTGTTTTGGAACACCCACAGTGGCAAAATTTTGTAAGCAATGAGCTATAACATCTTTAGTTTTTTCTCCGGCATGAAGGGAGCCCATCAAAAATCCAGAAGAAGTATCAACTGTAACATGCAAATATTTTAATTTTCCAAATTCTGGCAAGTGTGTGACGTCCATCTGCCAAATATGGTTAGGTATCAATCCTCTAGGATTGACTCCAAGATTAACTTGTGGTAAAAAGGTCACACAATTTTGACATTGTTTTATTATTTGTCTAGCTTGTTCCTTAGTTATTTTAAAACGCTTTTGTAAAGTATTAGCATTGACATGGAACTTTTTATGAAAATTTATAGCTTCTTCTAGTGTAGAGAAAATATGTATGTCATGTGTAGTTTTATCTGCTAAATCATTGCCCAAACTAAGGGCTCCAGGCAATCCTGTATGTGCCCTGATATGTCCTATAAAGAATGGATCTTTTCTGTCCCAGATTAGACTTTGTATAGTGGAAAGCAAAGAGAAAACAGTAGAAGAAGGGGAAATCCTACCAGCATCTTCAAGAGATACTATAGCATTAACTACATACTGACTATCAGAAAATAAATTAAATACAGAATCTTTAAACATCACAAAAGCTTGTAAAACTGCATTAAGCTCTACCTTTTGAGCTGATTGTTTGGGTACTAAAAATGTAAAAGTTTGATCAGGGGTAACTACTGCTGCTGTACCATTATTTGACCCATCAGTGAATATATTTGGAGCATTCATGATAGGTGTTTTTCTTGTCATTTTTGGAAAAATTACAGGATGCAATGACCAAAAAGACAATAAAGGATTAGATGGTAAGTGGTTATCAAATGAAACATTAGATTTGCACATGATTATTGCCCAAGTATTTAACTCATTAGCTAACTCATCAATTTGATTCATAGTATATGGAGTAATAATTTTATTGGGAGAAATTCCAAACACTCCCTTTGCTGCTTTTATTCCTTTGAGTATTAATTGTCCTACAGCCTCAGGATACCTAGTAAGAATAGTGTTAGGAGAATAAGATAAATGTATCCATAATAATGGACCTTCTTGCCAAAATACTCCTGTAGGAATATTTTTTGTTGGTAGTACAATAAATAATAAAGGCAAACTTATATCAATTCTATCCAAATGCATATTTTCCATATATGTTTCAATGATTTTTAATGCCTTTCTTGCTTCAGGCGTTAACATTCGGGGTGAATTTGGATCTGATGGACCTTTTAGGATATCAAATAAAGGTCCCAACTCTCCTGTTGGTATACCTAAATAAGGCCTTATCCAATTTATGTCTCCTAATAACTTTTGAAAGTCATTAAGTGATTTGAGTTGATCTACTCGTATTTGAATTTTTGGTGGACGGACCATGGTTGAGGATAATAGAACTCCTAAATAATTAATTGGAAAATTTAATTGTACTTTATCTATTGCTATCTCTAGATTATAATTTTTTAATAAGTTTGTAAGTGTGGCATAACATTCTAGCAATGTGTTTTTATCTTTGTGTGCTAATAATACATCATCCATATAGTGAAATATTTGTAGTTCAGGATTTTGATTTCTAAGTGGCTGGATTACTTTGTTAACATAAATTTGACACATAGTTGGGCTGTTAGCCATCCCTTGAGGGAGTACTTTCCATTCATATCTCTGATCAGGACCTTCATGATTCAGTGCAGGGATAGTAAATGCAAAACGTGGACTATCCTCAGGATGAATTGGAATTGAAAAAAAAACAATCTTTAATATCTATAACTAAAACATACCAGGTTTTTGGCAAAGCAGACAACTGAGGAATCCCTGATTGAGCAGGTCCCATAATAACCATCTCATTATTAATGGCTCTTAAATCTTGCAATAATCTCCATTTACCAGATTTCTTTTTGATGACAAAAATGGGAGTATTATGGGGAGATACAGAAGGTTGTATATGTCCTTCTGCTAATTGTTGTTTGACCAGGTCATGGGCTGCTTGTATCTTTTCTTTAGTCAGGGGCCACTGAGGAACCCATACTGGTCTTTCTGATTTCCAAGTAATTTTTATTGTCTCAGTGGCCCTTTCTGAAAATCCAACCCATGTCTGTCTGTTCCTTGATCTATTTGTATTGGTGCTGCTATACCTTGTTCTTGTTTTTCTAATTTTTTTCCTTTCCTAAAACCTTGTCTAGTCATAATAGTGGGTGCATTTTGGTTGATGTTATTTGTTAATGTCAAACCTAATTGATCTAGGACATCTCGTCCCCATAAATTTACGGGAAGATGATCCAATACATATGGCTGTATAGTTCCTTCACATCCTTCAGGATCCTTCCAATCTAATACCATTGCACTTCTATGGGGATTAGTTGCCACTCCTAGGCCTCGAAGCGTTTGAGTGGCTTGTTGTAATGGCCAATGTTTTGGCCATTCTTGACGAGAGATGATGCTAAGGTCTGCACCTGTATCCAGTAGCCCTTTAAATTCATGTCCTTGAATATTTAGTTTTAGCATGGGGCGAGAATCTAAATTTAAAGAAAGCATAGCCCAATTTACACCTGTGGAGCCTAATCCCTTGGAACCTCTTTCTACAGTACGACTGGAAAATTTATCATGTAGGCTGGGTATTATTAGTAACTGTGCTATTCTATCTCCTGGTGAAATTACTGATATACCCTTTGGAGAACTGGCTATAATTTTTATTTCACCTTCATAATCGGGATCAATTACCCCAGGACTTATCATAAGTCCTTTTAGAGTAGAAGAGCTGCGTCCCAATAATAAGCCTACTGTTCCTTTGGGAAGAGGTCCTTTCACCCCTGTGGGAATGATTTGAACTCCCATCTCTGGAGTTAGTACTGCTCTGGCAGAGGTGCAGATGTCCAACCCTGCGCTCCCTCTGGTTTGTCTGATGAGGGATCTGATGGACAATGTGTCCTGGGCACTACCCTGATGCTGTTGCTGGGTTCCTCCAGTGCTCCGTATATTTGTGGTTTTGGGCCCCGGAGCATTGGGCCCCCCTGTCCATTTTATGGCAATGGAGCCCGATGCCTTTGTCCACGATATCGTGGATAAACACCTGGTCCTTGTTCATTTTTTGATAATGGAGTACCCTCTATGGTGGTTTGAGAACGGCATTCATTAGCCCAATGTCTCCCTCTATGGCACCGTGGGCAAATACCTGGTATTCTACTCCTTTGATACCTAGTTTTGTTAAACCCTCCTCCAATGTGGCAATTCCTTTTAAATTGTCCTGTTTGTTCACAATTGTAGCATGTTCTTGGCCTGGCATCTAAAGCCTGTTTTACTGCAGCTGCCACAATTTGCCCTTGTTCATTAATGTCTCTGGCATCTAAAGCCTGTTTTACTGCAGCTGCCACGACTTGCTCTTGTTCATTAATGTCTCTACATAATTTAATATATGTGTTTAAATCTTCATGTTTCCATGGTCTAATGATATCTCTGCACCAACGATTCGCTTGCTCATAAGCCAGGTGTTTTAGTAATGGCATTGCTTGTTCTGTATTCCCAAAAACTCTGGTAGCTGTTTGAATAAGCCTATCTACAAATTCAGCATAAGGTTCATTAGCTCCTTGTATTACCTTAGATAATTGACCTTGTAAACCTCCATGTCCTTGTAAAGTCTTCCATGCCTTAATTGCATCTGCAGCAATTTGTGCGTATACGCCAGGATCATATGCAATTTGTTGCTGCTGATCCTCATAAGGTCCCTTTCCTAACAACATATCTAGATTTCTCTGAGGATAACCAGCTGCTGCATTTCGCTTAGCCGTCTCCTTGCAAAATTCCTCATTGGCAACCTTCCATAACAGGTATTGTCCTCCATTTAGCACAGCTTTACACATATTAGCCCAATCTGCTGGTGTCATGTTCAAGTTGTTAATGGATTCGACCATGCTTACAGTGAAGGGTGCTTGAGGACCATAGGTTGTTACAGCCTCTTTTAGCTGCTTCACTGTTTTGAAATTTAAAACTTGGTAAAATCGCTGCCCTCCTGCCTCAAATACAGGGCATGTTAATATTTTTGATCTTAAATCGGCTGCTGTTCTCCCTGTGGAAACACACAAACAGACCCCCGACTCCAGACAATTACTGGGTCAGGACCTTTCCATTGTCCTGTTAGAATATCCTTCCAAAGTACCTTGGGCTTATGTACATTTTTTGGACACATATGCCTTTCCGCAGCACTAAGTCCTGATGAATCCAAATTTAAAACGTTTAGAGTAAAAAGGGTTATTTTAAGTTTATCTTTGGGGAATATATACCCCTTCCCAATGCCTTTGATTTATGCGTGTTGATTTTATATCCTGCCACTTTGCTGAATTCATTTATTAGTTCTAGTAGTGTTTTTGTAGACCCTTTTGGGACTTCTAGGTATGGAATCATGTCTTCTGCAAATAGTGATAATTTAAGTTCTTCTTTTCCTATTTTTATGCCTTTAATTTCTTTCATCTGTCTAATTGCTCTGGCCAGTGTTTCAAGAACTATGTTGAATAGAAGTGGTGATAGAGGGCATCCCTGTCTTGTTCCAGATTTTAGAGGGAATGCCTTCAATTTTTCTCCATTCAGAATGATGCTAGCCTGCGGCTTATCATAGATAGCTTTTACTATGTCGAGGTAAGTTCCTGTTATCCCTAGTTTTTCTAATGTTTTGAACATAAAGGGATGCTGTACTTTGTTGAATGCTTTTTCTGCGTCTATCGAGATGATCATATGGTTCTTATCTTTAAGTCTATTGATGTGGTGAATAACATTTATTGATTTCCGTATATTGAACCATCCTTGCATCCCAGGTATGAATCCTACTTGATCATGGTGCACAATTTTTTTGATGTGCCTTTGTATCCAATTCGCCAGAATTTTATTGAGGATTTTTGCATCTAGGTTCATCAGAGATATTGGTCTGTAGTTTTCTTTCTTTGAGGTGTCTTTGTCCGGTTTTGGAATCAGGGTGATGTTGGCCTCATAGAATGAATTTGGCAGAGCTCCCTCTTTTTCTATTTCCTGAAATAACTTGAAAAGTATTGGTATTAATTCTTCTTTAAAGGTTTTGTAAATCTCCACTGTATACCCATCCGGTCCTGGGCTTTTCTTGGTTGGTAGTATTTTGATTGCTTCTTCTATTTCATCCATTGATATAGGTCTGTTTAAGTTGTGAGTATCCTCCTGACTCAGTCTGGGCAAATCATATGACTTAAGAAATTTATCGATGTCTTCACTATCTTCTATTTTATTAGAATATAGGTTTTCAAAATAATTTCTAATTGTCTTCTGTGTTTCTGTAGCATCTGTTGTGATATTGCCTTTTTCATCCCGTATGTTAGTAATTTGAGTTCTCTCTCTTCTTCTCTTTGTTATCATGGCTAAAGGTCTGTCGATCTTATTTATTTTTTCCAAGAACCAACTTTTAGTTTTTTTAATTTTTCAATAGTTTCTTTTGTTTCAATTTCGTTGATTTCCATTCTGATTTTAATTATTTCTTGCCTTCTGCTATATTTACTGTTGTTTTGCTCTTCCTTTTCTAGGGCTTTGAGATGAAGTGTGAGCTCATTTATTTGTTGGTTTTTCCTTTTTTTGAGGAATGACCTCCAGGCGATTAATTTCCCTCTTAAAACTGCTTTCATTGTGTCCCATAGATTCCGATATGTTGTGTCTGTATTTTCATTTATCTCTAAGAATTTTTTGATTTCCTCCTTTATGTCTTCTGTAACCCATTGATCATTCAGTAACATATTGTTCATTTTCCATGTGATGTAGGATTTTTCCTTCCTTCTTTTATCATTGATTTCCAGTTTCATTCCATTATGATCAGATAAAATGCATGGTATTATCTCCACCCCTTTATATTTACTGAGGGTTGCCCTGTGGCATAATATATGGTCTATTTTTGAGAAGGATCCATGTGCTGCTGAGAAAAAAGTATATCCACTTGATGATGTTTGATATATTCTATATATGTCAGTTAAGTCCAGGTTATTGATTGTGATATTGAGTTCTATAGTTTCTTTATTCAACTTTTGTTTGGAGGATCTGTCCAATGGTGAGAGAGGTGTGTTGAAGTCACCCATAATTATTGTGTTGTGGTCTATTTGATTCTTGAACTTGAGGAGAATTTGTTTTATGAACATCACAGCACCATTTTGGTGCATAAATATTGATAATTGTTATGTCTTGTTGGTGAATGGTTCCTTTTAACAGTATATAATGTCCTTCCTTATTCCTTTTGATTAACTTAGTCTTGAAGTCGATTTTATTCGATATGAGGATGGCCACCCCTGCTTGCTTACAAGGACCGTGTGTGTGGTATATTTTTTCCCAACCTTTCACCTTCAGCCTGTGTATGTCTTTTCCAATTAGATGTGTCTCCTGGAGGCAGCATATTGTTGGATTTGTTTTTTTAATCCATGTTACCAGCCTATGTCGCTTTATTGGAGAGTTTAAGCCATTAACGTTTAGAGTTACTATTGATATATGGTTTGTACTTCCAGCCATGTTTGATTACTTATCTTCTTCTTCTTTTTTTAATTTAGTTTGTTTCTCCATGATTAGCTTTCCCCCCACCCTCTGTCTTTACAGAGACACTTCCTACTGATGGTTTTGGTTATTGTTTTTCATTTCTTCCTCGTGTAGTGTTTTGCTCAAGATGCTTTGCAATGCTGGTTTTCTGGCTGCAAATTCTTTTAGCTTTTGTTTATCATGAAAGATTTTTATTTTGTTGTCATACCTGAAGCTTAATTTTGCTGGATACAGAATTCTTGGTTGGCATCCATTGTCTTTCAGTGTTTGAAATATGTTGTTCCAGGATCTTCTCGCTTTCAGCGTCTGTGATGAAAAATCCGTTGTTAACCTTATTGGTTTACCCCTGAATGTAATCTGCCTCCTTTCTCTTGTAGCTTTTAATATTTTCTCTTTGTTCTGTATATTGGATATCTTCATAACAATGTGTCTTGGTGTTGGTCTACTGTGATTTTGTGTGCTCGGTGTCCTGTATGCATCTACAATTTGTATATCCATTTCCTTTTTTATTTCTGGAAAGTTTTCTGTAATTATTTCATTCAGCAGGTTACTCATTCCCTTGGTTTGAATCTCTGTACCTTCCTCTATCCTGATGACTCGTAAGTTTGGTTTTTTTTTATATTATCCCATAGCTCTTGGATGTTTTTCTCGTGATTTTTTACCAGCCTTTCTGAGTTGGCTAGACTCTTTTCAAGATGATATATTTTGTCTTCATTATCTGATGTTCTGGCTTCTACTTGCTCCACTCTGTTAGTGATACTCTCAATTGAGTTTTTAATTTGGTTTATCGTTTCCTTCATTTCTAGAATTATTGTTTGATTTTATTTATAATCTCTATCTCCTGATAAAGATGCTTATCTTCTTCTTTTATCTGTTTATGTAATTCATTTTCAAAGTGTTCTTTCACTGTTTGGATTTGCTGTCTCGTATCCTCTTTAAGGTTCCATTCCATCTGTCTAAGGTATTCCTTGAGTTCTTTATATGACCATTTTTCTGATGACTCTAGGTCCTCCTGAATATTTAGGCTGTCCTTCATTGTTTGTACTCCTTTTCTTCCTTGCTTTTTTATGCTGGTCATGTTACTTCTTGTTCTGTTTGACTACAGAGTTGCTGTTTACTCTTATAAATTTATTTGATGCTGTCATGCTGGTTTCAATGAAGTTATCTCCTCCACCCGTGACGTCAGTTCTCTGCCATGGTGGTATCCCATGAAAATGGTGACCGTTCATTCCCTTTGCCAGGTGACCAATGCATCGGGTGGGTCCTGACTGTCTCTCTCAACCCCCGTTTCAATCCTGTGGCCACTGCCTATGAAGGCTCGGTTGACTTTTACCTCTATAAGTTCAGAAGGGCCGACCAGTTATTTCAGCGGGATCGTTAGTGCTGAGTCACGAGAAGCAGGCGAACCGGAGATTGAATGCAGCCGATCCGGGCTTGGTGTGTGTGTTCTGAGGGGCCCAGACAGTTCTCCCCAAATCCACGTCAGCTTAGCATTGCCTAGTGATCCTGATTTCCTTGGTTTGAATCTCTGTACCTTCCTCTATCCCGATGACTCGTAAGTTTGGGTTTTTTATGTTATCCCATATCTCTTGGATGTTTTCCTCGTGATTTTTTACCAGCCTTTCTGAGTTGGCTAGACTCTTTTCAAGATGATATATTTTGTCTTCATTATCTGACGTTCTGGCTTCTTCTTGCTCCACTCTGTTAGTGATACTCTCAATTGAGTTTTTAATTTGGTTTAGACAATTTACGACTCCCTATGTCCATGCAGCTGAAGAGGTCAGAGACTTGATCTCTCCACACCTGCCACCATGTTGGATCTCCCATAACCGGAACCTTAAACATAATCCTAATCATAACCCTAAGACAAATCCTAACCCTAACCTTAACACTAACCCTAACCCTACCCCTAAGCCTAACCCTACATTAACACTAATTTTAACCGTAACCCTAACCCTACACCTTACTCAATTCCTTACCCTAAACCTTACCTTAACCCTTACCCTAACACTAACCCTAACCCTAACCCTAAACCTAATCCTCACCATAATACTAACCCTAACCCTAACCCTAATCCGAACCCTATCCCTAACTCTAACTCTAACCCTAACCCTATCTGTAACGTATCACTAATACTAACCCTAACTCTATCCCTAAACCTAAACCCAACCCTGACCCTAACCCTAACAATAACCCTAACCTTAACCTAACCCTAACCCTGAACCTAACCCTAACACTAACCTTAGCCCTAACCCTACACTAACCCTAAACCTAACCCTAACACAAACCCTAAGCCTAACCCTAACATAAACCCTAACCGTAACAGTAATTTTAACTCGAACACTTATCCCAATCCTAAACCTAAACCTAATCCTAATCCTAACAATAACCCTAAACCTAACTCTAGCCCTAACCCTAACACTTACTCTAACCCTAACTCTAATCCTAACCTAACACTATCCCTAAGCCTCACCGTAACCCTAACCCTAACCGTAACACTAACCCCAAATCTAATCCTACACTAACCTTAAATCTAAGCCTAACACTAACCCAAAAACTAATCCTAAACTTAACCATACCCCTAAATGTAACACCAACCCTAAACTTAACCCTAACCCTAAACTTAACCCTAACACTAACCCTAACCCTAACCCTAACATGAATCCTAAATGTAACCATAAACCTAACACTAACCCTAACCCTAAACCTAACCCTAACACTAACCCTAACCCTAACACTAACCCTAAAAGTAACCCTAACCCTAACACTAAACCTAAACCTTACTCTAACCCTAATGCTAACACTAACTGTAATGCTAACCCTAACTCTCACTCTAATTCTATCCCTAAACCTAACCTTATGCTAACCCTAACCCTAACCATAAACCTAACACAAACCCTATAGCAAAACATAACCCTAACCATATCCTAACACTAACCCCAATCCTTATCTAACCATAACCCTAACCCTAACATGAACACAAACCCTAACACTAACCCTAATCTAACAGTAATGCTAACCAAACACTAACCCTAACCCCAACACTAACCCTGTCACTAACTCTAACCCTAACCCTAACCCTAACTCTAACAGTAACACTAACCCTAACCCCCACACTATACCTAACCTACCCGTAACCATAAAACTAACCCTAACCCCAGACCTATGCCTCACTCTAACCCTCTTCCTAAACATAACCCTAACTGTAACACTAACCCTAACTTTAACCCTAACACTAACCCTAAACCTAAGTATTACACTAACCCAAGCACTAATCCTAAACCTAAACGTAACCCTAAACGTAACAATAATCCTAACCCTAACCCTAACACTGCACCTATCTTTTAACCCTAACCCTTACAGAAAACCTAAACCTAAACCTTACCCTAACACAAACCATAATTCTTACCCTAACACTAACCTAAAACTAACCATAACCCTAACCTTATCACTAATTCTAAAACTAACCCTAACACTAACCTGAACCCTAACCCTAACCCCAAAATTAACCTTAACCCTAACCCTAACCCTAACATTAACCAAATCCTAACCCTATCATAACACTAATTCTAGCCCTAACCCTAACCCTACAAGTAACCCTAAAGTTATTTCTAACCCTAACACTATCCCTAATTTTAACCCTAACACTAACACTGACACACACCCTAAACCTAACCCTAATTCTAACCCTAACAAAAACCCTAACCCTAACCTAACACTAACCATAACAGTAACACTAACTCTATCATACACATAACCCTAAAACTAACTCTAAACCTAATCCTAAGCTGCATTCTAACTCTAATCCTAACATTAACCCTAATCCTAAACCTATCACTAACCCTAACAAAAACCCTAAACTTAACCCTTACTTTAACACAAAACATATCCCTAAAACCTAACCCTTACCCTAACACAAAACATATCCCTGAACCTAACACTAATATTAACACTAACCCTAACCCTAAACCTAACTCTAAAACTAATCCTAAACCTAACCCAAACCCTATCCCTAACCCTAAAATTAACCCTAACCATAACCCTAATTTTAACTCTAAAACTAACCCTAACACTAACCCTCATTCTAACCATAACACAGTAACCCTAACCCTAACACTAGCCCTTACCCTAAACCTATCTCTAACCCTAACACTATCCATAACCCTAACCCTTACACTAACAATAAAGCTAACCCCAAACCTAATCCTATCCCTAACACTAACCCTAACCCTAATGCTAACACGAACACTATAACTAATACTAAAACTAACCCCAACACTAACCCTTACTAATCCTGAAGCTCACCATACCCTAACCCTAAACCTAAAACTAACCCTAAACATAATCACAACACTAACTCTAACCCTAACACTAGGCCTAAACCTAGCTATAACCCCCTTACCCTAAATTTAATCCTAACTCTAACACTAACACTAACCATAACCCTAAGCCTAACCCTAACACTAACCCTAGCGCTAATCCTAGCCCTAATTTAGCCCTAACCCTAAACCTACCCCTAAACCTAGCCCAAAGAATAACTCTAATCGCACCCCAGTCCTATTTCTAGTTCTAACCCTATCCGTTACCATAACCCTAACACTAGCCCTAACCTTAATCCTAATGCAGGCCCTAGCCCTAAACCTAGATCTAACCATAACAATAAATCTAAGCCTAAACCTCATTCTACCACTAGCCCTTACACTATCGCTAATCCTAAAACTAGCCCTAACCCTAGCCCTAGCTCTAAAGCAAAACTGAGCCATAGCCCTAACCTATCCTTAGCCTAAAGGTAATGCTAGACCTGACATTAGCCCTATCCCTAATTCTTACCCTAACCCTAACACAAAACCTAACCCTACACCTAGCCTTAATCCTAGCTCTAATTTGAGTCCTATCCCTAACCCTGATCAGTAACACTGATCCTGACTCTGACCCTAACACTAACCCTATATCTAATAATCTCACTAAATCTAAACCTAATCTAAACACTAGACCTTGACCTAGACCTAATGCTATCTCTAATCATAACCCTACTTCTTACATTATCCATAGTCCTACACAAGTCCTAACCTAACCCAAAACCTAGCTCTAATTTGAGCCCTAACTCTAGTTTTAATTGTAGCCCTAACCCTACCCTAGCCCTAACACTTAACCTAAACCTAACCCTAAACCTAAACCTTGTCCTAACCCGAAACCTAAACTGAACCATAGCCCTATTCCTAACCATAACACTAGCCCTCATCCTAGATATAATTTTATCCATTACCCTAACCATAACCCTAAGCAAATTCTAACCCTAGGCCTAACCCTAACTATAGCCCTAAGCTAACCATAACCCTAGTCCTAACTGTAGCTCTAATCCTATCCATTACCTGAACCATATCTTTAACCAAATTCTATCCCTAGGCCTAACTCTAACCCTATGCCTTACCGTAACCCTGTCCATTATACTAAACCTAACCTGAACTTGAAACTTAAACATATCCATTACCCTAACCCTAATGTTAATTTTAGCCCTAACCCTAAACCTTAACTTAACCCATACCCTAACCCTGACTCTGACCCTAATAATACCCCTAGCTGTAAACCTGACCCTAACCCTCAACCTAACCCTTACAATAGACCTGGTCATAAACCTAAACCTAAAACTATCCCTAAACATAACCCTAGAACTGATATTAGCCATAGACCTAATCCTAGCCCTAACCCTAGTACAAACCCTACCCCTAATCCTAGCCCTAAGCCTAGTCTTAATCCTAATCCTAACCTTAACCAGAGCCCTAAACCTAATTTTATCCCATGCCGTAGCCCAAAAAGTAGCTGTAACATCATACCTTACCCTAACCCTAATGCTAACCCTAACACTAGCCCTACCTCTAGGCCAAAAATCTAACACTATCCTTAGGGATAATCCTAGCCCTAATTAACCCTAATCCTAAACCTAATCCTATCCCTAGCCCTATGACTAACTCTAACTCTTGCCCTAGACCTAGCCCTAGTTCAAAACCTATCCCTTACCATAACCAAAACATTAGCCCTATCCCTACCCCCAACCCTAACTCAAACCATCATCCAATCCCTAAACCTGGTTGTAAACCCTAACCTTAAGCCCAAACCTCACCCTAACACTAGCCCTAAACCTAATGCTAATTGGAAAACTAGCTCTAACCCTACCCTAGTCCTAAAACAGAACCGAGCCATAATCCTAACCCTAACCCTTAACCTAAACCAAACACTAACCTTACACCTATCCCTAAACTTAGCCCTATTTTGAGTCCTAACCCTAACCATAGAAATAACTCTGACCCTGTATCAGACCCTAACAGTATCCCTAGCTCTAAACATTGCCATAACTCTAACCCTAGAACTAGCCCTAATCAGAAAACTAGTTCTTTCATTAGCCATAGCCCTAATGCTAACACAAATACTACCCCTAATCCGAGCCCTGATTCTAACCCTAACCCTAACCCTAACGTAGTACCTCTAACCATACCTTACCCTAAGCCAAACCCTCACCCTAATGCTACTCTAGTCCTAACCATAATCCTTAGCTTACCCCAAACCCTAACTCTATTACTAGTCCTAAACCTAGCCCTCATTCTAGCTTTAACCCTAATCCTAACCCTGACCCTTATTCTGACCCAAACACTAACCCTAGATCCAAACCTGACCCTAACCCTAAACCAAACCCTAACACTACCCCTACTGGTAAACCTATACTTAAACCTAACATTAACACTAGCACTAGACCAAACCTAATCCTAAATAGAGTCATAAATCTAGCCTTAGCCCTAAACAAAAATTTAGCACTAGCCCTAACAATAACCCTTAACATAATGTAAAGACTAAACCTATCACTAGACCAAACGCTAGTCTTAATTGTGGCCCTAACCATATAACTAACCCTAACCCAACTATGGCCCTTAATCTAATAGAAACCCTAGCTCTAAACCTTATCCTAAACCCAAACCTAACCCTAAAACTAGACTTATCCATAACCCTTACCCTAAAACTAGCAATAATCATATCCCTAGCTCTTCATTACCCATAGCCCTAACGTTAGCCCTAAATATGACACAAAACCTAGCCCTTATCCTAGCCCTAAACCTAGCCCTAAACCTAGCCCTAATCATAATCTTAGACCTAACCCTAATGCTAACTCTCACCCTAGCCCTAACCTTAGCTCAAACTCTAATCCTTAGTCTAAACATAACCCTAACTCTAAACCTAACCCTAGCCCTGACTCAAACTCTAACCCTCGCCCTAGGCCTAACCCTAGCTCAAATGCCTACACTTACCCTAACTCTAACCCTAACTTAACCCTAGGCCTAACCCTAACCCTAACCCTAAATCTAACCTTAAGCCTAGCCCTAACCTTAGCTCTAACACTATCCATTACTCTAAAGATAAGCCTAACCCAAATGCTATCCCTAGGCCTAACAATTACCCTATCACTAACACTAACCCTATCCATTACTCTAAACCTAACCATAACCATAAACCTAATTCTATCCATTACCCTAACCCTAACCCTAACCCACTGCTAATTCAAGCATTAACCCTAAATCTTAACCTAAACCAAACCCTACCCAGACCCTGACCCTAATATTACACCTAGCTCTAAACCTGACCCCTACCCTAAACCTAACCCTTATACTAGACATAGCCATAACCTAACACTAAAACTAATACTAACCATGAACCTAGACTTGACATTAGCCCTATCCCTAATCCTAGCCCTAGCCCTAACACAAACCCTCAGCTTATCCCTAAACCTAGCCTTAATCCTAACCCAAACCCTAACCTTAGTCCCAACCCTAATTCTAACCCTTGCCGTAGCCCTAAAGCTAGCTATAACCCTATCTCTTCCCCTAAACCTAATCATAACCCTAACACTAATACTAACCCTAGACCTAACCCTAACACTAACCCTAGCGCTAATCCTAGCCCTAATTAAGCCCTAATCCTAAACCTACCCCTAACCCTAGCCCAAAGACGAACTCGAACTCTCGCCCTAGCCCTATTTCTAGTTCTAATCCTATCCGTTACCATAACCTTAACACTAGCCCTAAACTTAACCTTAATCCTAGTCATAGCTCTAAACCTAGATCTAACCATAACAAGAAATCTAAGCCTAAACTTCACCCTACCACTAGCCCTAACACAATCACTAATCATAAAAC
Organism: Marmota monax; assembly: GCF_021218885.2. Classification (NCBI taxonomy): domain Eukaryota; kingdom Metazoa; phylum Chordata; class Mammalia; order Rodentia; family Sciuridae; genus Marmota; species Marmota monax. Next base: position 3,376,607 of record NW_026693786.1, read on the forward strand.
TAGCCCTAAACCTAGGCCTAGTTCGAAAACAAAACTGAGCCTTAGCCCTGTCCCTAACCCTAACCTAACCTTAACCCTAGACCTGATATTAACCCTATTCCTAGACCTAATCCTAGTTCTAAGCCTAGACTTAATTCTAACCCTAATTTTAACCCTTGTCCTAGCACTAAACATAGCTGTAACATCATACCTTACCCTAACCCTAATGCTAACCCTAACCCTACCCCTAAACCTAGGCCTAAATCTAACACTAAGCCTAGCACTATTCCTAGCCCTAATTTAGCCCTAACAGAAAACCTAACCCTATCCCTATCCCTAAGACTAACTCTAACTCTCACCCTACCCTATTCCTAGTTCTTTTTTTATTATTAGTTGTTCAAAACATTACAAAGCTCTTGACATATCATATTTCATACATTTGATTCAAGTGGGTTATGAACTCCCATTTTTACCCCGTGTACAGATTGCAGAATCACATCAGTTACACATCCACGTTTTTACATACTGCCATACTAGTGTCTGTTGTATTCTGCTGCCTTTCATATCCTCTACTATCCCCCCTCCCCTCCCCTCCCCTCCCATCTTCTCTTTCTACCCCATCTACTGTAATTCATTTCTCTCTCTCGTTTTTTTTCCATTTCCCCTCACTTCCTCTTATATGTAATTTTGTATAACAATGAGGGTCTCCTTCCATTTCCATGAAATTTCCCTTCTCTCTCCCTTTCACTCCCACCTCTCATCCCTGTTTAATGGTAATCTTCTTCTCATGCTCTTCCTCCCTGCTCTGTTCTTAGTTGCCCTCCTTATGTCAAAGAAGACATTTGGCATTTGTTTTTTAGGGATTGGCTAGCTTCACTTAGCATAATCTGTTCTAATGCCATCCATTTCCCTGCAAATGCCATGATTTTGTCATTTTTTAGTGCTGAGTAATACTCCATTGTGTATAAATGCCACATTTTTAAAATCTATTCATCTATTGAAGGGCATCTAGGTTGGTTCCACAGTCTAGCTATTGTGAATTGTGCTGCTATGAACCCTATCCCTAGTTCTAAACATATCCCTTACCATAACCCAAAAGCTAGCCCTATCCCTAGCCCCAAACTTAGCCCTAACCTTCGCCCAAGGCTTAAACTAAAATTAAGTATAAACCTCACCCTAACACTAGCCCTAACCCTAATGCTAATTGGAAAACTAGCCCTAAATTTACCCTAACCCTAAAACAAAACTGAGCCATAACCCTAACCCTCAACCTAAACCAAACCCTAAAGCTATACCTAGTCCTAAACCTAGCCCTAATTTGAGTCCTAACCCTAACCCTAGAAATAACCCTGACACTAAGTCAGCCCCTAACACTAACCCTAGCTCTAAACATTGCCCTAACACTAACCCTTGAACTAACCCTAAACAGAAACCTAGTTCTTTCATTAGCCATAGCCCTAATGATAACACAAATCCTAGCCCAAATCCGAGACCTAACCCTATTTTTGAACTCTAACCCTAACCTTAACCCTAGCCCTAAACCTAACCCTAACCCTAACTCTACCTTAAACCCTATTTCTTTCCCTAAGTCAAACCCTAACCCTAATGCTACCATAGTCCTAAAATTAATCCTTCACCTACCCCAAACCCTAACTCTATTACTAGTCCTATTTTAGCCCTCATTCTAGCTATAAACCTAACCCTAACTCTGACGCTTATTCTGACCCTAACACTAACCCTAAGTCTAAACCTGATCCTAACACTAAACCGAAACCTAACACTTCCCATACCGGTAAACCTATACTTAAACCTAAGAGTAACACTAGCACTAGATGAAACCTAATTACAAATATAGTCATAAATCTAGCCCTAGCCCTAAACAAATACCTAGCACTAGCCCTAACAATAACCGTTAACCTAACTTAAAAACTAACCCTATCCCTAGACCCAATGCTAGTCGTAATTCTGGCACTCACCCTAAACCTAACCCTATCCTGAACAGTGACCTTAACCCTAAACAAACTCTAGCTCTAAACTTTATCCTAACCCAAAATCTAACCCTAACACTAGACATATCCATAACCCTGACCCTAAAACTAGCCATAAACATATTCCTAGCTGTTATATTTTCCATAGCCCTAATGTTAGCCCTAACCTCACACAAAATGTAGCCCTTATCCTAGCCCTAAACCTAGCCCTAATTGTAACCCTAACCATAATCCTATACCTAAACCTAATCCTACACTTGCCCTAGCCCTAAACCTAGCTCAAACTCTAACCCTTACCCTAAATATAACCCTAACCCTAACCCTAGACCTGACTCTAACCCTAACCCTTGCCCAAGACCTAACCCTAGCTCAAATGCTAATATTTACACTAAAACTATGCCTGACACTACCCCTAGGCCTAACCCTACCCTAGCCCTAATTGTAACCTTATCCCTAGCCCTAACCTTAGCACTAACACTATCCATTACCCTAAAGATGACGCTAACTCATATGCTAACCTTAGGCGTAATGCTAACCCTATCACTAGCACTAACCCTATCCATTACTCTAAATCTAACCTGAACCCTAAACCTAATCCTATCCATTAACCTATCTGTAACCCTAACCCTAAAGCTAATTCAATCCTTAACCCTAAAACTTAACCTAAACCAAACCCTACCCAGACCCTGATCCTAATAATACACCTAGCTTTAAACCTGACCCTTACCTAAACCTAACTCTTACACTAGACCTAGACGTAACCTAACCCTAAAACTAACACTAACCATAAATCTAGACCTGACATTAGCCCTATCCCTAATCCTAGCCCTAGCCCTAACACAAACCCTCATCCTAGCACTAAACATAGCCTTAATCCTAACCCTAGCTCTAACCCTAATTCTAACCCTCGCCCTAGCTCTAAACCTAGCTATAACCCGATTCCTTCCCCTAATCCTAACCCTAACCCTAGGCCTAACCCTAACACTAAACCTAGCCCTAAATCTAGCCCTAATTTAGCCCTAACCCTAAACCTAACCCTAATCCTAGCCATAAGACTAACTCTAACTCTCACCCTAACCCTATTTCTTGTTCTAACTCTATCTGTTAATAACCCTAACACTAGCCCTAACCTTAGTCCTAAACATAGCCATAGCCCTAAACCTAGATATAATCATAACAATAAATCTAAGCCTAAACCTCACCATACCACTAGTGCTAACACTTTCGCTAATCCTAAAAGTAGCCCTAGCTCTAAAACAAAACTGTGACAAAGCCCTAATGCTAACCCTAACCAAACCATAATCCTGGAAATGACATTAGACCTATCCCTAATTCTTACCCTAACCCTTACACAAACTTTAACCCTAGCCTTAACCCTAGTCCTTTTTCGAGTCTATCCCTAATTCTGATCAGTAACACTGATCCTGACTCTGACAGTAAAACTAAATCTATCTCTAATCATCACCCTAAACCTAAACCTAATCTACACACTAGATTTAGACATAATGCTAAACTTAACACTAGCCCTAATTATAACCCTAGTTCTAACATTAGCCCTAGTCCTAAATAGCCCTAACCTAACTCAAAGCCTAGACCTAATCAGAGCCCTAACCCTAGCTTTAACCGTAGCCCTAACCCTAACCCTAGCCTTAATACTTAACCTAAACCTAACCATAAACCTAAACCTTGTCCTAACCCGAAACCTAACCCAAATCATAGCCCTAATCCTAACCATAATCCTAGCCCTATCCCTAGCTCTAACCTTATCCATTACCCTAACCATAACCCCAACCAAATTCTAACCCTAGACCTAACCCTAACCATAGCTCTAACCTAACCATAACCCTAGTCTTAACTGTATCTCTAATCCAATCTATTACCCTAACCATAACCCTAACTGAATTCTATCCCTATGCCTAAACCTAACCCTATCCCTAACCCTAAACCTGTCCATTACTCTAATTCTAACCTTAACCCTAAACTTAACCATATCCATTACCCTAACCCTAACACTAACCCTAATGCTAATTTGAGACCTAAGCCTAATCCTTAACCTAACCCATACCCTAACCCTGACTCTGACCCTAATAATACCCTTAGCTGTAAACCTGACACTAACCTTCAACCTAACACTTACAATAGACCTGGCCATAATCTTTACCCTAAAACTATCCCTAACCATAACCCTAGACCTGACATTAGCCCTATCCCTAATCCTAGCCCTAACCATAATACAAATCCTAGCCCTAATCCTATCCCTAAGCCTAGCCTTAACCCTAACCCTAACATTAACCCTAGCCCTAATCCTAATTTTATGCTTTGCCCTAGCCCTAAATGTAGCTGTAACATCATACCTTACCCTAACCCTAATGCTAACCCTAACCCTAGCCCTAAACCTAGGCCTAAACCTACCACTAACCATAGCTCTAATCTAGCCCTAATTTAGCCCTAACCCTAAACATAACACTATCCCTAGCTCTAAGACTAACTCTAACACTCGCCCTAGTCCTATCCCTAGTTCTAAACCTATCCGTTACCATAACCCAAACCCTATCCCTATCCTTAGCCCCAACCCTAGCCCTAACCTTCACCCTAGCCCTAAACCTGGATCTAACCCTCACCTTTAGCCTAAAGCTCACTCTAACACTAGCCCTAACCAAAATGCTAATTGGAAAACTAGCCCTAACAGTACCCTAGCCCTAAAACAAAATCGAGCCATAACACTAACCCTAACCCTTAACCTAAACCAAAACCTAACCCTACACCTAGCCCTAAATGTAGTACTAATTTGAGTCCTAACTCTAACCCCAGAAGTAACCCTGACCCTTACTCGGACCCTAACAGTAACCCTAGCTCTAAACATTGACCTAACGCTAACACTAGAACTAGCCCAAATCGGAATCCTAGTTCTTTCATTAGCTGTAGCCCTAATGCTAACACAAATCCTAGCCCTATTTCGAGCCCTAAACCTTGATTTAATCCTAAACCTAACCCTAATCCTAACTCTACCTCTAACCCTATCCCTTACCCTAAGCCAAACCCTCACCCTAATACTACCCTAGTCTTAACCATAATCCTTAGCCTACCTCAAACCCTATCTCTATTACTAGTCCTAACCCTAGCGCTCATTCTAGCTCTAACCCTAACTCTAACCCTGACCCTTATTCTGACCCTAACACTAACCCTAGGTCTAAACCTGACACTAACCCTAAAGCGAACCCTAACCCTACCCCTACCAGTAAACCTATACCTAAACCTAACAGTAACACTAGCACTAGACCAAACCTAATCCTAAATAGAGTCATAAATCTAACCTTAGCCCTAAACAAAAACCTAGCACTAGCCCTAACAATAACAGTTAACCTAATGTAAAGACTAACTATCCCTAGACCCAACGCTAGTCCTAAAACTGGCCCTCACCCTAAACCTAACCCTAACCTGACAATGACAGTTACCCTAAAACAAATCCTAGCTCTAAATCTTACCCTAACCCAAAACCTAACTAGAACACTAGACTTATCTATAACCCTAACCCTAAAACTAGCCATAACCATATCCCTAGCTCTTACATTACCCATAGCCCTAATGCTAGCCATAAACCTCACACAAAACATTGCCCTTATCCTAGCCCTAAACCTAGCCCTTATTGTAACCCTAACCATAAGCGTAGACCTAACCCTAACCCTAACCCTCGCCCTAACCCTAATTCTAGCTCAAACTCTAACCTTAATCTAAACATAATCCTAACCCTAACCCTAACATTAGCCCTCACTCTAACCCTAACCCTCACGCTAGCCCTAATCCTAGCTCAAACGCTAACACTTACCCCAAACCTAACCCTGAAATGAACCATAGGCCTAACCCTAACCCTAGTCCTAATTCTAACCTTAACCCTAGCCCCAACCTTAGCTCGAATCCTATCCATTACCCTAAAGATAAGCCTAACCCAAATGCTAACCCTAGGCCTAATGCTAACACTATTGCTAACACTAACCCTATTCATTACTCTAAACTTAACATGAACCCTAAACCTAACCCTATCAATTACCCTAACCCGGACCCTAACCCTATCCCTAATGCTAATTCAAGTCTTAACCCTGAATCTTAACCTAAACCAAACCCTACTCAAACTCTGACCCTAATTATACACCTAGCTTTAAACCTGACCCTTAACCTAAACCTAACCCTTACACTAGACCTAGCCATAACCTAACCCTAAAACTATCCATAACCATAAACCCAGACCTGACATTAGCCCCAGCCCTAATCCTAGCCCTAACCCTGACACAAACACTAGTCCTCATCTTAGACCTATACCTAGCCTTAATCCTAACCCAAACCCTAACTCTAGCCCTATCTCTAATTTTAACCCTCGCCCTAGACCTGAACTTAGGTATAACCCCATCCTTTCCCCTAACCCTATCACTAACCCTAACCCTAACACTAACCATATCTCTAGCTCTAACCATAGGCCTAACCCTAACACTAACCCTAGCACTAATCCTAGCCCTAATTTAGCCCTGACCCTAACTCTACCCCTAACCTTGGCCTAAGACTAACTCTAACTCTCCCTAGCCCTATTTCTAGTTCTAACCCTATCCATTACAATAAACCTAACACAAGCCTTAACGTTAGCCCTAACCCTAGCCCTAGACCCTACCCTAGATCTAACCATAACTCTACATTTGACCCTAACCCTAAGCCTAATCCTCAACCTACCACTAGACCTAACACTATTGCTAATCCTAAAACTAGCTGTAACCCTAGCCTTATCCCTTAAACAAAACCGAACCATTGTCCTAACCCTAAATGTTAACCTAAATCAAACCCTAACCCTAAACCTAGCCATAACCTTCTAGCTCTAATTCATGTCCTAGTCCTAAAATTAACCCTGACCCTGACTTATATTCTAACACTAACCTTAGTTCTAAATATCACACTAACCCTAAAGATAGTGCTAACACTAGATCTAGACCAAATACTAACTCTGATCATAACCTTAGTTCTTATATTAGCCATAGCCCTAACCCTAGCCCTAAACCTAACAGAAAAACTATCCCTAATCTGAGCCCTAACCCTAGAAGTAAACCTAAACCTAAACCTAACCTTAGCCCTAACCCTAACCCTAACACTAGCCCTAACCCTAGATCTAACTCTATCACTTACCCTAAGCCAAAACCTATCCATAGTGCTAACCTTAGTCCTAATCCTAATACATAGCCTAATCCAAACCCTAACCCTATTATGAGTCCTAAATCTAGCCCTCATTCTAGCTCTAACCCTAACTCAAATCCTTACCCTAACACAAACCCTCAGTCTAAATCTGACCCTAACCCTGAACCAAACCCTAAAACTAGCCCTATGAGTAAACTTATACCTAAACCTAACCCTAACACTAGCCCTAGACCTAAACCTATTCCTAAATATATCCATAACTCTAGACCTAGACCTAAAAAATCCCTGAGCTCTAGCCCTAACATAATCCTTAACCTAAAGCAAACACTAACCCTATCCCTAGACCTAACTCTAGTCCTCATTCTGGCTTTTACCTTAAACCTAACTCTAACTTGAACACTGACCCTAACACTAACACTAAACCTAGCTCTAAACCTGACCCTAACCCAAAACCTAAACATAACACTAGACATAGCCATAACTCTAAACTTAAAAGTAGCTCTAATCAGAACACTAGATCTTATATTACACATAGCCTTAACCCTGAGCCTAAACCTAACACAAAACGTAGCCCTAATCTGAGGCCTAAACCTACCCTAAGCATAACCATAATCCTAAATGTAGCACTAACCCTAACCCTTGCCTTACATATAACCCTAGCTCAAAGCCTAACCCTTAGCCTAAACATAACCTTAGCCCTATTCCTAAACCTAAACCTAAACGTAGACCTAATCCTAACCTTAAACCTAGTACTAACACTAGCTCTAACCCTAACATTACCCTAACCCTACTCCTAACCCTAATAATAACCCTAGCCTTAAACCTAACACTATCCCTTACCCTAATCATAAACCTAACCTTCAACCTAACCCTAAACCTAACCCTTGCCATAAACTTAACTGTAACACTTACTATAAATCAAAACTAAACCTATCCCTAAATCTAAACTTAACCATACCCTAAACTTAACCCTAAACCTAATCTTACATCTAATCCAATACATTACTCTAAAACTAACCCTAACCCTAAGGAAAACCCTAGCCCTAACCCCAACCCTAACCCTAACCATAACCATAACCCTAACCCAGTCCTAACACTAAACCTAACACTCCTCCTACCCCTAACTGTAGTTTAATCCCTAACCCTTACCCTAACCCTAACACTATCCCTAGCCCTAACAATAACTCTAACTCTAGCCCTAACCCTAATACTAAACCTAGCCCTCATCCTAGCCCTAATTTAGCCCTATTCCTAACCCTAACCCTAACCCTAGAATTAAGACTAACTATAATTCTCACACAACACCTATCCCTACTTCTATCCCTATTTCTTACCATAACCCTAACCCAAGCCCTAACCCTAGTCGTAACCCTTGCACTATCCTTAGCCCTAGTTCTAACTCTAGATTGAAACCTATCTCTAAAACTAACCCTAACCCAATGCCAATGCCTCACCCTGAAACTAGCTCTAACCCTAATGCTAATCCTAAAATTAACCCTAACCCTAGCCCTAGCCCTAAAACAAAACCAAGCCATACTCCTAACACTAACAGTTACCCTGGACTAAACCCTAACCCTACACCAGCCCTAACTCTATCCCTAATTTGAAACCTAACCCTAACCCTAAACATAACCATGACCCTGACTCATATCCAAACACTAAACCTAGCTCTAAACATCACCCTAACCTTAAACCTAACCATAACACTAGACCTAGCCCTAAACCAAACCCTAAAAAACTAACCCTAATTGTAACCCTAGTTCTTACAATAGCCATAACCATAACACTAGCCCTAACCCTAATACAAAACTAGCCCTAATCCAAGCCCTAACACGAGCTTTAACCCTAAACCTAACCCTAACCCTGGTCCTAACGCTAGCTGTAACCCTATCCCTTACCCTAAGCCAAACCCTCACCCTAGTGCTAACCGTATTCTTAGCACTAATCCTTAGCCTAACCAAAACCCTAACCATATAACTACTCATAACCCTAGCCTTCCTTCTAGATCTAACCATAACCCAAACCCTAACCCTATCCCTGACCATTATTCTGACCCTAATACTAATCTTAGGTCTAAATCTAAACCTAACCCTAAACCAAAACCTAACACTAGCCCTACTGGTAACCTTATACCTAAACCTAACCCTAATACTAGACCTAGACCTAAACCTAATCCTAAATCTAGCCATAACTATAGCTCTAGACCTAAAGACAAACTAGACGTAGCCTTAACAATAACCCTTAACCTAAACCAAATTCTAACCCTACCTCTAGACCTAAACCTAGTACTAATTCTGGCTTTAACCCTAACCATTACCCTACCCAAACACTGTCCCTGACACTAACACTAACCCTAGCTCTAAACTTCACCCTAAACCTAAACCTAACCCTAAAACTACACCTAGCCCTAGCATTAACCATAAAACTAGTCCTAATCATTACACTAGTTCTTACATTAGCCATAGCCCTAACCTATAACAAAAGCTAACCCTAGCACTAATCCAAGCCCTACCTTAGCTTTAACACTAAAGACAACCCTAACAATAACCCTAGACCTAACCAAAACCCTAAGCCTAACCCTAGACCTAATCCTAACCATAACCCTAGCCCTAAACCTAACTCTTAACCCTATTAATTACCCTAAGATAACTATAATCCTTATGCTAACCCTAGGCGGAACCCTAATCCTAACACTAGCCTTAACCCTGTCCATTAACCTACACCTAACCTGAATCCTAAACCTAACGGTGTTATTACCCGATCCCTAAACATAAGACTAATTTGAGTCCTAAACCTAAACCTTAACCTAACCCAAACCCTAACCTTGACCCTGATTCTAATAATACCCATAGCTCTAAAGCTGACCCTAACAAGAAACCTAACCTTTACAATAGACCTAGCCATAAACCTAACCCTAAAACTATCCCTAACTGTACCCTAGACCTGACATTAGCCCTAGCTCTAATACTAGCCCTAACCCTAATACAAAACTTAGCCCACATCCTAGCCATGAACCTCGCCTTAATCATAACCCTAACCCTAACATTAACCCTAACCTTAAACCTTAATCTCACCCTAGTCCTAAAACTAGCTATATTCCCATCCCTAACCCTAAACGTAATCCTAACCCTAAACCTAACACTAACCCTATCCCTAACCCTAGGCCTAACCCTAACAATAACCCTACCCCTAATCCAAGCCCTAATTTAGCCCTATCCCTAACCCTAACCCTAGTCCTAAATCTAACTCTAACTCTCACACTAGCCCCATTCCTAGTTCTAATCCTATCCCTTACCATCACCATACACCTAGCCCTAAACATAGCCCTACCCTAGCCCTATCTCAAAACCTAGATCTAAACCTCATTCTAAATTTAATCCTAACCCTAAGACTAAATCTAACCATAACTCTACTCTTATCTCTAATCCTTAATCTAAGCCTAAATCTCATACTTACACTAGCCCTAACCCTAAGACTAATCTTAAAACTAGCCCTAACCCTACCCCTAGCCCTAAAACAAAACCTAGTCATACCCCTAACCTTAACCCTTATCCTAAACCAAACCCTAACCCTACACCTAGCCCTAACCCTATCTCTAATTATAGTTTAATCCTAACCCGAAAACTAACCCTGACCCTGACTCTGACCCTAACACTAACCCTGGCTCTAAACATCATCATCATGGTAAACCTAACCTTAACACTAGACCTAAACCTAACTTTAACTCTATAACTAGCTGTAATCATAAACCTAATTCATACATTAGCGGTAGCCTTAACCCTAGCCCTAAACTAACCCATAACCTAGCCTTAATCCGAGTCCTAAACCTAGCTTTAACCCTAAACTTAAACCTAACAGTAACCCAAACACCAGATTTAATCCTATACATAACCCTAGCCCTAACCTTAGGGCTAACCCTATCCATTACCCTAATAATAACCCTAACCCTTCTGATAACCCTAGGCCTAACCTTAACCCTATACATTACACTAAACCAAACCTAAACCCTAAACCTAACTCTGTTATTATCCTAACCCTAAATCTAACACTAATTTGAGCCCTGCACCTAAACACTAACTTAACCCAAACCCTAATCCTGACCCTGATTCTAACAATAACCCTAGATCTAAACCTGACCCTAACCAAAAACCTAACCCTTATACTGGACCAAGCCATAAACCTAACACAAAATCTATCCCTAACTGTAACCCTAGACCTGACATTAGCCATAGCCCTAATACTATCCCTAACCCTAAAACAAATCCTAGTCCTCATCGTAGCCCTAAACATAGCCTTAATCATAACCCTAACCCTAGCCCTAGTTCTAACCCTAATACTAACCTTCACCCTTGTCCTAAACCTAGCTATAACCACATCCTTAGCCTAAACTAAACCTTAACTCTACCCTAACCCTAATGGTAACCCTTGCCTTATTCTTAGCCCTAGCACTAACCCTATATCGAAACCTAACTCTAAATCTAACCCTAAGTCGATGCCTAAGCCTAATCCTAAAACTAGCCCTAACCCTAGCCCTAACATAACCCTAGCCATAATTTAGCCCTATCCCTAAACCTAACCCTAACCATAGCCCTAAGACTAACTCTAACTCTCACACTAGCCCTATCACTCGTTCTAACCCTGTCACTTGCCATAATCCTAACCCTAGCCCTAACCCTAGTACTAACCCTTGCCCTATCCTTATCCCTAGCACTAACCTTAGGCAAAACGTAACTCTAAATCTAGCCCTAACCTGAAGCTTAAGCCTACCCCTAACACTAGCCCAACCATAACACTAATCCTAAAATGAGCCCTAACCCTAGCCCTAGCCCTATAACAAAACCGAGCCATAGTTCTAACCCTAACCATTAACCTAAACCAAACACTAACCTTACACCTAGACCTAACCCTAGCCCTAATTTGAGTTGGAAGCTGAACCCTAAAACTAACCCTGAACCTGACACTGACCCTAACACCTCTAGCTCTAAACATCACCCTAACCCTAAACCTAACCCTAATACTAAACCTAGCACTAAAACCCTAAAACTAGCCCTAATTGCAAACCTAGTACTTACATTAGCTGTAATCCTAAGCCTAGCCCTAACATAACCCAAAACCTAGCCCTAATCCGAGCCTTAACCCTAGCTTTAAACCTTACCTAACCCTAACACTAGCCCTAATTGTAACCATACCTCTAGCCTTAAACTGATCTCTAAATCTATTCATTACCAGAACCATAACCATAACCATAATTATAACCCTAGGCATAAACCTAACCCTATCCCAAATCCTAACACTTCCATTACCCTAAACCTAACCTGAATCCTAAACCTAACCCTATCATTACCCTAATCCTAATCCTAAAACTAATTCAAGCCCAAACTTGAAACCTTAACCTATCCCAAACCCTAACCCAGACCTAATAATACCCCTAGCTCTAAACTTTACCATAACCCAACACCTAACCCTTAGCCTAGACGTAGACATAAACCTAATCCTAAAGCTATCTTTAAACATAATTCTGGACTTGAAATTAGCACTAGCCCTAACCCTAAAAACACACCTAGCCCTCATCCTAGCCCTAAACCTAGACTTAATCATAACCCTAACTCTAGCCCTACACCTAACCCTAATTCTAATCCTCAACCTATCTCTAAACCTAGCTATAATGTCATCCCTTACCCTAAATTTAAACCTAACCCTAACCCTAACCCTAGGCTTAAGTTAAACACAAAACCTAGCCCTCATCCTAGCTCTAATTTAGCTCTATCTCTAACCCTATCCTAACCCTAGCCCTAAGACTAACTCCAACTCTTGCCCTAGCCCTATCCCTAGTTCTATCCCTATCTGCTACTGTAAACCTAACACTAGCCTTAACACTTGCCCTAAAGTTATTCCCAGCCCTGACCCTAACTCTAAATCTAACCTTAAGCCTAACACTAACACTAGCCCTAACCCTAATTCTAATTATAAAACTAGCCCTAACCCTAATCCTAGCAGTGAACCAAAACTGAACAATAGCCCTAACCCTAAACCTTAACTTAAACCAAACACTAACACTACACCTAGACCTAAACCTAGCCCTAATTCGAGTCCTAAGACTCACCTTAAAACTAATCCTGACCCTGACTCATATCCTAACACTCACCGTAGCTCTAAACATTGCCCTAAACTCAAACCGAACACTAACAGTAACAATGGCCCTAATTCGAGTCTTAACGCTAACCATAAAACTAACCCTGAACCTGACTCCTATCCTAACAAGAACCGTAGCTATAAATATTACCCTAACCTTAAACCTAACCTTAGCACACAACCTACCCCTAATCCTAACTCTAAAACTAACCCTAATATTAACCCTAGTTCTTAATTAGCCATTGCCCTAATCCTAGCCCTAACCATAACACAAAAACTAGTCCTAAACCGAGCCCTAAACCTAGCTTTAACTCTAACTCTAACCCTAACCATAGCCCAAAACCTAGATCTAAATCAATCCCTTGCCCTAAGTGAAACCCTAAACCTAAGAATAACCCTAGACCTATCCCTAGTCCTTAGACTAACCAAAACCTTAACCCTATTAATAGTCCTAACCCTAGCCTTCATTTTAGCTCTAACACTATCCCAAACCCTAACCCTAACCCTGACCCTTATTCTGACCCTAACACTAAACCTAGGTCTAACCCTAACCCCAACCCTAACCCAAAATTTACCATAATCCTATCCCTAGACCTAACTCTGAACCTAACTCTCAGCCTAGCCCTAATCATAGCTCAGAACTTAACCCTTATGCTAAACATAACCCTAAACCTAATCTTAGTTCTAACTCTCACCTTAACCCTAACACAAGACCTAATCCTAACCATAAGCCTAGCCCTAACCATAACTCTAACTGTATCCATTACCCTAAAAATAACCCTTACCATAATGCTAACCCTAGGCTTAACCCTAACCCTATCGCTTTCCCCAAACCTAATAATTACCCTAAACCTACCCTGAATCCTAAACCTAACCCAATCATTACACTAACCCTAACACTAATGCTAATTCGAGCCCTAACCTAACCTCAAACCTAAACCCTAATACTGACCGTGACCCTAATAATCCCCCTAGCTCTAAACCTGACTCTTACCCTATCTAATCCTTACACTAGACCTAGCCATAAACCTAACACTAAAACTATTCCTAACCTTAATCCTAGACCTGATATTAACCCTAGCCTTAATCCTAGCCCTAACCCTAACACAAACCCTAGCCCTTATCCTAGCCCTAAACATAGCCTTAATTTTATCCCTAACCCCAAACCTAGGCCTAATCCTAACACTAACCCTAGCCCTAATCTTAGCCCTAATTTAGCCCTATCCCTAATCCTAACCCTAACTCTAGCCCAAAGACTAACTCTAACTCTCACCCTAACCCAAACCCTAGTACTAAATCTATCCCTTAGTAGAACCCTAATCCTAGTCCTAACCCTTTGTGTAACCCTAGCCTTATTCATAGCCCTGGCCATAACCCTAGATCTAAACCATAAATCTAACCCTAACACTAAGCCTAAACCTAAACCTAACACTAGCCCTAACGCTAATGCTAATCCTAAAACTAGCTCTAACCCTAGCTCTAGCCCTAAAACAAAACTGAGTCATAGCCATAACCCTAACCCTTAACCTAAACCAAACCCTAACCCTACACCTATCCCTAACCATATCCCTAATTCTAGTCCTAACCTTAACCCCAAAACTAACCCTGACCCTGTCTCTGACTCTAACACTAACCCTGACTCTAAATATCTCATCACTGTAAACCTCAACCTAACACTAGACCTAGCCCTAACTCTAACCCTATAACTAGTGCTAATCATAACCCTACTTCATACATTAGCCATAGCCTTAACCCTAGCCCTAACCTAACCCCAAACCTAGCCTTAATCTGAGTCCTAAACCTAGCTTTAATACTAAAATTAAACCAAACCCTAACCCAAAACTAGCGCAAATCCTATACATAACCCTAGCCCTAACCTTAGGTCTAAACCTATCCATTACCCTAACAATAACCCTAACCCTTAAGCTAACCCTAGGCCTAACCCTAACCCTATCCATTACACTAAACCAAACCTAAACCCTAAAACTAACCCTGTCATTACCCTAAACCCAAACCCTATCCTAACCCAAATGCTAACCTTCATCTTGACCCTAAAAATACCCCTAGATATAAACCTGAATCTTACTCTAAACCCAATCCTTACACTGGACCAAGCCATAAATATAACACTAAATCTAGCCCTAACTTTAACCCTAGACCTGACATTATCCCTAGCCCTAATACTATCCCTAACCCTAACACAAACCATAAACCTCATCCTAGCCATAAATCTAACCTTAATCATAACCCTAACCATAACCATAACTCTAGCCCTAACCCTAATACTAACCCTTTCCCTAACCATAAACCTAGCCAAAACCACATCTCTTACCCTAAACATAACCCTAACTCTAACCCTAACCCTTTTCATCACAATTGCCCTATCCTTAGCCCCAGCTTTAACACTAGATCGAAACCTAACTTTAAATCTAACCCTAACTCGATGCCTAAGCCTAAAACTAGCCCTAACCCTGATGCTAATTCTAAAACTAGCTGTAACCCTAGCCCTAACACTAACCCTAGCCCTAAGAATAACTCTAACTCTCACACTGGCCCTATCACTCTTTCTAATCCTATTCCTTCCCATAAACATAACCCTATCCCAAATCCTAGTCCTAACCCTTAAACTATCCTTAGCCCTGGCACTAATCTTAGATAAAAACCTAACTCTAAATTTAACCCTAAACCGAAGCCTAAGCCTAAATCTAAGACTAGCCCTAACCCTAACACTAATCCTAAAAATTTTCCTAATCCTAATCCTAGCCCTAAAACCAAACCGAGCCAAAGCTCTAACCCTAACCCTTAACCTAAACTAAGCCCTAACCCTACACCTAGCCCTAAACCCATCCCTAATTCGAGTTTTAAGCCAAACCCTAAAACTAATCCTGACCCTTACTCTGACCATAACATTAACCAGAGGTGTAAACATCACCCTAACCGTAAACCTAAACCTAACAGTAAACCTAGCCCTAAAACACTAAAATTAGCCATAATCATAACCCTAGTACTTATATTAGCTATAATCCTAACCCTAGCACTAACTTAATCCAAAACCTAGCCCTAATCATAACCATAACTCTAGCCCTAAACTGATTTCTAACTCTACCCATTACCATAACCATAACCCTAACCCTAAGATAATTCAAGCCCTAATTTTAAACCTTAACCTATCACGAACCCTAACCCGAACTTGACCCTAATAATACCCCTAGCTCTAAACCTGACGCTAACCCTAAACCTAACCCTTACACTAGACGTACCCATAATCCTAACCCTAAAACTATCTTTAACCATAATTTTGGACCTAAAATTAGCCCTAGCATTAATACTAGCCCTAACCCTAAAAAAAAAAAAAAACCACCTAGCCCTCAGCCTAGCCCTAAACCTAGCCTTAATCATAACCCTAACCCTATCCACAGCCCTAACCCTAATTCTAACTCTCACCCTACCTCTAAACCTAGCTATAAAGCCATCCCTTACCCCAAACTTTGCCCTAACTCTAAAACTAAACTCTAAACTCTAACTCTAAACTCTAAACAAACCCTAACCCTAACCCTAGGCTTAAACTAAACACTAAACCTAGCCGTAATCCTAGCCCTAATTTAGCCCTATCTCTAACCCTAACCCTAACCCTATCCCTAAGACTAACTCTTGCCCTATACCTAGCCCTAGTTCTAACCCTACCCCTTACCATAACCCTAAACCTAGACATAACCCTTGCAGTATCCTTAGTTCTAACCCTAACCCTAGATCTAACCCTAATTCCAAATTTAACCCTAACCCTAAGCCTAAGCCTAACACTAACACTAGCACTAACCCTAACCCTAGGACTAAAACAAAATGGAGTATGAGCCCTACCCATAAACCTTAACTTAAACCAAATCCTAACACTACAACTACACCTAACCCTAGCCCTAATTAGAGTCCTAACACTAACCTTAAAACCAACCTGACACTGACTCATATCCTAACACTCACCCTAGCTCTAAACATTGCCCTCACCTTAAACTGAACCCTAACTGTAACCCTAGCCCTAATTCGAGTCCTAACTCTAACCCTAAAACTAAGTCTGACCCTGACTCCTATCCTAACACGAACCCTAGCTATAAATATCACCCTAACCTTAAACCTAACCCTAACACTAAACCTAACCCATACCCTAACACTAAAACTAACCCTAATGGTAACCCTAGTTCTTACATTAGCCATTGCCCTAACCCTAGTCCTAACCCTAACATAAGACCTAGGCCTAATCCGAGCCCTAAACCTAGCTTTAACCCTAACTCTAACCATAACCATAGCCGTAACCCTAGCTCTAAACAAATCCCTTACCAAAGCAAAACCCTAAACCTAAGGGTAACCCTAGACCTATCCCTAATCCTTAGGCTAACCAAAACACTAACCCTATTAATAGCCCTTACCCTTGCCCTCATTCTAGATCTAACCCTATCCAAAACCCTAACACTAACCCTGACCCTTTTACTGACACTACCACTAATTCTAGGTGTAATCCTAACCCTAACCCTAACCCAAAATATACCCTAATCCTATCCCTAGACCTAATCCTGAATCTAACTCTCAGCCTAACCCAAACCATATCTTAGAACCTAAACCTTACACTAAACATAATCCTAACCTAACCCTAGTTTTAACTCTCACCCTAACCCTAAATCAAGACCTAATCCTAACCATAACTCTAGCCCTAACCTCAAGTCTAACTATATTATTACCCTAAACATAACCCTTACCCTAATGTTAACCCTAGGCCTAACCCTAAACATATCACTATCCCCAAATTTATCAATTACCCTAAACCTACCCTGAACCCTAGACCTAATCCAATCATTACACTAACCCTAACCCTAATGCTAATTCGAGCCATAACCCTAAACTCAAACCTAAACCAAACCCTAACACTGACACTGAGCCTAACAATTCCCCTAGCTCTAAACCTCACTCTTACCCTATACCTAACCCTTACACTAGACCTAGCCATAAAACTAACCCTAAAACTGATATTAGCCCTAGCCATGATACTAGCCCTAACCCTAACACAAACCCTAGCCCTTATCCTAGCCCTAAGCATAGCCTTAATTATAACCCTAACCATAACCCTAGGCCTAACCCTAACACTAAACCTAGCCCTAATCTTAGACCTAATTTAGCCCTATCCCTAACCTTAACCCTAACCCTAGTCCAAAGACTAACTGTAAGTCTCACCTTAGTCCTAACCCTAGTTCTAACCCTATACTTTACTGGAACCCTAATCCTAGCCCAAACCATAGGTCTAACACTAGCCCTATTCATAGCCCTAGTAGCAACCCTAGATCTAACCCTAATTCTAAATCTAACCCTAACCCTTAACCCAAACCTAAACCTAACACTAGCCCTAACCCTAAGGCTAATCCTAAAACTAGCACTAACCCTAGCCCTAAAACAAAACCAAGCCACAGACCTAATCCTAACCTTTAATATAAACTAAGCCCTAACCCTACACTTAGCCATAACTCTAGCCCTAATTGAAGTTTTAAGCCAAACTCTAAAACTAACCCTGACCCTGACTCTGACCTTAACACTAACCCTAGCTCTAAACATCACCCTAACCCTATACCTAAAACTAACAATAGACCTAGCCCTAACCCTAACCCTAAAATTAGCCCTAATCGCAACCCTGGTACTTACATTAGCCATAACCCTAAACCTAGCCTTAACTTAACCCAAAACCTAGCCTTATTTTGAGCACTATTCCTAGATGTACCCCTAACCCTAACCCTATCACTAATGGTAACTATAACAATAGCCTTAACCCTAGATTTAACCTTAACCCTAATTCTAACCCCAACCCTATCAATAATCATAACATTAACCCTAGCTGTACCCCATCTCTAACCCTATCCATTACCCTAACCATAACCCTAACCCTAATGGTAAACCTGGGCCTAAATCTAACTGTATCCCTAATCCTAACCCTATCCATTACCCTAAATCTAACCTGAAACCTAAACCTAACACTATCTTTATCCTAATCCTAACTCTAATGCTAATTTGAGCCCTAACATTAAGCATTAACCTATCCAAAACACTAATCGTGACCCTGACCCTAATAGTACCCTTAGCACTAAACCTAACCCTAACCCTAAACCTAACCCTTATACTAGATGTAGCCATAAACCTAACCCTAAAACTATTTTTAACCATAACACTAGACTTGAAATTAGCCCTAGCTGTAATCCTAGCCCTAAACCTAGGCTTAATCCTAACTCGAACCATAACCTGAGCCCTAACCCCAATTCTATTCTTCACCCTAGCCCTAAATCTACCTATAACCTCATCCTGTACCCAAAAACTAACCATAAACCTAAACCTAACCCTAATCCTCTCCCTAAATCTAGGCCTAACACAAAGCCTAGTGCTAATCTTAGCCTTTATTTACTCCTATCCTAACCCTAAACCTAGCCATAAGACTAACTCTAACTCTTGCCCTAGCCCTAGACCTAGTTCTATCCTTAGCCTTAATCCTAACTATAGATCTAAGCCTAAGTCTAAATCTAAACCTAACTCTAAATTTAACTGTAACAATAAGCCTAAACCAAATGCTGAAACTACCCCTAACTATAATGCTAATCCTAAAACTTGCCCTATCCCTAGCCCTAACCATAAACCAAAACCAAGCCATAGCCCTAATCCTAACCCTTAACCTAAATCAAACCCTAATCCTACAACTAGCCCTAAAAAAACTCTAAAACTAACCCTGACCCTAACACTAATCCTAGCTCTAGAAATCACCCTAACCTTAAATTAACCCTAACACTATATCTAGCCTTAACCTAACCCCAAAACTAGCCTTAATCATAACCCTAGTTTATACATTAGTCATTGTCCTAACCATAGCCCTAACCCTAACACAAATTCTACCACTAATCTGAGCCCTAACCCTAACTTTAACCCTAATTGTAGCACTAACCCTAATCCTAACACTTGTCCTAACCCTAACTCTAACCCTATTCCTTACACTAAGCCAAACCCTAACCCAAATGCTAACCCTAGTTCTAATCCTAATCCTTAGCCTAACTTAAAGTCTAACCATATTTTAGTCTTAATCCTAGCCCTCATTCTACCTCTAAACCTAACCCTGACCCTCATCTGACCCTAACAGTAACCCTAGGTCTAAACCTGACCTAACCCTAAATGAAATCCTAACATTAGCTCTACTGGTAACCCTTTACCTATACCTAAGCCTAACACTAGACCTAGACCCAAAGCTAATCCTAAATATAGCTATAACTCCAGACCTAGACTTAAACAAAAACCTAGCACTAGTCCTAACACTAACCCTTGACCTCAACCAAACACCCTACCCCTAGTTCTAAACCTAGTCCTAATTCTGGATCTAACCCTAACCCTAAACCTATCCCCAAAACTGACCCTGATTCTAACACTGAACCTAGCTTTAAACCTGACACTAACCCAAAACCTAGACCTAACACTAGACCTAGCCATAACCCTAACCCTAAAACTAGCCCTAAACATAACCCTAGTACTTACATTATGCATTGTCCTAAACCTAACACAAAATCTAACACAAAACCTAGCCCTAGTCCTAGGCCTAATCTTAGCTCTAAGCATAACCCTCATCCTAACCCTAGCCCTACACCTAGCCCTAACCTAAGCCTCGCCTTAGACCTAACCCTAGCTCAAAGCTTAACCTTTACACTAAACATAACCCTAGCTCTATCCTAAACCCTAACCCTAACCCTAACCCTAATCCTAACGTTAAACGTAGCCTGAACTTTAGCTCTAACTATATCCATCACCCTAACCCTAACCCTAACCTTAATTAAAACAATAACCCTAGGCCTAATCCTAATTCTAACCCTCACCCTAGCCCTAAAGCTAGCTATAGCCTCACCCATTCCCCTAAACTTAACATTAACACCAATGCTAACCCTAATTCTAGCCCAACCCCTTGGTCTAACCACAACACTAACCCTAGCCTTAATCTTAGCCCTAATTTATCCCTAAACCTAACCCTAACTCTAGCCCTAATCCTAGCCCTAATTTAGCCCTAACCCTAGCCTTAATCCTAGTCCTAATTTAGCCCTAACCCTAACCCTAACCCTAAGACTACTACTAAGACTAACTCAAATCTCACCCTAGCCATATCCCTAGTTCAAATCATATTCGTTACCATAAGCCTAACCCTCACCCTAAACCTAACCCTAGTCCTAAACCTAACCCTAGATCTACTCCTAACTAAATCTAACCCTAACTCTAAGCCTAAACCTCAACCTAACACTACCCCTAACCCCTGATGCTAATCTATAATGTAGCCATAACTGTAGCCCTAGCCCTAATACAAAACCAACCTATATCCTTAACCCTAACCCTAAACCAAACCCTAACCATACACCTAGTACTAACTTTAGCCATATTCGAGTTCTAACCCTAACCCTAAAACTAACCCTGACTCTGACAGTGACCCTAACAATAACCCTTGCTCTAAACATCACCCTAACCCTAAACCTAACCGTAACACTAGACCTAACCCTAACACTAACCCTAACTCTAAAACTGGCACTAATTTTAACACTAGTTTCTACATTAGCTATAGCACAACCCTAGCCCTAACCAAACCCAAAACCAAGCCCTAATCCGAGCCTTAACCCTAGATTTAACACTAACCCTAAACCTAACCCTAACCCAGAACCTAGTCCTAAACCTTACCCTAACACTAGCCAGAATTCTAACCATTACCCTAGCCCTATCACTAGCTCTAACCTTATCCATTACCCTAACCATAACCATAACTCTAATGGTAACCCTAGGCCTAACCCTAAACTTATCCCTATCCCTAACCTATTTCACTAACCTAAACCTAACCTGAACTCTAAACCTAACCCTATCATTACCCTAACCCTAATCCTAATGCTAATTTGAGCCCTAACCCTAAACCTTAACCTAACCCAAACCCTAACTCTGACCCTACCCATGATAATATACCTAGCTCTAACCTTGACCCTAACCCTAAACTTAACCTTTATACTAGACCTAGCCATAAACTTAACCCTAAAACTAACCCTAACGATAACCCTAGACCTGACATTTGCCCTAGCCATAATTCTAGCCCTAACCTTAACACAAACCAAACCCATAACCCTAACACTAACCCTATCCCTAATCCTATCCATAACCCTAGCCCTAAATTTAGCTCTAACCCTATCAATTACCCTAAACATAACCCTAATTATAACGCTAACCTTAGGCCTAAATCTAACCCTATCCCTAACTGTAACCCTATACATTATGCTAAATCTAACCTGAACCCTAAACCAAACCCTATCATTACCCTAACCCAAACCCTAATGCTAAATCGAGCCCTAATACTAAACCCTAACCTAAACAAAACCCTAAACCTGACCCTGACCCTAATAATATCCCTAGCTCTAAACTTGATCCTTCCCCTAAACCTAACACTTACACTAAACATAGCCCTAAACCTAACCCTAAAACTATCCCTAACCATAACGCAAGATCTAACATTTGCCCTAACACTAATCCTAGCCCTAACCCTAACACAAACCCTAGACCTCATCCTAGCCCTAAACCTAGCCTTAATCATAACTCTAATGAAACCCTAGCCCTAACCCTAATTCTAACCTTCACTCTAGCCCTATCTCTAGCTCTAACCCCATCGCTTACGCTAAACCTAACCCTAAGCCTAAAACTAACCCTAGGCCTAAACATACCCATAAACCTAGCCCTATTACTAGCCCTAATTAAGCCCTATACCTAATCAAACACTAAGCTTAGCCATAAAACTAACTCTCACTCTCACCCTAGCCCTATTCCTAGTTCTAACCCTATCCCTTACCATAACCCTAATCCTAGCCATAAACCAAGACCTAACAGTAGCCCTATACTTAGCCCTAGACCTAACCCTAGATTTAATCCTAAATCTAAATCTAACTTTAACCCTAAGCCTAAATTTAAACCTAACACTAGCCCTAAACCTAATGTTAAGCCTAAAACTAGCCCTAACCATAGCCCTAGCCCTAAAACAAAACCAAGCCATAGCCCTAACTTTAAAACTTAACCTAAACCAAACCCTAAACCTACATCCAGCCCTAACCCTAGCCCTAATTCGAGTCCAAACCCTAATCCTAAAACTACTCTGACCTTGAATTTGACCCTAACACTAACCCTAGCTCTAAACATCACCCTAATGTTATACCTAATCCTACCACTAGACCTAGTCCTAACCCTAATCCTATAACTAGCCCAAATCGAAACCCTAGTCCATACATTGGCCATAACTGTAAACCTAGCCCTAACTCTAACCAAAACCTAGCCTTAATGCAAGACCTAACCCTAGTTTAAACCCTAAACTTAAACCTAACACTAGCCCTAACGCTAACCCTAAACATAGCCCTAACCCTAGCTCTAATCCTATCCCTTACCCTAAGCTAACTCTAACCCTAATGCTAACCCTAGGCCTAACCCTAATCTGTAGCCTAACCCAAACCCTAACCCTATTACTAATGCTAACCCTAGCCCTCATTCTAGCTCTAACCATAACTCAAACCTGACAATTATTCTGACCCTAATGGTAACTGTAGGTCTAAACCTGACCCTAACCCTATACTGAACCCTAAAATTAGCACTAGAAATAAACCTATTCCTAAACCTAACCCTAACACTATCCCTAGACCTAAACCTAATCCTAAATCTAACCATATCTCTAGCCTTACACCTAAACAAAATCCTAGCCCTAGCCCTAATGATAAACCTTAACCTAACACAAACACTAACCCTACCCCTAGACCTAACTCTAGTGATAATTCTGGGTTTAACCCTAACCCTAACTATAACCCAAACACTGGCCATGACCCTAACACTAACCCTAGCTCTAAACATCACGCTAATGCTAACCCTAACCCTAAATTGACCTAGCCATAACACTTACCCAAAAAGTAGCCATAATCATAACCCTGATTCATACATGAGTTGTAGGCCTAACACTAGCCACAACCGAATGCCCTAATCTGAGCAATAACCCTATTTTTAAGCCTAACTCTAAAACTAGCCCTAACCCATACCCTAACCCTAGCTCTAATCCTAGCTCTTACCCTATTTATTACCTTAAGCTAAACCCTAAACCTAATGCTAACCCTAGTCCTAACCCTAATCCATAGCCTAACCAAACCCTAACACTATTACTAGTCCTAACTCTAACCTTCATTCTAGCTCTAACCCTAACCCAAACCCAAACCCTAACCCTGACACTTATTCTGACCCTAACACTAACTGTAGGTCTAAACCTGTCTCTAACCCAAAACCGAACACTAATCCTAAACATAAACCTAAACTGGTAATCCTATACTTAAACCTAAACCTAACACTAGCCCTATACCTAAAACTAATCCTAAATCTAGCCATATCTCTAACCCTAGACTTGAACAACAATCTAGCCCTAGCCCTAACAATAACCCTTAACCTAACCCAAACACTAACCCTACCGTAGACCTAACCCTAGACCTAATTCTGGTACTAACCCCAACACTAATTCTAACCTGAACACTGGCCCTGAACCTAACATAATCCTAGCTCCAAAGCTCACCCTAACCCAAAACCTAATCCTAACACTAGACCTAGCCATAACCCTAATCCTAAAACTAGCCCTAATCATAACCCTAGCTCTTACATTACCCATGTCCCTAACCCTAGGCCTAAACTAACACAAAACCTAGCCCTAATCCTAGGCCTGAACAGCCCTAAGTGTAACCCTAAACCTAACCCTAGTCTTAACCTTAACCTTAAGCCTCGCTTTAGACCTAACCCTAGCTCAAAGCCTAACCTTTACCCTTAAGATAACCCTAGCCCTATCCCAAACACTAACCTAACACTAGCCCTAATCCTAACCTTAAACATAGCCATAAACATAGCTCAAATTATATCCACTACCCTAATACTAGCCCTAATCCTAACCATAACCCTAGCCCTAACCCTAGCTCTAATTCTATCCATTACCCTAACCATAATCCTAACCCTAATGCTAACCTGAGGCTTAACCCTGACCCTAAAGCAATCCCTAAATCTATCCATTACCCTAAAATTAACCTGAACCCTAATCCTAAGCCTATTCATTACATAACCTTAACTCTAACCCTAATGCTAATTCAAGCCCTAAACCTAAACCTTAACTTAAACCAAACCTTAAGTTGTACACTTACCCTAATAATACACATAGCTGTAATTGACCCTTACCTTAAATCTAACCCTTACACTAGACATAACCATAAACATAACTCGAAACCTATCCCTAACTGTATCCATAGACCTGACATTAGCCCTAGCCCTAATCCTATCCCCAACCCTAACACGAACACTAGCTCTCATCCTAGCCCAAAACGTAGCCTTAATCATAACCTAACCCTAATTCTAACCCTTTCCCTAGCCCTAAACCTAGTTATAACCCCATCGTTTACCCTAAACCAAACCCAAACTCTAAACCTAACACTAACCCTAGCCCTAACCTTAACCCTAGGACTAACCCTAACACTAACCTTAGCCCTAATCCTAAACCTAACCCTAACCCTAGCTTTAAGACTAACTATAACTCTCATCCTATCCCTAGCCCTAATTCTAACCCTATCACTTACCATAACCTTATTCCTAGCCCTAAGCCTGGAATAACCCTAGCACTAACATTACACCTTGCACTAACCCTAGATGTAAACCTAACTCTAAATCTAACCCTAATTCTACACCTAAACCTAACCCTCATCATAGCCTTAACCCTAGATAAAACCCTAACCCTTACTCTAACACTAACCCTAAACCTAAAATTACCCCTAAACCTAACCTGACATCTAACCCTATCCATTACACTATCTCTAATGATAATCTTAGCCCTAACCCTAAACACTAACCCTAAACCTAAAACTACCCCTAACTCTAACCTGACACTAACCCTATCTATTAACCTATCTCTAAAGATAACCTTAGCCCTAACCCTAACACTAACCCTAACCTTAACCATAAATCTAACCCTAGAAATAATCCTAAACCTAACCCTCACCCTAGCACTAACCCTAGCTCAAAACCTAATCTGTACCCTAAACCTAACCCAACCTTAACCCTAGCCCTAGCCCTAACCATAACCCTAACTCTAGCCCTAATCCTATCTCTAATGCTATTCATTAACCTAGCAATAACCCTAACCCAAATACTAACCCTAGGCCTAACCCTAACCCTATCACTAACCCTAACCCTACCAATTACCCTAATCTTAACCTGAATCCTAAACCTAAACCTATCCATAAACCTAACCCTAATTCTAATCCTAATGCTAATATGAGCCCTAACCCTAATAATTAACCTAACACAAACCTGAAACCTGACCCTGACCCTAAAAATACACCTTACACTTAACCTGGCCCTTACCCTAAACCTAACATTAGACCTAGCCATCAACCTAACCCTATTACTATCCCTAGCCATAACCCTAAACCTGAGATTATCCCTATCCCTAAAACTTGCCCTAACCCTAACACAAACCCTAGACCTCATCCTAACCCCAAATCTAGCCTTAATCCTAACACAAAACTAACCCTAGGCCTAAACCTAATTCTAATCATCTCCCTAGCCCTAAACCCAGCTATAACTCCATCCCTTCCCCTAAATCTAACCCTAAACCTAATCCTAAACATAGCCCTAACCCTAGGCCTACCCCTAACACCAATCCTAGACATATTCCTAGCCCTAATTTAGTCCTAAACTAAACCCTAACCCTAGTCTTAAGACTAACTCTATTGCCCTAGCTCTATTCCTAGTTCTAACCCTATCCCTTACCGTAACCCAAACACTAGACCTAACCTTAGCCCTAACCCTAGCCATAGCCCTAACCCTAGAATTAACCATAACTCTAAATGTACCCCTAACCCTAAACTCACCCTATCACTAGGAATATCACTAACATTAATCGTAAAGCTACACTTAACTTTAGCCTTAGCCCTAAAACATAACGAGCCATAGACTAACCCTAACCCTTAATGTAAACCAAATCCTAACCCTAGATCTAGCCCTAAGCCTACCCCTAATTCGAGTCCTATCCCCAACCCTAAAACTAACCCTGACCCTGACTCTGAACCTAACAGGAACCCTAGCTCAAAACATCACCCTGAACTTAACCTAACCATAAAACTAGACTTAGCCCTAACCATAACCCTAAATTAGCCCTAATCATAACCCTAGTTCTTACATTAGCTGTATCCCTAACACTAGCCCTAATGTAATCCAAAATCTAGCCCTAATTCAAGCCCAAACCCTAGCTTTAACGCTAAATCTAAACCTAAACCAAGTCCCAACCCTTACCCTAAACCTAACCCTAACTTTAATCCTTGCACTAACCCTAAACCTAACACTAACCCTAACACTAACACTAACCATAACCCTAGCCCTAACCCTAGCTCTAACCCTATCCATTACCCTAACCCTAACCCTAACCCTAATCCTAAACCTAATGCTAACCCTCGGCCTAACCCTAACACATTTGCTAACCCTAACCTACCCATTACTCTAAACATAACCCTAGCTTTAAACCTAACCAAACACTAAACCTAGACATAATACTAACCCTAAAACTAGCCCTAAATGTAACCCTAGTTCTTACATTAGCCGTAGCCCTAAAGCTAACACAAAACCTAACCTAGCCCTAATCCAATCTCTAACTCTAGCTTTAACCCTAACCCTAAACTTAACCTTAGCCCTAACCCTAACCCTAACCCTAGCCCTAACACTAGCACTAACCCTATCCCTTACCCTAAGCCAAACTCTAAACCTAAAGCTACCCTAGTCCTAAACCTAATTCTTAGCCTAACCCAAAACCTAACTCTATTACTAGTCCTAACCCTAACCCTCAATATAGCTCTATCACTATACAAAACCATAACCCTAACCCTGACCCTTATTCTGACCCTAATACTAACCATAGGTCTAAACCTAAACCGACCTAACACTAACCATAGGTCTAAACCCTAACCCTACACCGACCCCTAACATTGGCACTACCTGTAACCCTATACCTAAACCTAACCCTAACACTAGACCTAGACCTACACTTAATCCTTCATCTAGTGATAAATCTAGGGCTTTCCCTACCCAAAAAATTAGTCCTAGCCCTAATAATAACCCTAAACACCATACCCCTAAACCAAACCCTAGCCCTAATGCTGGACCTAACAGTAAACCTAACCCTAACCCAAACACTGACCCTTACTGTAACACAAACCCTTACCATAACACAAACCCTAGCTCTAAACCTTATCCTAACAAAAAACATAAATTTAACACTAGACCTAGCCATATCACTAACCCTGAAACTAGCCATCACCATAGGCCAAAACCTACCTCTAACTCTATCCATTAACATAACCCTAACCCTAACCCTAATACTAACCATAGCCCTAACCCTCACACTGACTCTAACTCTAATTCTCGTCCAAGTCCAAACACTAGCTCAATCCCTAACCCTTAAACTTAACCTAGCACTAACACTAACCCATGGTCTAAACCTAAACCTAACCTTAACGCTAGCCCTAATACTAACCTTAACCCTATCCCTAACCCTAGATCTAAACCTACATATTACCCTAACTCTAACCCTAACCTTAATGATAACCTTATACCTACCCCTAGCTCTAACCCTACCCATTATCCTAACCCTAACCCTAACCCTGATGATAACCCTAGCCCTTACCCTAAATCTACCCTAACCCTAACCCAAGACATAACCATAAACCTAACACTTGCCATAGAGCTAACCCTTGCTCAAACCCTAACCTTACTCTAAACCTAACCCTAAACCTATCCCTAACCCTAACCTTAAGCTGAAACCTAACCTTAACCCAACCCAAACACAACATCAAACCCTATCCAATACCCTAAACCTAATGATAAACCTAGTCCTAACCTTAACACTAACCTTGACCCTAACCTTAACTATAACCTAGACCTAACCCTAAACCTAACCCTTGCCCTAGCACTAACACTAGCTCAAACTCTAAACCATATCCTAAACCTAAACCTAACCATAACTCTAGGCCTAAACCTAACTCTAGCCCTAGTAATATCCATAACTCTAGCCCTAACCCTATTCCTTACCCTAAGCACAACCATAACCCTAAGGCTAACTTTAGGCCTAACCCTAACCCTTTTACTAACTCTAACCCTATCAATTACCCTACACCTAACAAGAACCCTAAAATCAAACCTATCATTATCCTAACCAAACCCTAATGCTAATTCAAGCTGTAAACCTAAACCCTAACCTAAACCAAACCCAAAACCTAATTCTAACCCTAATAATACCCCAAGCTCTAAACCTGACCTTATACTAAACCTAACCCTTACACTAGACCTAGCCATAAATCTAACCCTCAATCTATCCCTAACGTAAGCCTAGACCTGACACTAGTCCTAGCCCAAAACCAAACCCAAAACCTAATTCTAACCCTAATAATACCCCAAGCTCTAAAACTGACCCTTATACTAAACCTAACCCTTACACTAGACCTAGCCATAATCTAACCCTCAATCTATCCCTAATGTAAGCCTAGACCTGACACAAGCCCTAGCCCTAATTCTTGCCATAACCCTAAAACAAACCCTAGCCCTCATCCAAGCCCTAAACCTAGCCTTATTACTAAACCAAATCATAACCCTAGCCCTAACTGAAATTCTAACCTTCAACCTAGCCCTAAAACTAGCTCTAACCCCATCCCTTCCCCTAAACCTAACCCTATCCCTAAATCTAAACCTAAGCCTAAACTAGGCCTAATCCTAACACAAATGCTAGACCTAATACTAGCCCTAATTTAGCCCTAAACCTAACCTAACCCTAGCCCTAAGACTAACTCTAACTCTTGCCATAGTCCTATTTTTAGCTCTAACCCTATCCATTACCATAATCCTGTCACTGGCATTTACATTAACCCTAACCCTAGCCCTAGCCCTAATCCTATATCTAACCCTAACTCTAAATCTAACCCTAATTCTAAGCTAAACCTCTCACTAACACAAGCTGTAACACTAATGCTAATCCTAAAACTAGCCCTAATGTAGCCCTAGCCCTACAAAACACCCGGGCCATAGCCCTAACCCTAACCCTTTTACTAACTCTAACCCTATCAATTACCCTACACCTAACAAGAACCCTAAAATCAAACCTATCATTATCCTAACCAAACCCTAATGCTAATTCAAGCTCTAAACCTAAACCCTAACCTAAACCAAACCCCAAACCGAATTCTAACCCTAATAATACCCCAAGCTCTAAACCTGACCTTATACTAAACCTTACTAGCTCAACATAAACCAAACCCTAAGCCTACACCTAGCCATAACCTAGCTCTAAATCGAGTCCTATCCCTAACCCTAAAACAAACCCTGACTCTGACTCTGACCCTCACACTAATCCTAGCTCTAAACATCACTCAAACCTAAACCTAACCGTAACCCTAGACCTAGACCTAACCCTAACCCTAAAACTAGTTCTAATCATAACCCTAGTTCTTACATTAGCTGCAGCCCTAAACCTAGCCCTAACCTAACTCAAAACTTATCCCTAATCGGAGCCCTAACACTACCTTTAACCCTAATCATAACCCTAATTCTAGCCCTAACACTTACCCTAAACCTAATCCTAACCCTAACTTTGCCATAACCCAAAACCTAACCCTAACCTTAATCCTAACCATAAACCTAGCCCTAACCCCAGCTGTAACCTTATCCATTACCCTAATCCTCATCCTAACCCTAATGCTAACCCTAGGATAACCCTAAACCTATTCCTAACCCTAAACCTATACAGTACCCTAAACCTAACCTGAACCCTAAGCCTAACCATATCCATAAACCTAATCCTAACCTTAATCATCTTAACCCTAAAACTATCTCTAACTATAACCCTAGAACTGACATTAGCCCTAGCCCCAATGAAGCCCTAACCCTAAAACAAACTCTAGCCGTAATCCTAGCGATAATCTTAGCCTTAATTCTAAACCTAACCTTAACCATAGACCTAACCCTAATTTTAATCCTCGCCCTAGTTCTAAAGCTATCTATAACATCATACCTAATCATAACCATAACCATAACCCTAGCCATAAACCTAGGCTCACGCTTAATACTAACCCTAGCTCTAATCCTAGCCCTAATTAAGCCCTAATTCTAACTCTAACACTAAGACTAACTCTAACTCTTGCCCTAGCCCTATCCCTAGTTCTAACCCTATCCCTTATGATAACTCAAACCCTAGCCCTAACCCTAGCCCTAACCTTCGCTGTAGCCCTAAACCTAGATCGAACCCTAACTCTAAATCTAACCCTAACCCTAAGCCTAAACCACACCCTAACACTAGCTCTAACACTAATGCTAATTTGAAAACTAGCCCTAACCCTAGCCCTAGCCCTCAAGCAAAACTGAGCCATAGCACTGACCCTAACCCTTAGCCTAAACCAAACCCTAACACTACACCTAGCCCTAATTCGAGTCCTAACCCTAACCCTAGAACTAATACTAACCCTGACTCTGACCTTAACACTAACCCTAGCTCTACACATCCCTTATCCTTAAACCTAATACTAACACTAGACCTTGCCCTAAACCTAACCCCAAAACTAGCCCTAATCATAATGCCAGTTCTTAAATTAGCCATAGCCCTAAACCTAACACAAAACCTAGCCCTAATCCAAGGCCTAACCCTGGCCCTAACCCTAACCCTATCCCTAGTCCTAATCCTAGCTCTAACCCTATTTCTTACACTTAGTCAAACCCTCACCCTATTGCTACCCTAGTCCTAAACCTAATTCTATGCCTATCCCAAACCCTAACTCTATTACTAATCTTAACCTTAGCCCTCATTCTAGCTCTAAACTTAACCCAAACCCTAAACCAAATGCTGACCCTTATTCTGACCCTAACACTAAACCTAGGTTTAAACCTGACCCTAACCCTTATCTGAAACCGAATACTAGCCCTACCAGTAACCCTAACCCTAAACCTAACATTAACACTAGCCCTAGACCTAAACCTAATCCTAAATATAGCCATAATCCTAGCCTTAGCCCTAACAATAACCCTTAACCTAAACCAAACACTAACTCTACCCCTAGACCTAACCCTAGTCCTCATTCTGGTCCTAACCCAAAATCTAATCCTAACCTGAACCCTGACACTTACCCTAACAAAAACCCTAGCTCTAAAACTTATCCTAACCCCAAAACTAACCCTAACACTAGACGAACTCTAAATCTAGCCATAACCATAACTCTAGCTGTTACATTACCCATATACCTAACACTAGCCCTAAACCTCACACAAAACCTAGCCCTAATTACAGCCCTAAACCTAACCCTAAGCATAACTCTAACCCTAAACCTAGCCCTAAACCTAACCCTAACCCTAACCCTCATTCTAGCCCTAACCCTAGCTCAAATCCTAAAACTTACTCTAAACATAACCCTAGCCCAAACCCTAAACCTCACCCTAACTCTAGCCCTAATCCTAACTGTAACCATAGCCCAAACCCAAGATCTAACTCTATCCATTACACTAACCATAACCCTAAATCTAATGCTAACCGTAGCCCTAAATCTAACCCTAACCCTACCCAGCTCAGAATGCAACACTAACCCTTGCCTTAGCCCTAAACCTAGCTCAATCCCTAACCCTTACACTTAACCTAACACTAACACTAACCCAAGGCCTAACCCTAACCCTAACCCCAGCCCTAATTCTAACCTTGACCCTAGCCCTAACCCTACCCAATACCCTAACCCTAAACTTAACACTAATGATAACACTAGACCTAAAGCTAAACCTACCCTAACCCTAAACATAGACCTAACCCTAGAACTAACAGTGAACCTAACCCTAACACTAAATCTAAGCTAGCTGAAACCCTAACCCTAATCCTAAACCTAAAGCTAACACTAACCTAAACCTAACCCTATCTTTAACCTGACATTGAAACCTATTACCCTAACTCTAATGATAACCCTATCCCTAACCATAACACTAACTATGACCATAACCCTAGACCAAATCCTAAATTAACCTTAGCCATAGCAAAAATCCTAGCTCAAACCCTAAACCGTACCCTAAACCTAATCCTAAGTGTAACCCTCGCCCTAACCCTGACCCTAACCCTAACCCTAAATCTAGCCCTAATCCTAACCATAACCCGAGCCCTAACCCTAGATCTAACCCTATAATGATAACCATAAAACTAATGCTAACCCTAGGCCTAACCCTAAACCTATCACAAACCCTAACCATATCCATTACCTTAAACCTAACCTGAACCCTAAACCTAACACTATCCATTACCCTAACCCTAATTCTAACCTTGATGCTAATTTGAGCCTTAACCCTAAACTTAACCTAACCCAAATCCGAAGCCTGATCCTGACCCTAATAATACCCCAGCTCTTAATCTGACCCTTTCCCTAAACATAACACTTTAATTTGAACTAGCCATAAACCTAACCCTAAAATTATCACTAACTATAAACCTAGACCTGACATTAGTTCTAACTCTAATTCTTGCCCTAAACCTAACACAAAACCTAGCCCTAATCCTAGCCTTAAATCTAGCCTTAATCCTAAACCTAGCCATAACCCTAGCCCTAACCCTAAAGCTAATCATAAAACTAGCCCTAACCCTAACCATAGCACTAAAACAAAACTGAGCAACAGGCCTAACACTAACCTTAACTTAAACCAAACCCTAGCACTACACCTAGATCTAACTCTAGCTCTAATTCGAGTCCTAATCATAACCTTAAAACTAACCCTGACCTGACTGATATCCTAACACTAACCCTAGCTATAAATATCACCCTAATCTTAAACCTAACCCTAACACTTGACCTACCCCTACCTCTAACCCTCGTTGTAACCCTAGTTCTTATGTTAGCCATTGCCATAACCTTAGCCCTAAACCTCACACAAAAACTAGCCCTAATCTGAGCCCTAAACCTATCTTTAACAATTACCATAAACCTAACCCTAGCCCTAACCCTATGCCTTACCCTGAGCAAAACCTTAACCCTAATGGTAACCCTAGACCTATCCCTAATCCTTAGGCTAACCAAATCCTAACCCTATTAATAGTCCTAACGCTAGATCTCATTCTAGCTCTAATGCTATCCCAAACCCTAACCCCAACCCTGACCCTTATTCTGACCATAACATAAACCCTAGGTCTAAACCTGACCCTAATCCTAAACCAAACCCTAACACTAGCCCTACTTGTAACCGTACACCTAAACCTAACCCTACCACTAGCTCTAGACTTAAACCTAATCCTAAATCTAGCCTGAACTCTAGCTCTAGAACTAAACAAATTCCTAGCCCTAACCCTAACAAAAACCTTTACGTAACCCAAACACTAACTCTACCTCTAGACCTTAACCTAGTCCTAATTCTGGCTTTAACCCTAACCCAAACACTGACCCTGCCTTTAACATTAAACCTACCTCTAAACCTGAAACTAACCCAAACCTAAACCTAATTCTAGAACCAGCCATAACACTAACCCTAAAACTAGCCTTAATCATAATCCTAAATCTTACATTACCCATAGCCCTAACCCTAGGTCTAAACCTAACACTAAACATAGAGCTAATTTTAGGCCTAAACCTCGTCCTAAGCATAACCCTAACCCTAACACTAGCCCTATACCTAACCCTAGCCTTTGCCTTAGTCCTAAGATAGCTCAAAGCCTAACTTTTACCCTAAACATAAACCTAGACCTATCCCTAACTCTCACCCTAATCCTAGCCCAAATCCTAGCCCTAAACCTAGCTCTAAACCTACCCATTACACTAACTCTAAACCTAACCTTATTGATAATCCTGGCCCAAACCCTAATGTTAACCCTAACCCTAACTGGAAAACTAACCATAGACATAACCCTAAAATTAACACTCATCATAGCCCTAACTCTAGATCAAACCATAAACCTAACCATAAACCTAAACATAACCATAGCTCTAATCCTAATCTTGTCACTAATTCTAACTATCAACCAAAATTTAAACCTAACCTAACCCTATCAGTTACCTTAACCCTAACTCTAACCCTAACCGTAACCCTAAACCTACTGTAATTCTATCCCTAGACCTAACCCTAAACCTAACCCTAACCCTAGCTCAAAACCTAACATTTATGCTAAACATAACCCTAAACCTAACCCTAACCCTAGTGCTAACACTAACTCTAACCCTAACTCAAGTCATATTCCTAACCATAACTCTAGTTCTAACCTAAGCTCTAACCCTATCAATTACCCTAACTATAACTCTTACCCTAATGCTAACCCTAAGCCTAA
Organism: Marmota monax; assembly: GCF_021218885.2. Taxonomy (NCBI): domain Eukaryota; kingdom Metazoa; phylum Chordata; class Mammalia; order Rodentia; family Sciuridae; genus Marmota; species Marmota monax. The sequence continues at coordinate 3,412,274 of NW_026693786.1, forward strand.
CCCTAGCCCTATCACTAATGCTAACTGTATCAATTACCCTAAACCAAACTTGAATCTTAAAACAAACACTAACTATACCCTAACCCTAACCCTAATGCTAATTTGAGCTGTAAAACCTAAATTCTTACCTAAGACAAATCCTAATCCTAATAATTCCCCGAGTTCTAAACCTGACCCTTACCCTAAATCTAACCCTTACACTAGACTTAGCCATAAGCCTAACCCAAAAACTATCGTTAACCATAACCCTAGACCTGATATTAGCCCTAGCACTAATCCTAGCCCTGAATCTAAAACAAACACTAGCCTCATCCTAGCCCTAAACCTATCCTTAATCATAACCCTAACCCCATCCCTAACCCTAACCCTAACTCTACCACTCACCCTACGTCTAAACCTAGCTATAATGCCATTCTTTATCCTAAACTTAAACCGAACCCTATCCCTATCGCTAGGCCTAAGCTGAACACTAACCCTAGCCCTAATCCTAGCCCTAATTTAACCCTATCCCAAACCCTAACTCTAATTTTAGCCATATCACTAACTCTAACTCTCACACTAGCCCTATTCCTAGTTCTAACCCTATCCCTTACCATAACTCTAACCGTGGCCCCAACGCTTGCCCTATCCTTAATCCTAGCCTAATCCTAGATCAAAACCTAACTATAAATGTAACCCTAACCTTAAGTCTAAGCCTAACACTAACACTAGCCCTAACCCTAATACCAATTTTAAAAAAATGCCCTAAACCTAACCCTAGGACTAAAACAAAACCGAGCAATAGACCTAACCCTAAACCTTAACATAAACCAAACCCTAAATGACTACTAGAACAAATCCTAGCCCTAATCGAGTCCTAACCCTAACCTTAAAACTAACCCTGACCCTGACTCATATACTAACACTCACCCTAGCTCTAAACATGATGCTAACCTTAAACCAAAACCTATCAGTAAACCTAGCCCTAATTTGAGTCCTAACTCAAACCCTAAAACTAACCCTGACCCTGACTCCTATCCTAAAAATAACTCCAGCTCTAAATGTCACCCTAACCTTAAATCTAATACTAACACTAGAACTACCCCTAACCCTAACCCTAAAGCTAATCCTAATTGTAACCCTGGTTCTTACATTACCGGTTGCTCTAATGCTAGCCCTAACACTAACACAAAATCTAGCCCTAATCCAAGCCCTACAGCTAGCTTTAGCCCTAACCCTAACCCTAACCCTATCCCTAACATTAGCTCTAACCCTATCCCTAACCCTAAACAAAACCCTAAGCCTAATGGTAACCCTATACCTATCCCTAATCCTCAGCCTAATAAAAACTCTCACCACATTAATAATCCTAATCCTAGCCCTCATTCTAGCTCTAACCCTATCCCAAACCTTAACCCTAACCCTGACCCTTATTCTGACCACAACACTAACCTAGGTCTAAACCTGACCCTAATGCTACATCAAACAGTAACACTAGCCCTTCCAGTAAACTTATACCTAAACCAGACTCTATCACTAGCCCTAGACCTAAAACTAATCCTAAATCTAGACTTAACTCTAGCTGTAGACCTAAATAAAAACCTAGTCTTAGCCCTAACAATAACCCTTAACTTAACACAAAGACTAACCCTACCCCTAGACATAAACCTAGTCCCAATTCTGGCTTTAAACTTAACTCTAACTCTAACCTGAACACTGACCCTGCCTTTAACAGTAAACCTATCTCTAAACCTGACCCTAACTGAAAACCTAAACCTAACACTAGACATAGCCATAACCCTAAGCCTACAACTAGCCCTAATTATAATCCTAACTCTTACATTACCCATAGCCCTAACTCTATGCCTGAACCTAACACAAAACATAGAGTGAATTCTAGGCCTAAATATAGCCCTAAGTGTAAAGCCAACCATAACCCTAGCCCTAACCCTAACCCTAAACCTCACCCTAGCCTTAGTCTTAAACTTTACTCAAAGCCTAACCCTTACCATAAATGTAAACTTAGACCTATACCTTACTCTAAACCCTAACCCTAGCCCTAACCCTAAACGTAACCCTATTCCTAAACCTAGCTCTAAACCTACACCTTACCTAACCCTACAACTAACTGTATTGACAACCATAGCCTTAACCCTAACCGTAACCCTAACCCTAACCAGACAACTAACAATAGACCTAAGCCTAAAACTAACACTCCCCATAGCCCTAACCCTAGCTCAAAACCTAACCTGTACCATAAACCTAAACATAACCATAGCCTTAACATTAACCCTAAAATTAAATCTAACCCTAAACCTAAACCTAAACCTACACCTAACCATATCCATTACCCTAACCCTTATCCTAACCCTAATGTAACCCCAGCCCTAACCTTAACCCCAACCCTAAACCTACCATAATCCTGTCCCTAAACCTAAGGCTGAACCTAATCCTCGACCTAACCTAGCACTAACACTAGCTCAAACCCTAGCCCTTACCCTAAACATAAGCCTAGACCAAACCCTAACCCCAATCCTAGCCCTAATCCTAACCGTATTCATAGCCCAAACTCTAGCTCTAACTCTATCCATTACCCTAAACATAACCCTAAACCTAATGCTAAACCTAGCCCTAACCCTAACCCTAACCCTAACTCTATTCCTAGCCCTGATTCTAACCTGAAGCCTCAACCTAGCCCTAACACTCAATCCCTGACCCTTACCCTTAACCTAACCATAAGAAAATGATAAGCCTAACCCTAACCCTAATCCTAGCCCTAATCCTAAACTTAAAACTAGACTTAACCTTAGCTCTAACCCCACCAATTACCCTAACCCTAACCATAAACGTCATGATAACCTTAGCCCTAAACCTAAACCTAAACCTACTCTAACCCTAACTGTAAACCTAACCCTAGACCTAACCATAAACCTAACCCTTGCTGTAGTCCTAACCTTAGCTCAAACTCTAACAATTATGCTACTTAACACTAACCCTAGTCCTAAACCTAACCCTAACCCTAACTGTTATATCTAAACCTGTCCATTACCTTAACCCTAATGATAACCCTAATCCTAACCCTAGACCTAATCCTAAACCTAACCCTATCCTTAGCACTAACCCTAGCTCAAACCCTAACCCATACCCTAAACCTACCCCTATCCTTAATCCTAACCCTAACCCTAACTCTAGCCCTAATCCTAAACATAACCCTAGCCCTAACCCTAGCTCTAACCCTATCCATTACCCTAATGATAACCATAAACCTAATGCTAATCCTAGGCCTAACCCTAACCCTATCCATTACCCTAAACCTAACCTGAGCCCTAAACCTAAACTGAAGCCCAAACTTAACCTTATCCATTACCCTAACCCTAACTCAAACCTAATGTTAATTTGAGCCATAACCCTAAACCTCAATCTAACCCAAACCCAAAACCTGAATCTGACTATTACAATACTCCTAGCTCTCAAATTGAACCTCACCCTAAACCTAACTCTGACACTAGACCTAGTCATAAATCTTACCCAAAAACTATCCCTAACTGTAACCCTAGACCTGATATTATCCCTAGACCTAATTATTGCCATAACCCTAACACAAACGCTAGCCCTCATCCTAGCCCTATACCTAGCCTTGATCCTAACCCAAACCCTAACTCTAGCTCTATCCTTAATTTTATCCCTTGCCCTAGTTCTGAACCTTGCTATATTCCCATCCCTTCCCCCAAATCTAAACCTAACTCTAAGTCTAGTCTTAACCCTTACACTAATCCTAGACCTTATTCTAGCCCTAAACCTACTACTAGCACTAAGACTAACTCTAACTCTCGCCCTAGCCCCATTCCTAGATCTATTCCTATCCCTTACCATAACCCTAACACTTGCCCTAACCTTAGCCTAACACTAGCCCTAGCCCTAACCCTAGAACTAACCATAACTCTAAGTCCAACCCTAACCCTAAACCTCACACTAACATTAGCCCTAACACTAACACTAATCCTAAAACTAGCCCTAATCTAGTTCAAGCCCTAAAACAAAACCGAGCCATAGCCCTAACTCTAACCCTTAACCTAACCCAAAACCTAAATCTACACCTAGCCCTAACCTTAGCCCTAATTCCAGTCCTAACCTAACCCTAAAACTAACCTTGATCCTGACTCTGACCTTACACTAACCCTAGCTCTAACATCACCCTAAAAGTATACCTAACCCTAAAACTAGAACTAGCCCTAACCATAACCCTAAAAGTAGCCCTAATCATAACTCTAGTTCTTACATTAGCCATAGCCCTAATCCTAGCCCTAACCTAACCCAAAACCTAGTCCTAAACTAAGCCCTACACCTCGTTTTAACCCTAACCCAAACCCTAGCCCTAACCATTACCCTAAACCTAACCCTAGCCCTAAAACTGGCCCTAACCCTAAACCTAAACCTAGACTTAATCCTACCCATAATCCTAGCCCTAATTCTAGCTCTAACCCTATCCATTACCCTAAACATAACCCTAACCTTAATGCTAACCCTAGCCCTAAACTTAACCCTAATCCTAAACCTAGACATGACACTAACCCTAACTGTCGCCCTAGCCCTAACCATAGCTCAAACCCTAACACTTACCCTAAACCTAACCCTAACACTCACCCTAGGCCTAACCCTAACCCTAGCCCTAATTCTAACCATAACCCTAGCCCTAAACCTATCCATTACCCTAAAATAAGCCTAACCCAAACATAGCTCTAAACATAGCTCTAACCCCACCCATTACCCTAACCCTAACTATAATTGTCATGATAACACTAGCCCTAACCCTAAACCTACTTTAACCCTAACTATAAACTTAACCCTAGTCCTAACCCTAAACCTACACTAACCCTAACTGTAAACCTAACCCTAGACCTAACCGTAACCATAACCCTTGCCATAGTCTTAATCCTAGCTCAAACCCTAACAGTTATGCTAAACCTAACACTAACCCTAGTCCTAAACCTAAGTCTAACCCTATCAATTTAGGCCTACCCCTTAACCTACTGCTAACACTAACCTTATGTTTACCTAAACCTAACCTGAACACTAAACCTAACCCTATCAATTACTCTAACCCTAATCCTAACCCTAACCCTAATGCTAATTCGAACCCTAAAACTAAACCAAAACCTAACCCAAACTCTGAGCAAGACACTGACTCTAATAACACACCTAGCTCTAAACCTGACCCTTACCCTAAACATAACCCTTAAACTAGACCTAGCCATAAAACTAACTCTAACAGTATCCCTAACCGTAACCCTAGACCTGACATTAGCACTCTACCTAATTCTTGCCTGAAACCTGACACAAACCCGAGCCCTCATCCTAGCCTTAAAACTAGCCTTAATCCTAACCTGAACCCTAACCCTAGACCAAAACTTAATTTCAACCCTTGACCTAGTTCTGAACATAGGTATAACCACATCCTTTCCCCTAACCCTAACCCTAACACTATCACTAACACTAACCCTAGCCCAAACCCCAGGCCTAATCCTCACACTAACCATAGCTCTAATCCTAGGCCTAATTTACTGCTAACTGTAACCCTAACTCTAACCCTAGCCCTAAGACTAACCCTAACTCTAGCCCTAGACCTATATCTAGTACCAACCTTATCTATTGCCTAACCCTCACACTAGCCCTAACTTTAGTCTTAACCCTAGCTATAGTCCTAAACCTAGAACTAACCCTAACTCTAAATCTAACCCTAACTCTAACCCTAAACCTCACCCCAACACTAGCCCTAACCCTAATTCTAATTTGAAAACTATCCCTAACCCTAGCCATAGCCCACAAACAAAACTGAGCTATAGCCCTAATCCTAACCCTTAACCTAAACCAAATCCTAATGCTACACCTAGTCCTAACCCTATCCCTACAACTAATACTGACCCTGACTCTGACCCTAAAACTAACCCTAGCTCTAAACATCACCCTAACCCTAAACCTAACCCAAACACTAGACCTAGCCCTAATCCTAACCCTAAAACTATCCCTAACCATAAAATTAATTCTTACATTATCCACAGCCGTAAATGTATCACAAAACCTAGCATTAATCTGAGCCTCAACACTAGCTTTAACCCTAATCCTAACCCTAACCCTAACACTAACCCAAACCCTAGCTCTAAACCTATTCCTTACCCTAAGCCAAACTCTCACCCTAATGCTACCCTAGTTCTAACCCTAATCTTTAGCTTACCCCAAACACTAACTCTATTACTAGTCCTAACCATAGCCCTCATTCTATCTCTAACCCTAACCCGAAGCCTAAGCCTAAACCTTACCCTTATTCTGACCCTAACACTAACCCTAGGTCAAAGCATGACCTTAACACTAAACCAAACCCTAACACTAGCCCTACCAGTAAGCCTATACCTAAAACTAACCATAACACTAGCACTAGACCTAAACTTAATCCTAAATATAGCCATAACTCTAGCCCTAGTCCTAAACAAATACCTAGCCCTAGCCCTAAAATAACCATTAACCTAATGCAAAGGCTAACCCTAGCCCTAGACCTAACCCTAGTTCTAATTCTGGCCCTAACCATAAACCCAATGCTAACCCGAACACTGACGCTTACCCTAACACAAACCCTAGCTCTAAACCTTATCCTAACCCAAAACTTAAACCTAACACTAGACATACCTATAACCCTAACCCAAAAAACTAGCCATAACCCTAGCTCTTACATTACCCATATCCCTAACACTAGCCATAAACCTCACACAAAACCTAGCCCTAATACAAGACCTAAACCTAGACCTAACCCTAGCCCAAACCCTAAACCTAATGCTTGCCCTAGCCCTAACCCTAGCTCAAACTCTAACCCTTACTCTAAACATAACCCTAGCTCTAACCTTAACCCTAACCCTATGCATAATCCTAAGTGTAACCATAGCCCAATCCTAGCTCTAACTTTACCCATTACCTTAAACATATCCCTAACCCTAATTCTAACCCTAGCCCTAAACCTAACCCTAACCCTAACCCTAACCGTAGCCCTGATTCTAATCCTAACCCTCACCCTAGCCCTAACCCTAGCTCAAACCCTAATACTTACTCTAAACTGAATGCTAACACTAACCCTAGGAGTAACCCAAACCCTAGCCCTAATCCTAATCTTAATCTAAGCCCTAACACTAGCAATAAACCAATTCATTACTCTAAACATAAGCCTAAACCAAATGCTAACCCTAGGCCTAACCTAACCCTATCCCTAAAACTAACCCTATACATTACTCTAAACCTAACCTGAACTGTAAACCCAACTCTATCCATTACTCTAACCCTAACCCTGACCCTAATGCTAATTTTAGCCCTAATCTTAAACCTTAACCCAAACCAAACCCTAACTCGTACTCTGACCCTAATAATAACCTAGCTCTATACTTGACACCTACACTAAGCCTAACCCTTACACTAGACCTAGCCATAAACCTATCCCTAACACTATCCCTAACCATAACCCTAGACCTGACATTATCCCTAGCCCTAACCCTAACACAAATCCTAGCCTTCATTCTAGCCCTAAACCTAGACTTAACCCTCACCCTCACCCTAGTCCTATCCACAAATATAACCCTTGCCCTAGCACTGAACCTAGCTATATAACCCCATCCCTTCCCCTAAAACTAACCCTAACACTAGCCCTAACCATAGGCCTAAACCTAACACTAATCATAGCGCTAATCCTAGCCCTATTTGAACCCTAACCTTAACCCTACCCCTAAACCTAGCTCTAAGACTAACTCTAACTCACAACCTAGCCCTATTTCTATTTCTAACCCTATTCATTACCATAACCCTCACAATAGCCCTAACCTTAGCCCTAACCCTAGCCATAGCCCTAACCCTAGATCTAACCATAACTCTAATTCTAACCCTAAACTTAAACCTAAATCTCATTCTACAACTAGCTCTAACACTATTGCTAATCCTAAAACTAGCCCTAATCCAAGCCCTAGCCCTAAAACAAAACCAAGCCATTGCTCTAACCTTAAACCTTAACCTAAACCAAACCCTAACCCATAACTTGCCATAACCCAAGCTCTAATTCGAGTCCTAGGCCTAAAACTAATCCTCACCCTGACTCATATCCAAACACAAACCCTAGCTCTAAATATCCCCCTAACCCTAAAACTAATGCTAACACTAGACCTAGCTGAAACCCTAATCCTAAAACTAACCCTAATTGTAATGCTAGTTCTTACATTGGCCTTAGCCAAACCCTAGCCATAACTCTAACACAAAAATAGCTCTAATGCGAGCCCTAATACTAGATTTTACCTTAACCTTAACCCTAAAACTAGCCCTAAACCTAACCCTAATCCTAGCCCTAACCCTAGCTATAATCCTATCCATTACCCTAAGCCAAACCCTATTCATAATGTTAACTCTAGTCCTAATCCTAATCCTAAGGCAAACCCAAACAATAACCCTATTATTAGTCCTAACATTAGCCCTCATTCTAGATCTAACCCTAACCCAAAACCTCACCCTAACCTTCACCCTTATTCTGACCCGAACACTAATTATAGGTCTAAACCTGACCCTATACCGAAACCAAAACCTGAATCTAGCCCTACCACTAAACTTATACCTAAGCCTAACCCTAACACTAGCCTTAGATCTAAACCTAATCCTAAATCTAGCTATTACTCTAGCCCTTGACCTAAACAAAAACTTAGTGCTAGCCCTAACAATAATCCTTAACCTAAACCAAACACTAACACTACCACTAGACCTAAACCTAGTCCTATTCTGGTTTCACCCTAACCCTAAATTTAACATGAACACTGGCCCTGACACTAACATTAAACCTAGCTTTAAACCTGACCCTAACCCAAAACCTAAACCTAACACTAGACCCAGCCATAACCCTAACCCTAAAACTAGCTCTAATCAGAACCCTAGATCTTACGCTACACATAGCACTAATTCTAGGCCTAAACCTAACAAATAATTTAAATAACCCTAACCCTAATTGAGGCCTAAACCTACCCTAAGCATAACCCTCACCCTCACCCTAACCCTAGTCCTAACTCTAACCCTAACCCTCACCTTAGTCCTAACCCTAGCTCAAAGCCTAACCCTTAGCCTAAACATAACCCTAGCACTATCCCTAACCATAAGCCTAACCGTAGCCCGAATCCTAACCTTAATCCTAGAGCTAACACTAGCTCTAACCCTAGCCATTACCCTAACTCTAACCCTAACCTTAATGATAACCCTATCCCTAACCCTAACCGAAACCCTAACCCAAACCATAAACCTAACCTTAGACCTAACCCTAAACCTAAACCTTGCCATATCTTTAACCCTAACTCAAACCCTAACTTTTACCCTAAAACCAACAGTAAACCTAGCCCTAAAACTAAACTTAAACCTAAACCTAACCTTAATTATAAAGCTAACCTTACATCTAACCCAATCTATTACCCTAAACCTAATCCTAACCCTAATGAAAACCCTAGCCCTAACCCTAAACCTAACCCTGACCATAACATTAAACCTAACACTCGTCCTAGACCTAACCCTAGCTCAAAACCTAACTTTACCCTAAATATAACCCTAACCCTAACCCTAAGCTAGGGTTACTAGCCCTAACCCAAAACCTAACCTAATTCTAGCCCTAATCCTAACCTAACCCTAGCCCTAACCATAGATCTAACCCTATATATTATCCTTAGGATAACCCTAATCCTAATGCTAACCCTAGGCATAACCCTAACCCTTTTGCTATCCCTAAAGCTCTCCATTGCCCTAAACCTACCCTGAAACCTAAACCTAACCCAGTCAATTACCCTAACCCTAACTCTAACCCTAATGCTCATGTGAGACCTATCCCTAAGCCTTAACCTAAAACAAACCCTAACCCTGATCCTGAACCTAAAAATACACCTAGGTCTAAACCTGATGCTTACCCAAAGCCTAACAGTTACACTAGACCTAGACACAAACCTAACCCTAAATCTACCGCAAACTGTTGTTGAGAGCCACAGCCAAAGGGGCCCCAGCAAACTTCCAGCTGCCAGCAAACTTCCAGCTGCTGGCTGATGATTGGCTCACAGCGGCCCCAGCAACATCTAGCTGATTGGCTCCTCGGCCCCAGCAACATCTAGCTGATTGGCTCCTCTGCGGTGATGTTCATTGGGCTGTTTCCCTGCCCTTTCAGACCACGGAGCTGCTCATTGGGGGACTTTTTTGACTCCGCCCACGTGACCCAGCCAATCGGCCTCAAGAGCAGGAGGATTGTGGGAGGTGGGGAGAAGCTTGGGTGGGAGAGAGAGGCTTGTGGAAAGCCGGTGGTGGCAGTTGAGGCTCTGAGGGTTTTTCCTGAGAGGCTGTTTTGTTTGGCATGTGTGGTTCTAAAAATAAAGTTAGTTTCTTTTGACAAGTGGCTCCTGATTGTGCCCAGCCCGACTGCGGCAAACTGTAACACTAGACCTGACATTAGCCCTAGCCCTAATTCTAGACCTAACCTGACAACAAACCCTAGCCCCCATCCTAGCCCTGAACCTAGCCTTAATCATAACCCTAACCCTAGCCCTAGCCCTAACCCTAATTCTAACCCTCACCCTACCTGTAAACCTAGCTATAACACCATACATTACCCTAAAATTAACTATAACCCTAGCCCTAACACTAGGCCTAAGCTGAACACTAACCCTAGCCCTAATCCTAGCCCTAAGTTATCCCTATCCCTAAAACTAACCAAAACCCTAGGCCTAAGACTAACTCTAAGTCCAACCCTAGCCCTAGCCCTAGTTCTAACCCTATCTGTTTCCGTAACCATAACTCTCACCCTAAACCTTCCCCTATAGTTAGATCTAGCCCTAATCCTAGATCTAACGCTAAATCCAAATCTAACCCTAACCCAAAGCCTAAGCCTAACACTAACACTAGCCCTAACCCTAATGCTAATCTTATAACTAGTCCAAACCCTAAACCTAGGACTAAAACAAAACTGAACAACAGCCCTAACCCTCAACCTTAACTTAAAACAAACCCTAACACTACATCTAGACATAACCCTTGCCCTAATTTGAGTCCTAACCCTAACCCTAAAACTTACTCTGACCCTGATTCATATCCTAACACTGACCCTAGCTCTAAAGACCACCTTAAACTTAAACCAAACCCTAACAGTAACCCTGGCCCTAATTCAAGTCATAATCCTAACCTTAAAGCTAACTCTGACCCTGACTGATATCCTAAGAGTCACCCTAACAATAAACACAGCCCTTACCTTAAACCGAACACTAATAGTAACTCTAGCCCTTATTTGATTCCTAACCCTAACCCTAAAACTAACCCTGATGCTGACTCATATCCTAACAATAACCCTAGCTCTAAATATTACCTTAACCTTAAACCTAAACCTAACACTAGACCTACCCCTAACCCTAATCCTAAAACTAACCCTAATTGTAACCCTGGCTCTTACAATAGCCAATGCCCAAATCTAGCCCTAACCCTAACACAAAAACTAGCCCTAATCCAAGCTCTAAACCTATATTTAACCCTATCCCTAACACTAACTCTAGCATTAACCCTAGCTCTAAGGCTACCCCTTAACCTAAGGAAAACCCTAACCCTAATGGTAACCCTAGACCTATCTCTAATCCTTAGGCTAACCAAAACCCTAACCCTATTAATAGTCCTAACTCTAGCCCTCATTCTAGCTCTAACCCTATCCCAAACCCTAATGTTAACCTTGACCCTTATTCTGACCCTAACACTAACCCTAGGTCTAAAACGGAACCTAACCCTAGACCAAACCCTAACACTAGCCCTAGACCTAAACCAAATCCTAAATCTAGCCTTAACTCTAGCCATAGACCTAAACATAAACCTAGCCCTAGCCCTAACAATAATCCTTAACCTAACTCAAACACTAACCCTAACACTAGACATAAACATAGTCTGATTTCTGGCTATAACCCTAACACTAACTCTAACCCAAACACTGACCTTGCCTTTAGAGTAAACCTATCTCTAAATCTGACCGTACCCAAAAATCTAAACCTAACACTAGACCTAGCCATAACCTAACCCTACAACTAGCCCTCAACATAACCCTAGCTCTTACATTACCCATAGGCCTAACCCTAGGGCTAAACCTAACACAAAACCTAGAGCTAATCCTAGGCCTGAATCAACCCTTAAACATAACCCAAACCCTAACCCTAACCTAAACTTTGCATCAGTCCTAATCCTAGCTCAAAGCCTAAACATTACTCTAAACATAAACCTACACCTATCCCTGAATCTAACCCTAACCCTATCCATAATCCTAACCTTAACCGTAGCCCTAAAGCTAGCTCTAAACTTACCCATTACTCTAAACCTAAACCTAACCTTATTGATAATCCTAGGCTTAATGCTAAACCTAAACCTAACTGGAAAACTAAACCTAGACCTAAACTTAAACCTCATACTTGTCATAGACCTAACCCTAGCTCAAACCCTTACCCTTACTATAAACCTAAACATAACCATAGCCCTAACTCTAAGCCTAAACCACAATCTAACCTTAAACATAGTCCTAAATCTACATCTAATTGTATACATCACCCTAACCCTAACCCTATTCCTAATGATGTCACTAGCCCTAATGCTAACCCTAACCCTATGAGTACTATAATCTTATCCCTAGAAGTAACCCTAAACCTAACCCTCACCCTAGCCCTTACCCTAGCTCAAAACCTAACCCTTATGCTAAACATAAACCTAAGCCTAACCCTAGTTTTAATCCTAACACTAACTCTAATTAAAGACCAACCCTAACCATAAACCTAACCCTAAAGTTAGCTCTAATCCTATCCATTACACTAACCATAACCCTTACCCTAATGCGAACGCTAGACTTAACCTTAACCCTATCACTAACCCTAATCCTATCAATTACCATAAACCTAATGTGAACTCTAAATAAAACCCTATCTTTACCCTAACCCACACCCTAGTGCTAATTCAAGCCCTAACCCTAAACCCTAACCTCAAACAACTCTAACACTGACCCTGACCCTAATAAATATCCTAGCTCTAAAGCTGATTTTTTTAAAATTTTTTTTATTGTTGGTTGTTCAAAACATTACATAGTTCTTGATATATCATATTTCACACTTTGATTCAAGTGGGTTATGAACTCCCATTTTTACCCCGTATACAAATTGCAGAATCACATCAGTTACACATCCATTGATTTACACATTGCCATACTAGTATCTGTTGTATTCTGCTGCCTTTCCTATCCTCTACTATCCCCCATCCCCTCCCCTCCCCTCCCCTCTTCTCTCTCTACCCACTCTACTGTCATTCATTTCTCCCCCTTGTATTATTTTCCCCTTTCCCCTCACTTCCTCTTGTTTGAAATTTTGTATAACTGCTGGGAGCCATTAGCCAAGTAGGTATGACAATTTCCTTCCCAGCGTACCCCATGTTGCAGTGACATTGAATGTAGGTGACCTTGCTCAAGGACCAGGGCGGATTAGGGTGTTCCCGGTTTAGGATAATCGGGTTTAGGGCGTTCCAGGTTTAAGATTATTCCTGCTGGGAATAGGGCGTATCCTGTTGCCTGAGTTCCCCTTGAGTTCTCATGGGATTCAGACAGTATTTTTTGGGAGATAGAAGCCCAGTGGAGGTGGATTTGGGCAGAGAATGTGGATTTCCCCAGAACGTGTTTGTAGACGGCTGGTGTGAGTTCGGGAATAAAGAGTTGCTGTTTGAATCTACAAGCTGTGTGGTGGCTCGTGATTGTGTGCCCAGCCAGACTGCGGCATTTGTGCCCAGCCAGACTGTGGCATATAACCCTGAGGGTCTCCTTCATTTCCATGCAATTTCCCTTCTCTCTTCCTTTCCCTCCCACCTCTCATCCCAGTTTAATGTTAATCTTCTTCTCATGCTCTTCGTCCCTGCTCTGTTCTTAGTTACTCTCCTTATATCAAAGAAGACATTTGGCATTTGTTTTTTAGGGATTGGCTAGCTTCACTTAGCATAATCTGCTCTAATGCCATCCATTTCCCTGCAAATTCTATGATTTTGTCATTTTTTAATGCAGAGTAATACTCCATTGTGTATAAATGCCACATTTTTTTATCCATTCGTCTATTGAAGGGCATCTAGGTTGGTTCCACAGTCTTGCTATTGTGAACTGTGCTGCTATGAACATCGATGTAGCAGTGTCCCTGTAGCATGCTCTTTTTAGGTCTTTAGGGAATAGACCAAGAAGGGGAATAGCTGGGTCAAATGGTGGCTCCATTCCCAGCTTTCCAAGAAATCTCCATACTGCTTTCCAAATTGGCTGCACCAATCTGCAGTCCCACCAGCAATGTACAAGTGTACCCTTTTCCCTACATCCTCGCCAGCACTTGTTGTTGTTTGACTTCCTAATGGCTGCCAATCTTACTGGAGTGAGATGGTATCTTAGGGTGATTTTGATTTGCATTTCTCTGACTGCTAGAGATGGTGAGCATTTTTTCATGTACTTGTTGATTGATTGTATGTCCTCCTCTGAGAAGTATCTGATCAGGTCCTTGGCCCATTTGTTGATTGGGTTATTTGTTATCTTATTGTCTAATTTTTTGAGTTCTTTGTATACTCTAGGTATTAGGGCTCTATCTGAAGTGTGAGGAGTAAAGATTTGTTCCCAGGATGTAGGCTCCCTATTTACCTCTCTTATTGTTTCTTTTGCTGAGAAAAAAACTTTTTAGTTTGAGTAAGTCCCATTTGTTGATTCTAGTTATTAACTTTTGTGCTATGGGTGTCCTATTGAGGAATTTGGAGCCCGATCTCACAGTATGTAGATCGTAGCCAACTTTTTATTCTATCAGACACTATGTCTCTGATTTGATATCAAGCTCCTTGTCCATTTTGAATTAACTTTTGTGCATGGCGAGAGAAAGGGATTCAGTTTCATTTTGTTGCATATGGATTTCCAGTTTTCCCAGCACCATTTGTTGAAGATGCTATCCTTCCTCCATTGCATGCTTTTAGCCCCTTTATCAAATATAAGATAGTTGTAGTTTTGTGGATTGGTTTCTGTGTCCTCTATTCTGTACCATTGGTCCACCCGCCTGTTTTGGTACCAGTACCATGCTGTTTTTGTTACTATTGCTCTGTAGTATAGTTTGAAGTCTGGTATCGCTATACCGCCTGATTCACATTTCCTGCTTAGCATTGTTTTTGCTATTCTGGGTCTTTTATTTTTCCATATGAATTTCATGATTGCTTTCTCTATTTCTACAAGAAATGCCGTTGGGATTTTGATTGGCATTGCATTAAACCTATAGAGAACTTTTGGTAATATTGCCATTTTGATGATGTTAGTTCTGCCTATCCATGAACAGGGTATATTTTTCCACCTTCTAAGATTTTCTTCTATTTCTCTCTTTAGGGTTCTGTAGTTTTCATTGTATAAGTCTTTCACCTCTTTTGTTAGGTTGATTCCCAATTATTTTATTTTTTTTGAAGATATTGTGAATGGAGTGGTTGTCCTCATTTCCATTTCAGAGGATTTGTCGCTGATATACAGGAATACCTTTGATTTATGTGTGTTGATTTTAAATCCTGCCACTTTGCTGAATTCATTTATTAGCTCTAATAGTTTCTTTGTAGACCCTTTTGGGTCTGCTATGTATAGAATCATGTCACTGCAAATAGTGATAATTTAAGTTCTTCTTTTCCTATTTTTATGCCCTTAATTTCTTTCGTCTGTCTAATTGCTCTGGCCAGTGTTTCGAGAACTATGTTGAAGAGAAGTGGAGAGAGAGGGCATCCCTGTCTTGTTCCAGATTTTAGAGGGAATGCCTTCAGTTTTTCTCCATTCAGAATGATGTTAGCCTGAGGCTTAGCATAGATTGCTTTTACAATATTGAGGTATGTTCCTGTTATCCCTAGTTTTTCTAGAGTTTTGAACATAAAGGGATGCTGTACTTTGTCGAATGCTTTTTCCGCATCTATCGAGATGATCATATGGTTCTTATTTTTAAGTCTATTGATGTGGTGAATAACATTTATTGATTTCCGTATATTGAACCAGCCTTGCATCCCAGGGATGAATCCTACTTGATCATGGTGTACAATTTTTTTGATATGTTTTTGTATCCGAGTCGCCAGAATTTTATTGAGGATTTTTGCATCTAGGTTCATTAGAGATATTGATCTGTAGTTTTCTTTCTTTGAAGTGTCTTTGTCTGGTTTAGGTATCAGGGTGATGTTGGCCTCATAGAATGAATTTGGAAGTTCTCCCTCCTTTTCTATTTCCTGAAGTAGCTTGAAAAATATTGGTATTAGTTCTTCTTTAAAGGTTTTGTAAAACTCTGCTGTATACCCATCCGGACCTGGGCTTTTCTTAGTTGGTAGTCTTTTTATGGTTTCTTCTATTTCCTCAATTGATATTGGTCTGTTTAGGTTTTCTATATCCTCCTGACTCAATCTGGGCAGATCATATGACTTAAGAAATTTATCTATGCCTTCACTATCTTCTAATTTATTGGAGTATAAGGATTCAAAATAGTTTTTGATTATCTTCTGTATTTCTGAAGTGTCTGTTGTGATATTGCCTTTTTCATCCCGTATGCTAGTAATTTGAGTTCTCTCTCTTCTTCTCTTCACTAGCATCGCTAAGGGTCTGTCAATTTTGTTTATTTTTTCAAAGAACCAACTTTTCGTTTTGTCAATTTTTTCAATTGTTTCTTTTGTTTCGATTTCATTAATTTCAGCTCTGATTTTCATTATTTCTTGCCTTCTACTTCTTTTGCTGTTGTTTTGCTCTTCTTTTTCAAGGATTTTGAGATGAAGTATGAGATCATTTATCTGTTGGTTTTTTCTTTTTTTAAGGAATGAACTCCAAGCAATGAATTTTCCTCTTAGAACTGCTTTCAATGTGTCCCATAGATTCCGATATGTTGTGTCTGTGTTTTCATTTATCTCTAAGAATTTTTTAATTTCCTCCTTGATGTCTTCTATAACCCATTGATCATTCAGTAACCTATTGTTCATTCTCCAATTGATGTATGCTTTTTCCTTCCTTCTTTTATCGTTGATTTTCAGTTTCATTCCATTATGATCAGATAAGATGCATGGTATTATCTCTACTCCTTTATATTGTCTAAGAGTTGCCCTGTGACATAATATATGATCTATTTTTGAGAAGGATCCATGTGCTGCTGAGAAAAAAGTGTAACTGCTTGATGTTGGGTGGTATACTCTATATATGTCAATTAGGTCTAGGTTATTAATAGTGTTATTGAGTTCTATAGTTTCCTTATTCAACTTTTGTTTGGAATATCTGTCCAGTGGCAAGAGAGGTGTGTTGAAGTCTCCCATGATTATCGTGTGGTGGTCTATTATACTCTTGAACTTGAGAAGAGTTTGTTTGACGAACATAGCTGCACCATTGTTTTGGGCATAAATATTTATGATTGTTATGTCTTGTTGGTGTATGGTTCCCTTAAGCAGTATGTAGTGTCCCTCTTTATCTCTTTTGATTAACTTTGTCTTGAAATCTATTTTATTTGATATGAGTATGGACACGCCTGCTTGTTTCCGAAGTCCATATGAGTGATATGATTTTTCCCAACCTTTCACCTTCAGCCTATGTATGTCTTTTCCTATCAAATGCGTCTCCTGTAGGCAGCATATTGTTGGGTCTTGTTTTGTGATCCATTCTACTAGCCTGTGTCTCTTAATTGGTGAGTTTAAGCCATTAACATTTAGGGTTATTATTGAGATATGGGTTGTTCTTCCAGCCATATTTGTTTATTTCTGTTACTAAACATTGTTTGTTTTCCTCTTTGATTATTTCCCCCCCCCCTTTACTGTCCTACCTCCCACTGTTGGTTTTCATTGTTATTTTCCATTTCCTCTTCCTGTAATGCTTTGGCGAGGATGTTTTGAAGAGATGGTTTTCTAGCTGCGAATTCTTTAAACTTTTGTTTATCGTGGAAGGTTTTAATTTCATTCTCCATCCTGAAGCTTAATTTCGCTGGATACACAATTCTTGGTTGGAACCCATTTTCTTTCAGTGTTTGAAATATGTTATTCCAGGATCTTCTAGCTTTCAGAGTCTGTGTTGAAAGATCAGCTGTTATCCTGATTGGCTTACCCCTAAATGTAATCTGCTTCCTTTCTCTTGTAGCTTTTAAAATTCTCTCCTTATTCTGTATGTTGGGCATCTTCATTATAATGTGTCTAGGTGTGGATCGCTTATGATTTTGCACATTCGGCGTCCTGTAGGCTTCTAGGATTTGGGATTCTGTCTCATTCTTCAAGTCTGGGAAGTTTTCTTGTATTATTTCGTTGAATAGATTGCTCATTCCTTTGGTTTGGAGCTCTGTACCTTCCTGTATCCCAATGACTCTTAAGTTTGGTCTCTTAATGTTATCCCATATTTCTTGGATGTTCTGCTCATGGTTTCTTAACAGTCTTGCTGAGCTGTCTATGTTCTTTTCCAGTTGAAATACTTTGTCTTCATTGTCTGATGTTCTATCTTCTAAGTGTTCTACTCTGCTGGTAGTATTCTCCATTGAGTTTTTAAGTTGGTTTATTGCTTCCTGCATTTCTAGGATTTCTGATTGCTTGTTTTTTATAACCTCTATCTCCCTGTATATTTGATCCTTTGCTTCCTGGATTTGTTTGCGTAATTCGTTGTCGAAGTGATCTTTCATTGTCTGATTTTGCTGTTTAATGTCTTCCTTGATACTCCAGATCATCTGAACCATGTATATCCTGAATTCTGTATCTGACATTCCATCTGCTGCAGCTGTTACCTCTTCTAAAGTTGCGTTGACCTGCATTGCTTGTGGTCCTTTCTTTCCTTGTCTTTTCATACTGCTTGCGTATCTTTCCTGCAGGAGCGGGTGGCGGCTCTGCTCTCTCCTTATTCCAATTGGGGTGTCGTGGCTACCACGCCAGCAGGTCACTGGGCCTGTTCTGGGAGCTGGTGGCGGCTCTGTTCTGCCCCTACTCCAATTGGGGTGACGAGTGTACCACGCCGGCAGGCCACCGGGCCTGATCCGCCGGTCGGTTGCAGGTTTGCCTACCCTGCAGGCGCGGGCGGCAGCTCTACTCTGCCCCTACTCCAAATGGGGTGACGTGTCTGTCGTACCAGCAGGCCACTGGGCCTGTCCCGCTGGTCGGTCGCAGATCTGCCCACCTTTCGGGCACAGGTGGAGGCTCTGCTCTGCCCCTACTCCAATTCGGGTGTCATGACTACCCCGCCTGCAGGATGCTGGGCCTGTTCCTGTCAAGGGAGGAGACTCTGCTCTGTCACTACTCCAATTAGGGTGGTGTTTGTACCACGCCGGCAAGCTCCTGGGCCTGATCCGCCGGTCTGTTGTAGGTCTGCCTACCTTGAAGGCGCGGGCGGTGGATCTGCCCTGCCCCTCCTACCACGCCTGCGGACCCCTGGGCCTGATCTGCAGGTTGATCACTGGTCTGCTCACCCTGCGGGCACGGGTGGCGGTTCCGCTCCACCCCCTCTCCAATTGGGGTCACGTGACCACCACACCGGCAGGGCCTGATCCGGGCGTGGGAGAAGGATCTGCTCTGCCCCTACTCGAGTTGGGGTGACGTGTGTACCACACTGGCAGGCCACTGGGCCTGACCCGCCAGGCTGTCACAGGTCTGTTTACCTTGCAAGCGCGAAGGGCGGCTCTGCCCTGCCCCTCCTACCACGCCCATGTACTACTGGGTCGTGGGTCTGCCCACCTGGCGGGTGTGGGTGGCGGCTCCGCTCCGCCCCCTCTCCAATTGGGGTCACGCTGTCACCACGCTGGCGAGCCGCTGGGCCTGCTCCGGGGGCTGGTGGCGGCCCGGCTCCTTCCCTCTGGCTCGAGGACAAATTGAGGAGACTCGGGTGACTGAGCCTCACCCCCCTTACCAGGAGACCAACTGCTTATGTCACCGCTGGTATTGATGAAGATCTCTCCTCCACCGCTTTCTGCTGACATCAGATCTCTGCCATGTTGGTATCCTATGCGAATGGCAGCCTTTCGTTCCCCTTGCCGGGCAACCCAAGCAACGGGTGAGTCCTGACCGGCCCTCAGCAGGACCTGGACCGAGACGCAGTTTCCGCGGGCTCCTAGCCCCGGTCCAGGGAAGTTCTGGGAGCCGGAACTCGGCCGCTCCGTGCTCATTGTAAGCTCCTATAAGTGTAAGCTCCAAGAAGCAGTCCCCGCGGGCTCAGTTCCGGGAGCTGGAATTCGGCTTCTTAGTGCTTGGTGTTTGCTCTGATAGTAGCAGGGTCCAAGAAGCAGCCTCTGCAGACTCCGCAGCCCTGAGCCAGGGTGGTTCCGGGATGGTTCCGGGAGCCGGAACTCGGCCGCTCTGTGCTCGGTGTAAGCTCCTATAAGTGTAAGCTCCAAGAAGCAGTCCCCATGGGCTCAGTTCCGGGAGCCGGAATTCGGCTTCTTAGTGCTTGGTGTTTGCTCTGATAGTAGCAGGGTCCAAGAAGCAGCCTCCGCAGGCTCCGCAGCCTAATTCTAGTTTTAAGCTGAAAACTAGAACTAACACTGACCTTGACTCTGACCATAATACTAACCCTAGTCTAAACATCACCTTAACCCTAACCCTAAACCTAACACTAGACCTACCACTAACCCTAACCCTAAATTTAACCCTAATTGTAACCCTGGTACTTACGTTAGCCTTACCCCTAACCCTAGCACTAACCTAACCCAAAACCTAGCCCTAATCCAAGCCCTAACTCGAGTTTTAACCCTAACCCTAATCCTAACCCTTGCCCTAATCAAAACCATAACCCTAGCCCTAACCCTATCTCTAACCCTATCCTTTGTTGTAACCATAACCCCAGGCCTAAACCGAACCCTATTCCTAATTCTAAACCTATGCTTTATTCTAAACCAAACCTAAACCCTAAACCTCACCCTATCATTACACTAACACTAAGCATAACATGAATTTGAGCCCTAACTTTTAACCTTAACCTATCCCAAACTTCTAACCCAGACCTTGACCCTAATAATACCCCTAGCTCTAAACCTGACCCTAACCCTAAACCTAATCCTTACATTACATGTAGCGATAAACCTAACCCTAACACTATTTTTAACCATAAACCTAGATCTGATATTAGCCCTAGCCCTAATCCTAGCTCTAACCATGAAATAAACCATATCCCTCATCATAGCCCCAAACCTAGCCCTAATCATAAACCCTAACCCTAACCATAGCCCTAACCCTAATTCTAACCCTCAACCTATCTCTAAACCTAGCTATAATGCCATTCCTTACCCTAAACTTAACCCTAATGCTAACCCTAATGCTAGGCCTAAGGTGAACACTAACCCCAGCCCTAATTCTAGCCCTAATTTAAACCTATTCCTAACCCTAACCCTAGCCCTAAGACTAACTCTCTCACACTAGCCCTATCCCTACTTCTAACCTATCCATTACCATAATCCTAACCCTATCCCTAAACCTAGGCATAACCATTGCCTAATTCTTATTCCTACTCCTAACCCTAAATCTAACCCTAACTCTAAATCTAACCCTAACCCTAAGCCTAAGCCTAACATTAACACTAGCCCTAGCCCTAACGCTAATCATAAAACTAGCCCTAACCCTAACCTTTGCAGTAAAACAAAATCTAACAATAGCCCTAACCCTAAACCTTAACTTAAACCAAATTTTAACACTAAGACCTAAACCTAGCCCTAATTCGAGTCCTAATCTTAACCTTAATACTAACCCTATCTCTGACTCATATCCTAACACTCACCCTAGCTAGAAACACCACCCTAACCTTAAACTGAACCCTTATAGTAACCCTAGCCTTAATTTGAGTCCTAACCCTAACCCTAAAACTAAACCTGACCCTCATTATTATTAACCTAACACTAGCTCTAAATTTCACCCTAACCTTAAACCTAATCCTAACACTAGAAGTTTAACCCCTAACCATAATCCTAAAACTAACCCTAAAACCCTAGTTCTTACATTAGCCATTGCTCTAACCCTAGCCATAACCCTAACACAAAAACTAGCCCTAATCTGAGCCCTAAGCCTAGCTTTAACCCTAACCCTAGCCCTAACACTATCTCTAATCCTATCCCTTACCCTATGCCAAACCCTAAACCTAATGCTAATCCTAATCCTTAACCTAACCCAAACCATAACCCTATTAGTATTCCTAATGCTAGTTCTCATTCTATCTCTAAACATTACCCAAACCCTAACCCTAACCCTGAACCTTATTCTGACCCTAACACTAATCATAGGTCTAAAACTGAACCTAAACCTAAACCGAACTCTAACAATAGCCCTACTGGTAACCTTATACCTAAACCTAACCCTAACACTAGCCCTAGACCTAAACCTAATCCTAATGTATCCATAACTCTAGCCCTAGACCTAAAGAAAAACCTAGCCCTAGCCCTAATAATACCACTTAGCCTAAAGCCAAACACTACCCCTTCCCCTAGACTTAACTCTCATCCTAATTCTGGCTTTCCCATTAACCATAACCCTAAACTGAACACTGATCCTGACACTAACACTAACCCTAGCTCTAAACATCACCCTTACCCTAAACCTAATCCTAAAACTATACTTAGCTCTAACATTATCCCTAAAACTATCCCTAATCATAACAAAATTTTTACATTTGCCATAGCCCTAACCTATTGCAAAACCTAGCCCTAACCCAAGCCCTACCCTAGCTTTAACCCTAAAGCTAACCATAACCCTAAACTTAGCCCTAACCCTAAACCTACGCCTAACCATAGGCCTAACCCTAAGCATAACACTAGCCCTATCACTAGCTCTAACCTTATCAGTTACTCTAATGATAACCCTAATGCTTCTGCTAACCCTAGGACGAACCCTAATCCTATCCCTAACCATAACCCTATCCATTACCCTACACCTAACCTGAACTCTAAACCTAAAACTATCATTAATCTATCCCTAACCATAATGATAACTCGAGCCTTAACCTTAAACCTTAATCTGATAAAAACCCTAACCCTGACCCTGACCCTAACAATACCCATAGCTCTAAACCTGAGCCTACCAAAAAACCTGACCCTTACAATAGACCTAACTAGAAACCTAACCCTAAATTCTACCTAACTGTAACCCTAGACCTGACATAAGCCCTAGCTCTAATCCTAGTCCTAATCCTAACACAAAGCTTAGACCACATCCTAGCCATAAACCTTGTCTTAATCATAAACCTAACCCTAACCATAACCCTAAATTTAATCCTCACCCTAGTCCTAAAAGTAGCTATAATCCCATCCCTTAACCTAAACCTAACCCTAACCATAACACTAACCCCAGCCCCAAACCTAGGCCTAACCCTAAAACTAGCCCTAGTCCTAATGTCAGCCCTAATTTAGCCCTATCCCTAATCCAACCCTAACCCTAGCCCTAAGACTAACTCAAACTCTTGCCCTAGCCTTATACCTAGTTCTAACCCTATCCCTTACCATCACCCTAAATGTAGCCCTAAACTTAGAGCTAATCCTAGCCCTATCCTAAGCCCTAGCTCAAAGCCTAGATCTAAACCTAACTCTAAATCTAACCCTAAACCTAAGCCTAAATCTCACACTAACACTATCCCTAATCCTAACATTAATCCTAAAACTAGCCCTAACACTACCCCTAGCCCTAAAACAAAACCGAATCATAATCCTAACCCTAACCCTTAACCTAAACCAAACCCTAACCCTACACCTAGCCCTAATCCTATCTCTAATTCTAGTCCTAACCCTGACCTGAAAACTAATTCGGACCCTGACTCTGACCCTAACATTAAACCTAGCTCTAAACATCATCGTAACCATAAATTTAACCCTAACACTGGACGTAGCCCTAACCCTGACCCTATCACTAGCTCTAATCATAATGCTACTTGGTACATTAGCCATAGCCTTAATCCTAGCCCTAACCTAACCCAAAACCTAGCCTTAATCTGAGTCCTAAACTTAGTTTTTTTAATAGTTATTTTTTAGTTTTCTGTGGACACAACATCTTTATTTTATTGGTATATGGTGCTGAGGATTGAACCCAGTGCCCTGCGCATGCCAGGCAAGCATGCTACTTCTTGGGCCACATCCCAAGCCACTAAACCTAGCTTTAATCCTAAATGTAAATCTAACCCTAACCCCAAAAAGGTGCTAATCCTATATATAACCCTACCCCTAATGTTAGGTCTAACCCTATCCATTACCCTAATGATAACCCTTATGCAAACCCTAGGCCTAACCCTAACCCTATCCATTACACTAAACCACACCTAAACCCTAAACTTAACCCTTTCATTATCTTAACCAGAAACCCTAATGATAATTCAAGCCCTAAACTGAAACCCAAACCCTCACCTTGATCCTGACCCTAATAATAACCCTAGCTCTAAAACTGACCCTTAGTATAAACATAACCCCTACACTGCACCAAGCGATAAACCAAACACTAAATCTATCCCTAACTGTAACCCTAGACCTCACATTAGCCCTAGCCCTAATACTAGCCCTAACCCTAACACAAATATTAGCCCTCATCCTAGCCCTAAACCTAGCTTTAATCATAACCCTAAACCTAACCCTTTCCCTAGCCCTCAACCTAGCTATAACCCAATACCTTACCCTAAATGTAATCCTAACTCTAATCCTAACCCAAGGCCTAAACCTAACACTAACTCTAGCCCTAATTTATCCCTATCCCTAAACCTAATCCTAGCCCTAAGACTAACTCTAACTCTCATACTAGCCCTATCACTAGTTCTAACCCTGTCTTTTACCATAATCCTAAACCTAACCCAAACCTTAGTCCTAACCCTTGCCCTATCCTTAGCCCTAGCTCTAACCATAGATCAAAACCTAACTCTAAATCTAACCCTAACCAGAAGCCTAAGCCTAACCATTATAAGTACATTTATATTTAGACTCTGTGTCTACTGATGTTGGCTTCAATTATTATTTAGAATATAGTCATTAGTTTCATAAAAGGCATACCATTTCTGGTGGTATATAGAGAACTGAGGGTCAGGGGTAGGATGCTATGTTAAAGGGGAAAGGAATGAGGGCATGTGATTAATCTAACTTAGCAAATTTGGAGGAGAGCTCTAATGAATAGACAGGGGGAATTTATGGAAGAATATATAAATTCAAACTCCTTATCTGTATTCATAAAATCACCCTATGTATAAATAGTAAAAGTTAGGAGGCTGAATGTGGGATAGAGGGAGAAAGAAAAAAGAAGAAAAAATAACATGGAAAGAAAGAAAGAGAGGGAGAAAGAAAATAAGAGCAAATAAAAAGGTGGTGAGGTGGGGTCTATGCAATTCCTCTATATTATACAATTCTAGTGATTCAGTTCTTAAAGTCCAATTTCATGGATAGTTCTTGGTTTCACATATGTTGAGGTTGTGAGGACCAGAGGGGGAAGGGTAGAGGAGAATGGATGAGAAGAGCAAGAAAAGAAAAGTAAGAAAGAAAAAATAGTATCTCAGAATTCTGTTTTCTTTTCTTGCAGTAGGTGGAGTTGTCTATTCCTAGCTTGAGTCTCTGTGCTCAGGATGGTGGAGGTAGCCAGGGTGAGAGGGCTTGAGCTTCTACCTAGAGCCTCCCTACTGGAGTCTCTAAATTGGTAACCAGGTGCTTGTACACTTGCTGTTCCTCATTGATAGCTACACCCTCCAAAAGCTTTTGAGAAAAACCTTGAGTTATCACAGCTGGAGGTAGGGGAGTTGGAAACCAGGTACCTGATAAGCTGCAGAACCAAGCTGGTAGCCACGCCCATTGATAGATGGCCAGTAAGGTTTTGCAAGATGGATTCCATCTGTTACCCATGTATGGTGTTTGGTGAGGTGGGTGGTTCTGGAGTGACCTTCTGTGTCCAGAGCTCGGTCTGGTGACCCGCAAGCAAAGCCTCTGTGTTCTGTGCTACCTTGCGTCTGTTCAGAGAGCGCCTGTGTGGCTGAGACTGCTGTCTGCACCAGAGAAACTGCACAGCCCAGCCTTCCATCTGTGCCGAGAGAACCCTTGAGGCCTTAGTTTTCTTCAAATTTCTATGATACTTTTACTTAGCCTTACTATGCTCCACAGGTTTGGGCCTTGTGGGTTCAATGGTTCACTGTCAGGAACAGTTTATATTTTAAGGTTTCCCTTCATTATGGCTTATTGAAGTGAATGAAAATTGAGCTGGAAATCAAACAGGGTTGGCAGGAGGTGCTTGAAACTCACACAGTCAGTTCTCAGTGGGCACTCTCTGTTTTATTTCTTTTGAAGGTAGGCAAAGATGAAACATACAAAAGAAACTGTATCCGAGAGCCCTTAAGGAGAAAACAGAGAAACATGTATGTACTGAAATAAGTCTCCCAACAATTTGATCAGATTTCTTTGATACTACACAGTATTCATCTTTTAGCTTGCTCCACTAGGCTCCCCAAGGTTGGCACTTCTAGGATCAATGGTTCTCTAAACAGGTAAGGGTTAGTGTTATGGTTAGGGTTAGGGCTAGCTTTAGAGCTAGTGTTAGGGTTAGAGTTTGTTTTGTTCAAATTTCTTTGATACTGGGAAGATTTATCTTTTACCTAGCCTTACTATGTGCCCAGTTTTGAGCCTTCTTGGTTCAATGGTTCACTGTTGGGAATAGTTTGTTTTTAATGTCTCACTTCATTTTGACCTATATGGGTAAATGAGAATGGAGCTGGAAATCAGAGGGTTGGTGCTAGCTGGTTGAAACTTCACATACTCAATCAGTTGTCTGTGGGAACTCTCTGATTTCTTCCTTGTAAAAGTAGTGATAAGCTGAAGCATGCAAAACAAGTTTATCCAAGAGCACTTTAGGAGAAAACAGGGCAATATGCATGTACTGAAATACCTCCCCCAATTATTTGGTCAGATTTCTTTGATACTGTGCAGGATTCATATGTAAGCTTGCCCCACTAGTCTCCCCAAGTTTAAAACTTTTATGATCAAAGGTTCTCTTAACAGGTTAGGCTTAGGGTTATGGTTAGAGTTAGGGTTAGAACTAGTGTTAGGGTTAGAGTTAGTTTTTTTCAAACTTTGGCACACCGAGCAGGATTTATCTTTTTCCTATTCTTAGTATGCTCCCCATGTTTGGGCCTCCTAGTAAAAGGGTTTGCTCTCAGGAGCAGTTTTAATTTTCATCTTTCACTTCATTTTGCCCTATAGGGGTGAATGGAAATGGAGCTGGACTCAAACAAGGTTTGTGCTAGCTGCTTGAAACTCCACACACTCAATCAGTTCTCAGTGCACATTCTCTCATTTGTTTCTTGTGGTAGTAGCCCAAAGCTGAATTAGAAAGAAACAGCTTTATCTGTGAGCACTTTAGGAGCAAGCTTCAATTTTTTTGCATGGATTACTTTGATATTGTACAGGATTCATCCTTTTCCTAGTCTTAGTAGGATCCCCAAGTTTGGGTTTTCAAGGTTTGCCAGTTCACTGTCAGGAACAGTTTGAATTTTTAGGTTTCACTTTATTATGGCCTATAGACGTGAATGAAAATGGAGCTGGAAATCAAACAGAGTTAGTACTAGCTGCTTGAAACTTCACACACTCAATCAGCTCTCTGTGGGCACTCTCTGGTTGTTCCTTGTGAAAGTACCTTAAACTGAAGCATGAAAAAATAATTTATCCAAGAGCACATTAGGAGAAAACAGGGAAATATGCACTTACTGAAATACCTCCCCCAATTATTTGGTCAGATTTCTTTGATACTGCACAGGATTCATCTGTTAGCTTGGGCTCCTTTATTAGGGGGCCTACTATGATCAATAGTTTTCTAAACAGGTTAGGTTAGATTTAGTATTAGGTTAGGGCTAGTGTTACAGCTAGTGTTTTGTTAGATTTAGTTTTGTTCAAATTTCTTTGATACTGGGCAGGATTCAACTTTTACCTAGCCTTACTATATTCTTTAGGTTTGGGCCTCTTGGGTCAAGGGTTTGCTCTCCTGAACAGTTTGTATTTTAAGTTTTCATTTCATTTTGACCTATGCATGTAAATGGAAATGGAGCTGGAAATCCAACAGGGTTGGTGCTAGCTACTTCAAACCTCACACACTCAATCAGTTTTCTATGGGCATTCTCTGGTTTATTCCTTGTAAAAGTAGCCCTAAGCTGAAGCATGCAAAGCAACTTTATGTGAGAGCACTTTAGGAGAAAACAGGGAAATATGCATGTACTGAACTACCTCCCCAATTATTTGGTCAGATTTCTTTGATATTGTGAAAGATTCATCTGTTAGCCTACCCAACTTGGCTCCCCAAGTGTGGGACTTCTAGGACTCTAAAAATGTTAAGGTTAGTGTTAGGGTTAGTGTTAGGACTAGGATTAGACCTAGTGTTAAGGTAAGAGTTAGTTTTGTTTTCAAATTTCTATGATACTGTGCAGGATTCATCTTTTACGTATTTTGACTATACTCAAATGTTTGGGCCTCCTACATAAGTGGTTTGTCTTCAGGAACAGTTTCAATTTTCATGTTTCTCTTCTTTTTTCCCTATAGGGGTGAATGAAAATGAATCTGGAAATCGAACAGGGTTTGGTCTAGCTGCTTGAAACACACTCCATCAATTTTCAGTGAGCATAATCTGGTGTTTGCCATGGAAGTAGCCCTAAGATGAAGTAGAAAGTAACAGCTTTATCTCTGAGTGCTTTAGGAGCAAGCAGAATACCCATGTACTGAAAGAGCTTCAAATTTTTTTGGTTGGATTAATTTGATACTGTACAGGATTCATCCTTGACCTAGCCTTAGTAGGCTCCCCAAGTTTGGGCCTTCAAGGTTCAATGGTTCAGTGTCAGGAACAGTTTGAATTTTTAGGTTTCACTTCATTAGGGCCTATAGGTGTGAATGCAATGGAGCTGGAAATCAAACAGTGTTGGTGCTAGCTGCATGAAACTTCACACACTCAATCAGCTCTCTGTGGGCACTCTTTGGTTTTTCTTTGTGAAAGTACCTTAAGCTGAAGCATGAAAAACAATTTATCCATGAGCACTTTAAGAAAAAAACAGGGAAATATGAATGTACTGAAATAGCCTCCTCTAATTATTCTTTAAATGTCTTTGATACTGCACAAGATTCATCTGTTAAGTTGTGTTGCTAGGCTCCCCAAGTTTGGGACTTCTATGATCATAGGTACTCTAAACAGGTTAGAATTAGGTTAGGGTTGGGTTAGATCTAGTGTTAGAGTGAGTTTTGTTCAAATTCATTTGATACTTGGCATAATTCGTCTTTTACCTAGCCTTACTATTTTCCCCAGTTTTGGGCCTTATCCCTTCAATGGTTTGCTGTCAGGAGCAGTTTGTATTTTAAGGTTTCCTTCATTTTGACCTATACGGGTAAATGGAAATGGAACTTGAAATCAAACAGGGTTGGTGCTCACTGCTTAAAACTGCACACACTCAATCAGTTCTATGTGGGCACTCTGGTTTCTTCCTTGTGAAAGTTTCCCAAAGCTGAAGCATGCAAAAACATCTTTATCCAAAAGTACTGTTGGAGACAACAGGGAAATATACATGTACTGAACTACCTCCCCAAATTATTTGGTCAGATTTCTTTGATACTGCACAAGATTCATCTGTTAGCTTGCCCCACTAGGCTCCCTTAATTTGGGACTTCTATGATAAAAAGTTCTCTAAACAGATTAGGGTTAGGTTTATGGTTAGGGTAAGGGCTAGGTTTAAACCTAGTGTTAGGGTTAGAGTCAGTTTTGTTCATGTATCTTTGATACTGGGCAGGATTCATCTTTTACCTAGCCTCACAATGTTCCCTGGTTTGGGCCTTCTCGGTTCAATGGTTCGCTGTCAGGAACAGTTTGTATTTTAAGGTTTCACTTTATTTTGAACTATTTTGTTGAAGAGAAATGGAGCATGAAATCAAACAGGGTTGATGCTAGCTGCTTGAAACTGCACAAACTCAATCAGTTCTCTGTGGTCACTCTCTTGTTTGTTCCTTGTGAATGTTGCCCTCAGCTGAAACATTCAAAGCAACTTTATCCTGGAGCACTTTTGGAGAAATCAAGGAAATATGCTTATACTGAAATACTTTCCCCAATTATTTGCTCAGATTTCTTTGATACTGTGCAGGATTCATCTGTTAGTTTTCCCCACTAGGCTCCTTTAGTTTGGGACTTCTATGATCAAAGTTTCTCTAAACAGGCTAGGGTGAGCTGTAGGGTTAGGATTAAGGATAGATCTAGTTTTAGGTTTACAGTAGTTTTGTTCAAATTTCTTTGATACTAGGCAGGATTTATCTTTTTTCTAGCCTTACTATGTTCCCCAGGTTTGGGCCTTCTAGGTTCACTGGTTTGCTGTCAGTATTTCAGTTTTTATTTTGAGGTTTCACTTCATTTTGACCTATATGGGTAAATGGAAATTGAGCTGGCAATCAAACAGGGTTTTTGCTAGCTGCTTGAAACTTCACACCCTGAATCAGTTCTCTGTGAGGACACTCTGGTTTTATCCTTGTGAAAGTATCCCAAAGATGAAGCATGCAAAAACAACACTATGCAAGAGCATTTTAGGAGACAACAGGAAAATATGCTTGTACTGAAACACTTCCCCCAATTATTTGCTCAGATTTCTTTGATACTAGGCAGGATTCATCGGTTTGCTTCCCCCACTAGCCTCCTCAACTTTGAGACTTCTATGATCAAAGGTTCTCTAAACAGGTTAGGTTAGAGTTAGGTCTAGTGTTAGGGTTAGAGTTTGTCTTGTTCAAATTTCTTTGATACTGGCAGGATACATTTTTACATATCCTTACCATGTTCCCCAGGTTTTGGCCTTCTCAGTTCAATTATTTGCTGACAGGAAGAATATGTATTTTACAGATTCTGACCTACATGGTTTTGACCTACATGGGTAAATGAACATGGAGCTGGAAATCAAACAAGGTTGGTGCTAACTGCTTGAAACTTCACACACTCAATCAATTCTCTGTGGGCACTCTCTGGTTTGTTCCTTGTGACATTAATAATAAGCTGAAGCATGCAATACAAATTTATCTGAAAACACTTTAGGAGAAAACAGGGAAATATGCATGTACTGAAATAGCTCCCCCAATTATTTTGTCAGATTTCTTTGAAACTGCCCATGATTCATCTGTAAGCTTGCCCCACTAGACTCCCCAATTTTGAAACTTCTATGATCAAATGTTCTTTAAACAGATTAGATTTAGGGTTAGACTTAGTGTTAGGACTAGGTTTAGACCTGGTGTTAGGGGTAGAGTTAGTTTTTTTAAAAATTTCTTTGATACTGGGCAGGATTCACCTTTTTCCTATTTTTACTATACCCCAAATGTTTGGGCCTCCTACGTAAAAGGGTTTTCTCTCAGGAACAGTTTCAATTTTCATGTTTCTCTTCTTTTTGCCCTATAGGGGTGAATGGAAATGAAGCTGGAAATCAAACAGGGTTTGTGCTCGCTGCTAGTAATTTCACACACTCAATCAGTTCTAAGTGAGCATTATCTGGTTTGTTTCCTGTGAAATATCCCTATGCTGATATAGAAAGAAACAACTTTATCTCTGAGTGCTTTAGTAGCAAGAAAAATACACATGTACTGAAAGAGCTTCTAATTTTTTCTTCAGATTACTTTGATACTGTACAGGATTTATCTTTGACCATCCTTAGTAGGCTTCCCAAGTTTGGGCCTTCAAGGTTCAATGGTTCAGTGTCAGGAACAGTTTGAGTTTTTAGTTTTCACTACATTATGGCCTATAGGTGTGAATGGAAATGGAGCTGGAAATGAAACACGGTTGGTGCTAGCTGCATGAAACTTCACACACTCAATCACTTTGCTGTGGGCATGCTCTGGTTTGTTCCTTGTGAAAGTACCTTAAGCTGAAGCATGAAAAAACAATTTATCCCAGAGCACTTTAGGAGAAAACAGGGGAAATACACATGTACTGATAAACCTTCCCCAATTATTGGTCAGAATTTTTGATACTGGGCAGGACTCATCTGTTACCTTGCCCTACTATGCACCCCAAGTTTTTGACTTTTATGGTCAAGCTCTATAAACAGGAAAGGCTTAGTTTTAGGATTATGGTTAGGGCTAGGGTTAGAACTAATGTTCAGGTTAGAGTTAGTTTTGTTCAAATTTCTTTGATACCGGTCAGGATTCATCTTTTACCTAGCATTACTATGTTTTCCAGTTAGGACCTTCTCATTTCAAGGTTTGCTGTCAGGTATAGATTTGTTTTAAGGTTTCACTTGATCTTGACTTCTATGGGTTAGGGTTAGGGTTAAGGTTAGGGCTATGGCTCGGTTTAGTTTTAGGGCTAGGGCTAGGGTTACGGGCTAGATTTTGAATTAGTGTCAGGGTTAGGGCTAGTGTTAGGGTGAGGTTTAGGCTTGGGTTTAGGGTTAGATTTAGAGTTAGAGTTAGATCCAGCATTAGGGTTAGGGCTAGGGTTAGTGTTACGGTAAGGGATAGGGTTAGAACTAGGGAAATGGCTAGGATGAGAGTTAGATTTAGATTTAGGACTAGGCTTAGGGTTAGGTTTAGCGTTAAAGCTAAAATAGGGCTAGGATTAGGGAAGGGTTACTGTTAGCGTTAGGCCTAGTGGTAGGGCTAGGTTTAGGATTAGCACTGGGGTTAGGATTACGTTTTGGGGAATGGGTGGTATTATAGCTAGCTTTAGGGCTAGAGAGAGGGTTAGAATTAGGATTAGGGCTAGGGTTAGTGTTTACATTAGGATTAATGCTAGGTTTAGGGCTAGGGTTTCTGTTAGGTTCAGGGCTAGAACTAGGGCTAGGGCTAATGTCAAGTCTAGGGTTATGATTCAGGATAGTTTTAGGGTTAGGATATGGCTAGGTCTAATGTCAGAGCTATGTTTAGGGTAAGGGTCAGGTTTAGAGTTAGGGGTATTATTAGGTTTAGGGTCAGGGTTAGCATTTGGTTTCGGTCAAAGTTTAGGTTTAGGGCTTGAATTAGTGTTAGGTTTAGGCTTAGGGTTAGGGTAATGGATAGGGTTAGGTTTAGGTTTCAGTTAAGGTTTATAGTAATGGATGGGTTATGTTTAGCAATAGGGTTAAGTTTAGCATTAGGTTAGGATTATGTTTGCTATAATGGATAGATTTAGATCTAGGGTTAGAGCTAGGTTATGGTTTGGATTAAGTCTAAAATTAGAGTTAGGTTTAGGGATAGGGCTAGGTTTGATTTACAGTAAGTGTTAGGTTTAGGGCTAGGGTTATGGTTAGGTTAGGGTAAGGGTTACTCTTTGAGCTATGGTAATGGCTAGGGTGAGGGTTTGGTTTATGTTTAGGTCTAGGGATATGTTTATGGTTAGGGTTTGGTTTAGGGTTTGGGTTATGGCTAGAGTTTTCATTACAATTAGGGTTAGGTTTAGGGTAATGGATAATGTTAGATTTAGGGTTAGGGTTAAGGTTAGGGTTAGGGTTTGGATTAAGGCTAGTCTTAGGATTAGGTTTAGTGTAAGGCTTAATATTTCCCCTAGGGTTAGGGCTATGGTGACGTTTAGGTTTATGGTTAGTTTTTGGGCTACGTTTATGGTTAGGGTTAGGTTTAATGTTAGGGATTGGGTTATTATTAGGGTAATTGACAGGGTTAGAACTCTAGTTCGAGCTAGGATTAAGGTTAGGATAAGAGCTAGGGTTAGGGTTATGGTTTAGGATAGGGCTAGGGTAATGTTTAGTGTAAGGGTTTGGCTTTGAGCTAGGGTTAGGTCTATGGCAAGTGTTAGTGATAGGGTTAGTGTTAGGGCTAGGGTTAGGGTTAGGGTTATGCTTAGGGCTAAGTTTAGGCCTAGGATTATGGCTAGGTTTTGTGTTAGGTTTAGGGCTAGGGTTAGGACTATGGTTAGGTTTAGGGCTACTGTTAGGGTTAAGATTAGGTTTAAAATAGGGTTAGGGCTAGGGTTATGTTTAGGGCTAGTATTAGGGTTAGGTTATGGCTAGGTCTAGTGTTAGGACTAGGTTTTGGGTTAGGGTCAGGTTTAGAGATAGGTTAATGTTAGGGTCAGGGTCAGTGTTCCGGATAGGATTAGGGTTAGGCTTAGAGCCAGAATTTGGACTAGTGTTAGGTCTATGGGTAGGGTAAGTGTTTAGTTTAGGTTAAGGGTTATTGTTAGGGCTAGAGCTAGGATTTTGTTTAGGTCTAGGGCTAGAATTATAGCTATATTTAGGATTAGTTTTGGGTCTAGATCTATGTTAGCGTTAGGTATAGGTATAGTCTTACCAGTAGGGCTAGTGTTAGGGTTTGGTTTACGGTTAGGGTCAGGTTTAGACCTAGGGTTACTGTTAGGATCAGAATAAGGATCAGGGTTAGGGTTAGAACTAGAATGAGGGCTAGGGTTAGGACTAGTAATACTGTTAGTGTTTAAGTTAGGCTAAGGATTAGGGTTAGGACTAGGGTTAGCATTTGGTTTAGGGTTTGGCTTAGGGTAAGGATAGGGTTAGAGGTAGGGTTAGGGTTAGGGTTAGGGCTAGTGTTAGGGTTAAGATTAGGGTTTAAGCTAGGGTTAGGACTAGAATTAGGGGTAGGATTTGTGTTAGGGTTAGGGCTAGGGTTATGACAACGACTAATGTACGAACTAGGGTTACGATTATGGCTAGTTTTAGGGTTAGGGTTAAGGCTAGGTCTGGTGTTAGGCTTAATTTAAGGTTAGGGTGATGTTTAGAGATAGGATTAGTGTTAGGATCAGTGTCAGGGTCAGGGTTATTTTTAGAGTTAGGGTTAGGGCTAGGTGTAGGTTTATAGTTTGGTTTAGGTTAAGGGTTAGGGTTAGGGATATGGCTTGGTTTTGTTTTAAAGCTAGGTCTAGGGGTAAGGCTAGTTTTAGGATTAGCATTATTGTTAGTGCTAGTGTTAGGGTTTGGTTTAGGATTATGGTTATGGTTAAATTTAGAGTTAGGTTTAAATTTAGAGTTAGGTTTAGATCCAGGGTTGGGCTAGGGCTAAGGGTAGAACTAGGGATAGGGCTAGGGCAAGAGTTAGAATTAGTCTTAAGGCTAGGTTTAGGGTTAGGATAGGACTAAATTAGGGTTAGTGCTAGACCTAGCGTTAGGGTTAGGCCTAGGGTTAGGGCAAATG
The DNA here is from genome assembly GCF_021218885.2 of Marmota monax. Lineage (NCBI taxonomy): Eukaryota > Metazoa > Chordata > Mammalia > Rodentia > Sciuridae > Marmota > Marmota monax. The sequence continues at coordinate 3,447,331 of NW_026693786.1, forward strand.
TTATGGTTAGGTTTAAGATTATGGTTAGGTTTAGGGTTATGGTTAGGTTTAGGGTTAGGGATGGGGTTATAGCTAGGTTTAGGGCTAGGGCGAGGGTTAGAATTAGGGTTAAACCTCGGGTTATGGTTGGGTTAGAATTAAGGCTAGGTTTAGGGCTAGGATTAGGGATAGGGCTAATTTCAGGTCCAGCTTTACAGTTAAAGATAGTTTAGGGTTAGTTTAGATGTAGTGTAAGGGTTAGGTTTAGGTTATATTCAGGTTTAGAGCTAAGGGTATTGTTTGTGTCAGGGTCGTGATTAGTGTTTGGGATAGGTTAAGGTTTAAATTTAGGGCTCAAATTAGCATAGGTTTAGGATTAGGGTAATGATATAGTTAGGTTTACGTTTCAAGTTAGGTTTAGGGTAATGGATAGGGTTAGGATTAGGGATATGGTAAGGTTTAGGCCTAGGGTTAGCATTAGCATTAGGATTATGGTTAGGGTAATGGATAGGGTTAGAGCTAGGGTTAGAGCTAAGGTTATGGTTATTATTAGTGCTAGGTTTAGGGTTATGGTTAGGGTTAGGTTTAAAGCTCGGTTTAGGGCTCAGATTAGGCTAGATTTGGGGTTATGTTAGGGCTAGGTTTAGGGATATGGCTAATGTAAGTACTAGGGTTACATTTAGGGCTAGTTTTACCGTTAGGGTTACGGTTAGGGCTAGGTCTAGGTTTAGTGTTATGTTTAGGGTGATGTTTAAAGCTAGGGTTTAAACATCAGGGTTAGGCTTAGTTTTAGGGTTCTGCTTAAAATTAGAATTAGGGCTAGGTTAGGGCTAGTTGTAGGGTTAGGGTTTGGTTTAGGTTAAGGTTTAGGGTTAGGGCTATGGCTCGGTTTTGTATTAGGGCTAGGGCTAGAGTTAGGGCTAGTTTTAGGAGTAGCATTAGTGTTAGGGTTAGGGTTAGTGTTAGATTTAGGCTTAGGCTTTGCATTAGGTTTAGATTTAGAGTTAAGGTTAGATCTAGGGTTAGGGCTAGGGCTAAGAAAATGGCTAGGGTTAGGCCTAGGGTTAGGGCTAGGTTTAGAGTTCCAGTAAAGGATAGGGTTAGAACTAGTTTTAGGGCTAGGGAGAGAGTTAGACTTAGTTTTAGGGCTAGGGTTAGGATTAGGGTTAGGGATAGGGCTAAGTTAGGTCTAAGATTAGGGATAGGGTTGGTTTTAATTTAGGCCTAGGTTTAAGGTTAGGGTTATGATTAAGGCTATGTTTAGTGCTAATATGGGCTAGGGTTTGTGTTCGTGTTTGGGCTAGGATTATATCTAGGGCTAATGTCAGTCTAGGGTTATGGTTATGGATAGTTTTAGGGTTAGGTTTTGGCTATGTCTAATGTAAGGATTAGGTTTATGGTAAGGGTCAGGTTAGAGTTAGGGGAATTATTAGGGTCAGGATCATGGTTAGGGTTTCTTTTAGGTTTGAGTTTAGGGTTAGGGCTCAAATTAGCATTAGGGTTATGGTTAGGGTAATGATAGGGTTAGATTTAGGGTTCAGGTTAGGTTTAGGGTAATTGATAGTGTTGGGGTTAGTGATAGGTTTAGGGTTAGGCCTAGGGTTAGCATTAGGGAAAGGGTTATGTTTAGGGTAATGGATACAGTTAGAGTTAAGATTAGGGCTAGGGTTATGGTTAGGATTAGGTCTTGAGATAGGGTTAGGCCTAGCATTAGCATTAGGATATGTGTTATGATTAGGGTAATGGATACAGTTAGAGCTAAGGTTATAGCTAGACTTATGGTTAGGATTAGGTCTTGAGTTACTGTTAAGGTATGGTTTAGAACTAGGGTTAGGGTTAGTGTTATGTTTAGTGTAAGATTTAGGTTCTGAGCTATGATTAGGGTTAGAGCAAGGGTTAGGTTCAGGGTTATGTTTAGGGATAAGATTACGGTAGGGTTAGGGTTAGGGTTAGGGTAAGGGGAATGGTTATAATTAAGTTTAGGGTTAGGGTTAGGGTAATAAATATGGTTAGATGTAGGTTTAGGGTTAGGGACAGGGCTAGATTTAAGTTTAGGGTTAGGGTTAGGTCTATGGTTATGTGTAGGTTTATGGTAAGGGTTAGGGTTTGATTTATGGTTAGGGCTATAGCGAATATTAGTTTAGGGTTAGGTCTAGGGTTAGTTTTCTGTTTAGGGTTAGGATTATGGTTAGGGTTAAGGCTACAGTAACATTTAGGATTAGGGGTAGGGTTAGGATAATGGGTAAGATTAGAGCTAGGGTTAGGGCTTGTGTTAAGGTTAGGATTAGGACTAGGTTTAGGGTTAGATTCAGGGATAGTTCTAGGTTTAGGTTTATAGTAAGGGTTACGTTTTGAGCTAGGGTTAGGACTAAGACAAGGGTTAGGTTTGGTTTAGGGCTAGGGTTAGGGTTAGGGTTATGCTTAGGGCTAGGTTAAGGCCTAGGATTAGCTCTAGGTTTTGTGTTAGGTTTAGGCCTAGGGTTAAAGCTGAGGGTAATGTAACAGCTAGGATTATGATTAGGGCTAGTTTTAGGGTTAGGGTTATGCCAAGATCTAGTGTTAGGTTTAGATTTTCAGTTAGGGTCAGGTTTAGAAGTAGGTTTACTGTTAAAGGCAGAGTCAGTGTTTGGGTTAGAGTTCAAGTTAGGGTTACAGCCAGAATTAGGCATAGGTTTAGGTCTAGTGGTAGGGTTAGTGTTTGTGTTAGGATAAGGGTTATTGTTAGGCCTAGGACTAGGTTTCTGTTTAGGTCTAGGGCTAGAGATAAGGCTAGATTTAGGATTAGGTTTAGGTCCAGGGCTAATGTTAGTGTTTTAGTGTTAGGTTTTAGTCTAGTGTTAGGGTCAGGTTTAGAACTAGGGTTTGTGTTAGGGTCAGAATAAGGGTGAGGGTTAGTGTCGGATTTGGGATAGGATTAGAGCTAGAATGAGGGCTAGGGTCAGGACTATTAATAAGGTTAGGATTTTGGTTAGCCTAAGGATTAGGCATAGGTCTAGGGCTACCATTAGGGTTAGGGTTATTCATAGGGTAAGGGATAGCCTTAGAGCTAGGGTTAGGGCTAGAGTTAGGGTTAGGTTTAAATCTAGGTTTAGGGCTTAGATTAGGGCTAGTTTTTGGGTTAGGGTTAGGGCTAATGATAGGGCAATGGCTAATGTAAGAACTAGGGTTACAATGAGGGTTAGTTTTAGGGTTCGGGTTAGGGGTAGGTCTAGGTTAGGGTTAGGTTTAAGGTTAGGATTATATTTAGAGCTAGGGTTAGTGTTAGGATATGAGTCAGGGTCAGGGTTAGGGTTAGGACTCGAATTAAGAATAGGTTTACTTTTAGGTTTTAGTTTAAGGTTAGGAGGGTGTTTAGAGCTAGGTGAGTGTTAGGATATGAGTCAGGGTCAGGGTTAGATTTAAGGTTAGGTTTAGGATTAGAATTAAGGCTATGATTAGGTCTAGGTGTAGTGTTAGGGTTTGGTTTAAGTTAAGGTTTATAGTTAGGGCTATTGCTCAGTTTGTTTTACTGCTAGGGTTAGAGTTAGGGCTAGTTTTACCATTAGCATTAGTGTTAGGGCTAGTTTTAGTGTTTGGCTTAGGCTTAGGTTTAGGGTTAGATTTCGAGTTAGGGTTAGATGTAGGGTTAGGGCTAGGACTAAGGATAGGGCAAGGGTTAGGTCTAGGGTTAGGGTTATGGTAATGGATAGGCTTAGAACTAGGGATAGGGATAGTGTGAGAGTTAGAGTTAGTCTTAGGGCTAGGTTTAGGGTTAGGTTTAGGTATAAGTTAGCGGTAAGTACAGTGTTAGGGTTTGCTCTAAGTTTAGGTTCAGTTTTAGACCTAGGGTTTGTGTTAGGGTCAGAATAAGGGTCAGGGTTAGTGTAAGGGTTTGGGATAGGATTAGAGCTAGAATGAGCGATAGGGTCAGGACTATTAATATGGTTTGGATTTTGGTTAGCCTAAGGATTAGGGATAGATCTAGGTTTATCATTAGGGTTACAGTTTCACTTAGGGTAAGGGAGAGAGTTAGAGCTAGGTTTAGGGCTAGAGTTAGGGTAGGGTTATGGTTAAAGTTAGATTTAGGGTTCGGGTTGGGGCTAGTTTTGTGTTAGGGTTAGGACTAGGGTTAGGGCAATTGCTAATATAAGAACTAGGGTTACAATTAGGGTTAGTTTTAGGTTTAAGTTTAGGGGTAGGGGTAGTTTTAGTGTTAGGGTTAAGTTTAAGGTTAGGGTGATATTTAGAGCTAGGGTTAGTTTTAGGATATGAGTCAGGGTCAGGGTTAGTGTTAGGACTCACATAAGGGATATGGTTACTTTTAAGTTTTGGTTTAAGTTTAGGATGGTGTTTCAAGCTAGGGTGAGTTTAGCATATGAGTCAGTGTCAGTTATACTTTTAAAGTTAGGGTTAGGACCCGAATTAAGGCTATGGTTAGGTCTAGGTGTAGTGTTAGGGTTTGGTTTAAGTTAGGTTTAGGGTTAGGGCTATTGCTCTGTTGTGTTTTACTGCTAGTGGTAGGGTTAGGGCTAGTTTTATGATTAGCATTAGGATTAGGATTAGTGTTAGCATGAGGCTTAGGCTTAGGGTTAGGGCTAGGACTAAGGATTGGACAAGGGTTAGGGCTAGGGTTAGGGTTATGGTAAGGGCTAGGATTAGAACTAGTGATAGGGCTAGTGTGAGAATTATTGTTAGTCTTAGGGCTAAGGTTAGGGTTAGGGTTAGGAATAGGGCTAAATTAGGGCTAGGATTAGGTCTATGGTTAGTGTTCAGTTTAAGCATAGAATTAGGGTTAGATTTAGGATTTAGTTTAGGGTAAGGGATGGTGTTATGCTAGTTTTAGAGGTAGGGTGATGTTTAGAATAAGGGTTAGGATTAGGGTTATGATTAAGGCTAGGTTTAGGGCTAGGATGAGGGCTAGGGTTTGTTTTAGGATTAGGAGTATGGCTAATTTCAAGTCTAGAATTATGTTTAAAATAGTTTTAGGGTTAGGATTATGGGTACGTCTAGTGTAAGGTTTAGGTTTAGGGTTAGGGTCAGGTTTAGGTCTAGGGGTATTATTAAGGTGAAGGTCTAGGTTAGGGTTTGGAATAGGTTAAGGCTTAAAATTAGGGATTGAATTAACATTAGGGTAAGGGTTTGGGTAATGATAGGCTTAGAATTAGGGTTCATGTTAGGTTTAGGGAAATGGATAGGGATAGGATTAGAGATAGGGTTAGGTTTAGGCCTAGGGTTAGCATTAGGGTTAGGGTTATTGTTATGGTAATGTATAGGGTTAGGGCTAGTGTTATGGTTATGATTAGGGCTAGTGCTAGTGTTAGGGTTAGTGTTAGGGTTAAAGCTTGGTTAGGGCTCGGATTAGGGCTAGGATTTGGGTTAAGTTAGTGCTAGGGTTTAGATTACGGATAATGTAAATACAAGGGTTATCATTAGGGCTAATTTTAGGGTTAAGATTAGGGCTAGGTTTAGTGTTAGGGTTAGTGTTAGGATTAGGGTGATGTTTAGAGCCAGGATTAGTGTTAGTGTCAGAGTCAGTGTCAGGTTTAGTTTTAGGGTTTGGCTTAAAACTCGAATTAGGGCTAGGCTTAGGGGTAGGTGTATGGTTAGGGTTTGGTTTAGTTTAAGGGTTAGGGATAGAGCTTATGGCTTGGTTTTGTTTTAGGGCTAGGGCTAGGATTAGGGCTAGTTTTAGGATTAGTGTTAGGGTTAGGGCTAATGTTAGGGTTAGGCTTAGGCATCGGGTCGGGGTTAGATTTAGAGATAGATTATGATCTAAGGTGAGTGCTTGAGCTTTGGATAGGGCAAGGTTTAGGACTAAGTTTAGGGCTAGGGTTAGGGTTACATTAAGGGATAGGGTTAGAACTAGGGATAGGGCTAGTGTGAGAGATTGATTTTTCGGTCTAGGGTTATGGTTAGGTTTAAAGATAGGGTGAAATTAGGGCTAAGATTAGGGCTAGGGTTAGTATTGGGGTTAGAGCTAGGGTTAGGGTTAGGATTAGGATTAATCTAGGTTTAGGGCTAGGATAAGGGCTGGGGTTTTTGTTAGGGTTAGGGCTAGGATTAGGTCTAGGGCTAATGTCAGGTGTGGGGTTACATTTGAGGAGAGGACAGTTTTAGGATTAGGTTTATGGCTAGGTCTAGTTTAAGGGTTAGGTTTAGGGTTAAGGATCAGGTTTAGAGCTAGGGGATTTACTAGGGTCAGGATCAGGTTAGAGTTTGGTTGAGGTTAGGGTTTAGGGTTAGGGCTCAAATAAGCATTAGGGTCAGGGTTAGGGTAATGATAGGTTTTTGTTTAGGGATCAGGTTAGGTTTACGGTAATTGATAGGGTTAGGTTTAGTGATAGGGTTTGTGTTAGGCCTAGGGTTAGCATTAGGGTAAGGGTAATGGTTAGGATAATGGATAGGGTTAGAGCTAAGGTTAGGGCTAGGGTTATGGTCAGGGATAGGTCTTGAGTTAGGGTTAGGGTTAGGGTTAGAACTAGGGTTAGTGTTAGGGTTATGTTTAGCATAAGGGTTAGGTTTTGAGCTAGGGTTAGGGCTAGGGCGAGGGTTAGGTTTAGAGTTAGGTCTAGGGATAAGATTAGAGTATGGTTAGGGTTAGGATTGGATTAGGGCTAGCATCATCATTAGGGGTAGGGTTAGGGTTAGAGTCATGGATATGGTTAGATGTAGGCATAGGGTTATGGTTAGTGTTAGATTGAGGTTTAGGTTTAGGGTTAGGGCTATGGTTATGTTTAGGTTTATGGTAAGGGTTAGGGTTTGAGCTAGAGTTGGTTCTATGGCAAGTGTAAGGTTTAGGGTTAGGTCTAGTGTTAGTTTTCTGGTTAGGTTTAGGGTTAGGGTTAGGCCTAGGTTTATCAATAGGTTTAGGGTTAGTTTTAGGGTAATGGGTAGGTTTAGAGCTAGGTTTAGGGCTAGGGTTAAGTTTAGGATTAGGGCTAGTGTTAGGGGTATATTTAGGGATAGGTGTAGGTTTATGTTTAGGATAAGGTTCAGGCTTTGAGCTAGGGTTAGGACTAATCAAGTGTTAGGTTAGGGTTAGGGTTAGGGTTATGCTTAGGCCTAGGATTTGCTCTAGGTTTTCTGTTAGGTTTAGGCCTAGGATTAGGGCTGTGGGTAATGTAAGAGCTAGGGTTATGATTAGGGCTACTTTGAGGGTTAGGATTTTGGCTAGGGCTAGTGTTAGGTTTAGATTTTTGGTTAGGGTCAGGTTTAGAGGTAGGTTTATTCTTAAAGGCAGGGTCAGTGTTTGGGTTTGAGTTAGAGTTAGGATTACAGCCAGAATTAGAACTAGGTTAAGGTCTTGGTGTAGGGTTAGTGTTTGTGTTAGTTTAAGGGTTACTTTAAGGGCTAGGGATAGGTTTTTGTTTAGGTCTAGGGCTAGAGTTAAGGCTAGATTTAGGATTTGGTTTAGGTCTAGGGCTACTGTTATGGTTTGGTATAGGTTACCATAGGCTATGTTAGGGTTCAGGTTCGGGTTAGGGAAAGGTTTAGACCTACGGTTAGTGTTAGGGTCAGTATAAGTTTCAGGCGTAGGATTAGGGTTTGGGTTATGGTTAGAGCTAGAATGAGGGCTAGGGTTAGGACTAGTAATAGGGTTAGGATTTGGGTTAGGCTATGGATTAGGGTTAGGACTAGGGTTAGCATTAGGTTTATGGTTTGGCTTAAGGTAACAACTAGGAAAAGAGCTTGGGTTAGAGAAGTGTTAGGGACTGGATTATGGCTAGGGTTAGTGTTAGGGTTAAAGCTAGGGTAGCACTCAGATTAGGGCCAGGTTTTTGGTTAGGTTAGGGCTAGTGTTAGGGCTACAGCTAATGTATGAACTAGGGTTATGATTATGGCCAGTTTTTGGGTTAGTGTTATGGCTAGGTCAAGTGTTAGGGTTAGGGTTAGTGTTAGTGTGATGTTTAGAGCTAGAGTTAGTGTTAGGGTCAGGGTCAGTGTTCAGGTTAGAGTTAGCTTTAGGGTTAAAGCCAGAATTATCACTAGAGTTAGGTCTAAGGGTAGGGTTAGTGTTTGGGTTATGTTAAGGTTTATTATTAAGACTAGGGCTAGGTTTTTGTTTATGTCTAGGGGTAGAGATATGGCTAGATTTAGGATCAGGTTTAGGTCTAGGGCTAGTGTTAGGGTTAGGTTTAGGAATAGGTTTATTTCTAGTGCTAGTGTTAGGGTTCAGTATAGGGTTAAGTTCAGGTTTAGACCAAAGGTTACCATTAGAGTCAGAATAAGTGTCAGGTTTGAGTTATGGTTAGAGCTAGAATGAGGGCTAGGATTAGGACTAATAATAGGATTAGGGTTAGGACTAGGGTTAGCATTAGGGTTAGGGTTGGCTTAGGGTAAGTGATAGGGTTAGATCTAGGGTTAGGGCTACATTTAGGGTAGGGTTAGGGCTAGCATTAGGATTAGGTTTAGTGTTAAAGCTAGGGTTAGGCTTCAGATTAGGGCTAAATTTTGGTTAGAGTTAGGGATAAGTTTAGAGTTACAGCCAATGTTTGCAGTAGAGTTATGATTTGGGTTAGTTATAAAATTGTGGTTAGGACTAGGTCTAGTTTTAGGGTTAGGTTTAACATTAGGGTGATGTTTAGAGCTAGGGTTAGTATTAGGGTCAAAATTAAGGTCAGGGGTAGTTTTAGGGTTAGGGTTTGGACTCGAATTAGGGCTAGGGTTAGGGCTTGGTGTAGAGTTAGGTTTTGGTTTAGGTTAAGCTTTAAAGTTAGGGCTATGGCTCGGTTTGTTTTATGGCTAGGGCTATGGTTAGGGCTAGTTTTAAGATTAGCATTCAGTTTAGGACTAGTGTTATGGTTAGGTTTAGTCTTAGGTTTACAGTTCAATTTAGAGTTTGGATTAGATCTAGGATTAATTCTAGGGCTGAGGATATGACTAGCGTTAGTTCTAGATTTATAGCTAGGATTAGGGTTATGATAAAAATAGGGTTAGAACTAGAGGTAGGGCTCGGGTGAGAGTGAAAGATAGTCTTAGGGATAGGCTTAGGGTTTGTTAGGTATAGGGCTTAATTAGGGCTAGGAATAGGGCTAGGTTTATGTTTATGTATAGGCCTACAGTTAGTTTTGGGCTTAAGGTTAAGTTTAGTGTAAATAATGGGGTTAGAGCTAGGTTTAGGGCTAGGACGAAGGTAAGAATTAGGGTTAGGTATAGGGTTTTTTTTAGAGTTATGGGTAAGGCTAGGTTAAGGGCTAGGATGAGGGCTAGGGTTTGTGTTTTGGTTAGGGCTAGGATTAGTGTTAGGGAAAATGTAAGTTCTAGGGTTACAGTTAGTGATAGTTTTAGGGTTAGGTTTATGGTTATGTTTAGTGTAAGGGTTAGATTTAGGGTAAGGGTCAAATTTAGATATAGGGGTATTATTAGGGTCCGGGTAATGTTTAGGGTTTTGTTTAGGTTAGGGTTTAGGGTTAGGGCTCAAATTAGCATTAGGGTTTGGATTAGGGTAATGATAGGTTTAGGTTTAGGATTCAGGTTAGGTTCAGCATAATGGATAGGGTTATGGTTATCCATAGGGTTAGATTTAGGACTAGGGTTAGCTTTAGAATTAGGGCTATGTTTAGGGTAATTGGTATTGTTAGAGCTAAGTTTAGGGCTAGGGTTATGGATATAATTAGAGCAAGGTTTAGGGTCAGGGTTAGGGGTTGTGTTAAGTTTAGGGCTAGGTTTACAGCTAGGCTAAATGTTAGGTCTATGGTTATGTTAGGCATAATTTTAGGGTTAGGTTTATGGCTAGGTCTAGTATAAGGGTTAGGTTTAGGGGTAGGGTCAGGGTTAGAGCTAGGTATAGTATTACAGGAAGGGTCAGAGTTAGGGTTTGGCTTAGGTTAAATTTAGGATTGGGGCTAAAATTAGCATTATATTAAGGGTTAGGGTACTGATAGGTTTAGGTTTAGGGTTCAGGTTAGATTTAGGTTAATGAATAAGGTTAGCATTAGTGATAAGGTTAGGGTTAGGCCTAGGGTTACCCATAGGGTTATGGTTATGAATAGGGTTAGAGCTAGTGATAAGTCTAGGGTTATTGTTACGAGTCTGGCTAGGATTAGGGTAAGGTTAAGGCTAGGTTTGGGGTTAGGGTTAGGTTTAATTTAGCATCTCAAATAAGGGCTAGATTTTAGGATTGGTTAGGGCTAGGGTTAGGGTTATGGCTAATGTATGAACTACTGTTACAATTAGTGCCAGTTTGGGGGTCAGGGTTAGGGTGCTGTTTAGAGCAAGGGCTATATTTATGGTCAGTGTCAGGGTCAGGGTTAGTTTTTGTGTTAGGCTTAGGACTCGAATTAGGGCTAAAGTTAGGGCTAGGTGTAGGGTTAGGTTTTGGTTTAGGTTAAGGGTTATAGTTAGGCTATGGCTCAGTTTTGTTTTAGGGCTAGTGCTAGGGTTAAGGCTAGATTTTTGATTAGTGTCAGGGTTAGGGCTAGTGTTAGAGTGAAGTTTAGGCTTAGGTTTAGGGTTAGATTTAAAGTTAGGGTTGATCTAGGGTTAGGGCTCGTGGTAGGGTTAGGGCTAGGGTTACGGTAATGGTAAGGAATATTTTTAGAACTAGGGATACGTCTAGGGTGAGAATTAGAGTTATTCTTATGAGTAGGCTTAGTGTGAGGGTTAGGGTTAGAGCTAAATTAGGGCTAGGATCAGGACTAGGGTTAGTGTTAGGGTTAAGCCTAAGGGTTGGGCTAGGGTTAGGGTTAGCACTGGGGTTAGGGTTAAGTTGAGAGGAATGTGTGGGGTTAGTTATGTTTAGGTCTAGGGTGAGGGTTAGAATTAGGATTAGGCCTAGGGTTATGTTTCAGTTAGGATTAAGGCTAGCATTAGGGCTAGGATTAGGGGTAGGTTTTCTGATAGGGTTAGGGCTAGGAACTGGTGCTAGGGATAATATCAGGTCTAGGGTTATGGTTAAGGATAGTTTTAGGTTAAGTTATGGCTAGGTCTAGTGTAAGAGTTAGGTTTATGTTAAAGGTCAGCTTTAGAGCTAGAATTATTTTTAGTGTCACAGTCAGGGTCAGGGTTAGCGATTGGTTTACATTAAGGTTAAGTGGTTATGGCTCAAATTAGCATTAGGGTTAGGTTTAGAGTCAAGGTAATTGAACGGTTTACTTTAGGTTTTAGTTAAGGTTTAAGGTAACGAATGGGTTAGGCTTCATTAATTGGGTTAGGGTTAGCATTAGTGTTGGGGTTATGTTTAGTGTAGTGGATAGTTTTAGAGCTAGGGTTAGAGCTAGATTATGATTTGAATGAAGTCTAGGATTAGGATTAGGTTTAGGGATAGGGCTAGGGTTTGGTTTAGGGTAAGTGTTAGGGTTAGGGTAAGTGGTAGTTTAGGGTTAAGGTTATGGTTATGTTAGGATAAGTGTGAGTGTTTGAGCTAGTGTTAGGGCTAGTGCAAGGGTTAGGTTTAGGTTTATTTCTGAGTTCAAGATTATGGTTAGAGTTAGGTTTAGTGTTACGGATAGGGTCATAATTAGTGTTAGTGTTAGGGTTAGGGTAATGGATATGGTTAGAGCTAAAGTTTGGGCTAGGTTTAAGGTTAGGACTAGGGCTAGGGTTAGGATTAGTATTTAGGATAGGGCTAGAATTATGTTTAGTAAAAGGGTTAGGCTTTGAGCTAGGTTTAGGTCTAAGGAGAGGTTTAGGGTTAGAGTTAGGATTAGGGTGAGGCCAAGGCTTAGTTTTATGCTCAGAGCTAAGTTTAGGCCTAGGATTAGCTCTAGGTTTTGTGTTAAGCTTAGGGCTAGGGTTAGGACTATGGGGAATGTAAGAGCTAGGGTTATGTTTAGGGCCAGTTTGAGGTTTAGGGTTATAGCGAGGTCTAGTGTTAGGTCTATGTTTGGGGTTAGTGTCAGGTTTAAACTAGTTTAAGTGTTAGGATCAGGGTCAGTGTTCGGGATATTATTAAGTTTAGGGTTAGAGCCAGAATTAGGACTAGGTTTATGTCTAGGGATAGGGTAAGTGTTTGGTTTAGGTTAAAGGTGATTTTTAGGGCTAGTGCTAGGATTTTGTGTAGGTCTAGGTCTAGAGTTATAGCTATATTTAGGATTAGCGTTGAGTCTAGGTCTAGTGTTGGGCTTTGGTATAAGTATAGGGTTACCAGTAGATCTAGTGTTAGGTTTTGGTTTTGGTTTAGGGTCAGGTTTAGACCTAGGGTTACTTGTAGGGTCAAATGAGGGTAAGGGTTAGGTTTAGAGGTATAATGAGGGCTAGGGTTAAGACTAGTAATATGGTTAGAGTTGAAGTTAGGCTAAGGATTTGGTTTAGGACTAGAGTTATCATTTGGGTTAGGGTTTGGCTTAGGGTAAGTGATAGGGTTAGAGCTAGGGTTAGGTTTAGGTTTAGGGCTAGTGTTAGGATTAAGATTAGGGTTAAAGCTAGGTTTAGGGCTCGGATCCAGTGTAAGATTAGTGTCAGCATTAATGCTAGGGTTAGGACAATGACTAATGTAAGAGCTAGAGTTACAATTAAGGCTCATTTTCGGTTTACGGTTAAGGCTAGGTCTAGTGTTAGGGTTAATTTAAGTTAGGGTGATTAGAGCTAGGATTAGTGTTAGGTTCAGCATCAGGTTCAGAGTAATTTTTAGAGTTAGGTTTAGGGCCAGGTGTGAGGTTTGGGTTTGGTTTAGGTTAAGGGTTTGGGTTAAGGATATGACTTGGTTTTGTTTTATGGCTAGGGCCAGGGCTAGGGCAAGTTTTACGATTAGCATTATGGTTAGGTGTAGTGTTAGGTTTTGGTTTGGCATATGATTACAGTTTAATTTAGAGTTAGGTTTAGATTTAGAGTTAGGATTAGATCTAGAATTAGGATAGGGCTAAGGATAGAACTAGGGCTAGGGCTAGGGCAAGAGTTATAGTTAGGCTTAGGGCTAGGGTTAGGGTTAGGATAGGATTAAATTATGGATAGGATTAGCGCTAAGCTTAGTGTTAGTATTAGGCCTAGGGTTAGGGCAGGGTTTAGGGTTAGGTTTATGGTTATGGTTAGGTTTATGGTAAGGGATGGTGTTATAGGTAGGTTTAGGGCTAGGGTGAGGGTTAGAATTAGGGTTAGGGCTCAGGTTAGGATTCGGTTTAGGATTAAGGTTAGGTGTATGGCTAGGATAATGGTTAGGGCTAATTTCAGGTCTAGGGTTATGGTTAAATGTAGTTTAAGTTTAGTTTTATGGCTACACCTTGTGTAAGGGTTAGGTTTAGGGTTAGGGTCCAGTTTAGAGCTAAGGGTATAATTAGAGTAATGGTCATGATTAGTGTTTTGCATAGGTTAAGGTTTAAAACTAGTACTCGATTTAGCAATAAGGTTAGGATCAGCATAATGATAGGGTAAGGTTTAGGTTTCAGGTTAGATTTAGAATAATGGATAGGGTGAAGATTAGGGATAGGGTTAGGTTTAGGCCTAGGGTTAGTATTAGGGTAAGGGTTATGATTTGTGTAATGGATAGGGTTAGAGCTAGGGTTACAGCTAGGGTTATGGTTACAATTAGTAATAGGGTTAGAGTTTGGTTTAGGGTTAAAGCTAGGGTTAGGGCTCAGAATAGGGCTAGGATTTGGATTAAGTTAGGGCTAGGGTTAAAGTTACAGCTAATGTAAGTACTAGGGTTATGATTAGGGCTAAGTTTTGTATTAGAGGTTAGAACTAGGTCTAGTGTTAGGTTTAGGTTTAGGGTTAGGGTGATGTTTAGACCTAGGTTTAGTGTTAAGGTCAGAGTCAGGGTGAGGGTTAGTGTTAGGGTTCAGCTTAAGACTCACATTATTGCTAGGGTTAGGGCTAGGTGTAGGATTAGGGCTTGGTATATGTAAAGGATTAGGGTTAGGTCTATGGCTCGGTTTTGTTTTAGAACTAGGGCTAGGGTTAGGGCTAGTTTTAGGATTAGTTTTATGGTTAGGGCTAGGGTTAGGTTTAGGCTTAGGCTTATTGTTATGGTTAGATTTAGAGTTAGGGTTAGATCTAGGGTTATGGCCAGGGATATGAATAGGACTAGGGTTAGACCTAAGGTTCAGGGTAGGATTAGGCTTCCAGTAAAAAATAGGGTTAGAACTAGAGTTAGGGCTAGGGTGAGAGTTAGAGTTAGTCTTTGGGCTAGGGTTAGAGTTAGGTTTAGGTTTAGAGATAGGACAATATTAGAGCTAAGATTGGGGCTATGGTTAGTGTTAGGGTAAGGCCTAGGGTTAGGGTTATAATTAAGGCTATGTTTAGGGCTAGGATAAGGACTAGGGTTTGTGCTGGGGTTAGGGCTAGGATTACAGCTAGGGCTAAAGTCAGGTCTATGGTTATGGTTAGGGATAGTTTTAAGGATAGGTTTATGGCTAAGTCTAGTGTAAAGTTTAGGTATAGGGTGATCGTCAGGTTTAGAGCTAGGGGAATTATAATGTCAGGGTCAGTGTTGGGCTTCAGTTTAGGTTTGAGTTTAGGGTTAGGGCTCGAATTAGCATTAGGGTAATGATAAGGTTAGGATTAGGGTTCAGGTTAAGTTTAGGGTAATTGAAAATTTGGGGTATAGGGATATTGTTAGGGTTAGGCCTAGGGTTACATTAGCGTAATGGTAATGTTTAGGGTAATGGATACAGTTAGAGCTAAGGTTATAGCTAGGGTTATAGTTAGGATTAGGTCTTGAGTTAGGGTTAGGGTGAGGGTTAGAACTAGGGTTAGATTTAGGTTTATGTTTAGCATAAGGGTTATGTTCTGAGCTAATGTTAGGGCTAGGCTGGGAGCTACTTTCAGGGTTAGGTCTAGGGATAGTATTGACATAGGTTTTGGGTTAGAGTTAGGGTTAGTGTTAGACCTAGGATTAGTGGTAGGGTCAGTATAAGGGTCAGGGTTAGGGTTAGAATTTGGGATAGGGTTAGATCTAGAATGAGAGCTAGGGTTAGGGCTATTAATAGAGTAATTGTTTTGGTTAGCCTAAAGATTAGCGATAGGTCTAGGGTTACCCTTAGGTTTAGGGTTTTGCTTAGTGTAAGGGATTGGTGTAGAGCTAGGTATAGGGCTATGGTTAGGGTTAGAGTTAGGGTTAAATCTAGGCTTAGGGCTAGTGTTTGTGTTAGGATTAAGGATAGGATTAGGTCCATGGCTAATGTAAGAACTAGGGTTAAAATTAGGTTAGTTTTAGTGTTATGGTTAGGTTTAGTGTTAGGGTTAGGTTTAAGTTTAGGGTGATATTTATAGATGAGTTTTGTGTTAGGATAAGAGTCAGATCAGGGTTCATTTTAGGGTTAATGATAGGACTCCAATTATTGTTAGGGTTATTCTTAGCATTTGGTTTAAGGTGAGGGCGATGTTTAGAGATAGGTTGAGTGTTAAGATATGAGTCAGGGTCAGTGTTAATTTTAAAGTTAGTGTTAAAACTCGAATTAGGGCTAGGAATAGGTCTAGGTTTAGTGTTAGGGTTTGGTTTAAGTTAATGTTTAGGGTTAGGGCTATTGCTTGGTTTTGGTTTAGTCCTAGGGTTAGGTTTGGTGATAGTGGAAGTGTTAAGCTTAGGCTTAGGGTTAGGGTTAGATTTGGAGTTAGGATTACATCTAGGTTTAGGGCTTGGACTAAGGATAGGGCAAGGGTTATGACTAGGGATAGGGTTATTGTAAAGGATTGGTTTAAAACTAGGGATAGGTATAGGGTGAGAGTTTGAGTGAGTCTTAAGGCTAGGGTTAGTGTTAGGGTTAGAGATAGGGCTAAGTTAGTGCTAGGATTAGGGCTAGGTTTATTGTTTGGATTAAGCCTAGAGTTAGGGTTAGGGTTAGGTTTAAGCTTAGGGTAAGAGATGGCATTATAGCTAGGCATAGAGGTAGGGTGAGATTTACAATTTGCGTTAGGGGTAGGGTTAGGGTTAGGGTGATGATTAAAGCTAAGTTTAGGGCTAGGATGAGGGCTAGGGTTTGTTTTAGGCTTAGGGCTAGGATTAGAGCTAGGGCTAATTTCAGGTCCAAAATTATGGTAAAAAATAGTTTTAGGGTTAGGATTATGGATATGACTAGGGTAAGGGTTAGGTGTAGGTTTATGTTTAAGTTTACAGCTAGGGGTTTTATTAGAATCAAGGTGAGAGTTAGGGTTTGGGATAGGTTAAGGTTTAAATTTGAGACTTGAAATAGTGTTAGGGTTAGGGTAATGATAGATTTAGGTTTAGGTTCAAACTAGGTTCAGGGTAATAGATTGTGTTAACAATAGGGATAGGTTTAGGTTCATGCCTATGGTTAGCATTAGGGTTATGGTTTGGGTTATGGTAATGGATAGAGTTAGAGATAGGTTTAGGGCTAGGTTTATGGTTACAAATAGGGCTAGGGTTAAAGCTAGGATTAGGGATAGGTTTTAGTTTATGTTAGGGATAGGGTTAGGGTTAGGGGTAATATAAGTACTATGGTGATTTTTAGGGCTAGTTTTAGGGTTTTAGGTCTAGAGTTAGTGTTAGGGTTAGGTTTAGGGTTAGGGTGATGTTTAGAGCTAGTAGTGTTAGGGTCAGTGTCAGGTTCCGGGTTAGTTTAAGGGTTCGGCTTACAACTCATATTAGGGCTAAGGTTAGGGCTAGATTTAAGGTTAGGGATTGGTTTAGGTTAAGTGTTAGGGTTATAGGTATAGCTAGGTTTTGTTTTAGGGCTACGGCTAGGATTAGGGCTAGTTTTAGGATTAGTGTTATGGTTTGGGCTAGTGTTAGGGTTTGGCTTAGTCTTCGGGCTAGGGCTCGATTTAGAGTTAGGTTTTGTCTAAGGTTAGTGCTAAGGCAAAGGATAGGGCAAGGGTTAGGGCTAGGGTTAGGGCTAGGGTTAGGGTTATGGTAAGGGATAGGATTAAAATAAGTGAAAAGTCTAATGTGAGAGTTAGAGTTAGTCTTAGGACTAGGGTTAGGGATAGGGCTAAATTAGGGCTAAGATTAGGCCTAGGGTTAGTGTCAGGGTTAGGCCTAGAGTTTGGGTTAGGATTGTAATTAAGGCTATGTTTAGTGCTAGGATAAGGTCTAGGGTTTGTGTTAGGGTTAGGGCTAGAATTTTGGATAGGGCTAATGTCAGGTCTAGGGTTACAGTTAGGGATAGTTTTAGGGAAAGATTTATGGCTAGGTTTATTGTAAGCGTTAGGTAGAGGGTAAGAGTCAGGTTTAGAGTTAGGGGAATTATTAGGGCCAGGGTCAGTGTTATGGCTTGGTTTAGGTTTGAGTTTAAGGTTATGGCTCGAATTAGAGTTAGGGTTAGTGTTAGGGTAAAGATAGGGTTAGGTTTAGGGTTTAGGTTAGGTTTAGGGTAATTGATAGTTTGGGGTAAATCCTAGGGTAAACATTAGGATAAGGGTTATGTTTAGGGTAATGGATAGAGTTAGAGTTAAGGTTAGGGCTAGGGTTATAGTTAGAATTTGGTCTTGGGTTAGGGTTAAGTTGAAGGTTAGGTTTAGGGCTAGGTTTATGGATCAGATGAGGGTTTGGGTTAGGGCTAGGGCTAAGATTAAGGCTAGGGCTAATGTCATATCTAGCATTACAGTTAAGGGTAGTTGTAGGGTTTGGTTATGAATAGGTCTACTGTAAGGTTTAGGTTTAGGGTAAAGGTCAGGTTTAGAGCTAGGTGTATTATTACCATCAGGGTCAGGATTAGGGATTGGTTTTGGTTAAGATTTAGGGTTAAGGCTCAAATTAGCATTAGGTTTAGTGTAATGGATATGGTTAGGGTTAGGGTTCAGGTTATGTTTAGGGTTTTGAATAGCCTTAGGGATAGCTATACAGTTAGGTTTAGTCCTATTGTTAGCATCTGGGTTAGGCTTAAGTTTAGGGTAAAAGATAGGATTACAGCTAGGGTTAGGGCTACGTTTATGGTTAGGATTGGGGCTAGTGTTAGGGTTAGGGTTAGGGTTAGGCCTAGTATTAGGGTTAGTTTTAGGGTAAGTGTTATGGTTGGAGCTAGATTTAGGGCTAGGGCAACGGTTAGGGTTAGAGCAGGTCTAGGGTAAATGTTAGGGTTAGGGCTATGTTTAGCATTAGGGTTAGGTTTAGAGTTATGGTAATTGATAGAGTTAGAGCTAGGGTTTGGGCAATGGTTACAGTTAAGTTAGGGTTAAAATTAGGGTTAGTTATAGGGCTATGTTAATATTTAGGGTAGGATTAGGGCTCAGTTTAGAGGTAGTGTTAAGGTTAGAGTTACTTTATTCAAATTTCTTGGATACTATCCAGGATTCATCTTTAACTAACCTTACTCTATTTCCCAGGTTTAGGCCCTTTGGTTCATCATTTTGTTGTCCAGAATAGTTAGTATTTTCGTTTTACTTCATTTTGACCTATACGAGTAAATGTAAATGGATCTAGAAATCAAACAGGGTTTATGCTAGCTGCTTGAAACTGCACACACACACGCCCAATTGTTTGTGGAGATACTCTGGTATGTTCCTTGTGAGTGTAGACCTAAGATGAAGCATACAGAAAACAACTTTATCCGAGAGCCTTTTAGGAGAAAGCAGGGAATATGCATGCACTGAAATTCCTCCCATAATTATTTTGTAGATTTGTTTGATACTGAGTAGGAATCATTACTTGGCTTGTCCCACAAAGCTCTCCAAGTGTTGAACTTCTAGGATCAATGGTTCTGTAATCAGATATGGGTTAGTGCTAGGTTTAGGGTTAGGGCTAGGTTTAGAAGTAGTGTTAGGGTGAGAGTAAGTTTTGTACATATTTCTTTTATACTTGGAAAGAGTCATCTTTTACCTAGCCTTAATATGCTCCTCTGGTTTGGGTCTTCTCATTTCAGTGGTTCACTAACAGGGACACTCTGTATTTTAAGGTTTCACTTCATATTGACCTATATAGGTATATGAAAATGGAGGTTGAAATCAAACCGGGTTGGTGCTAGCTGCTTAAAACTTCAAACACGGAATCAGTTCTCTGTGGGAACTCTATGGTTTGTTCCTTGTGAAAGTAGCCCTAAGATGAAGATGGCAAAAACAACTTTATCCAAGAGCCCTTAAGCAGAAAACAGAGAAATATGCATGAACTGAAATACCACCTCAATTATTTCGTCATATTTCTTTGATACTGCATAGGATTCATCTGATAGATTAGTGCACTAGGCTCTCCATGTTTGGGACTTCTAGGATCAACAGTTTTTCAAACAGGTTAGGGTTTGTGTTAAGGATAGTGTTAGGGCTAGTGTTAGAGCTAGTATTAGGGTTAGAGTTAGTTTTGTTCAAATTTCTTTGATACTGTTTAGGATTCATTTTTATCCTATCCTTACTATATTCCACATGTTTGGGCCTCCTAGGTTCAATGGTTCACTGTAAGGAACAGTTTGTATTTTAAAGTTTCAGTTCATTTTGTCCTATACGGGAAAGTTAATGGAGTTGAAAATCAAACAGGTTTTGTGCTAGCTGCTTGAAACTTCAAACACTCAATCAGTTTTCTGTAGGGACTCTGGTATGTTCCTTGTAAAAGTAGGCCTATGGTTAAGCATGCAAAAACAACTTAATCTGAGTGCCCTTTAGGATAAAACAGGAAAATATGCATGTACTGAAATACCTCCCATAATTATATGGTCAGATTTGTTTGATGTTGCGTAGGATTCATCACTTAGCTTGCCCCACAAGGCTCCCCAAGGTTGAGAATTCTTGGATCAATGGTTCTCTAATCAGGTTAGGGTTAGTGTTAGGTTTAGGTTTACGGCTAGGGCTAGGGTTAGAGTTAATGTTAGGGTGAGAGTTAGTTTTGTTCAAATTTCTTTCATACTGAGCAGGAGTCATCTTTTATCTAGCCTTAGTATGCTCCCAAGGTATGTTCTTCTCAATTCAATGGTTCACTATCATTAACACTTTGTATTTTAAGGTTTCACTTCATTTTGACACCTATGGGTAAATGGAAATGGAGGTGGAAATCAAACAGGCAGCCCTTCTCCTAGACATAACCCTAAACCTAACCATAAAAAAGCCCTAATCCTAGGCCTAAACCTAACACTAATCCTAGACCTATTCCTAGCCCTAATTTAGCCTTAACCCTAACCCAAACTCTAGCCCTAAGACTAACTCTAACTCTTGCCATAGCCCTATTCCTAGTTCTAAACCTATCCTCTACCATAACCCAAATACTAGCCCTAATCTTAGCTCTAACACTAGCCATAGCCCTAACCCTAGAATTAACCATAACTGAAATCTACACCTAAGCCTAAACTCACACTATCAGTAGCTATAACACTAACGCTAATCATGAAACTACCCTTAACTTTAGCTTTAGTCCTAAAACAAAACTGAGCTACAGGACTAACCCTAACACTTAACCTAAACCAAATCCCCACCCTATATGTAGCCCTAAGCCTACCCCTAATTTGAGTCCTATCACTAACCATAAAATGAACTGTGATCCTGACTCTGACCCTAACAGTAACCCTAGTTAAAAACATCACCCTAAACCTAAACATAATCGTAAAAACAGACTCAGTCCTAAATGTAACCCTAATCATAACTTTAGTTCTTACATTAGCCATATCCCTAAAAAGTGCCCTAACGTAACCCAAAGCCTAGCCCTAATCCAAGACCCAACGCTAGCTTTAACCTTAACTTGAACCCTAAACCTAGCCCTAACCCTTACCTTAAACCTAACCCTAACTTTAATCCTTGCACTAAACCTAAACTTAACCCTACCTGTAGCCCTGACTCTAAACTTAACCCTAGCCCTAACCCGAGCTCTAACTCTATCCATTACCCTACCCTAACCCTAACTCTAATGCTAATCCTCAGACTGACCCTACCACTATCCCTAAAACTAACCCATCCATTACCCTAAACCTAACCTGAACCTATCCCTAAAAATATCATTACCCTAACTGTAATCTTAACCCTAATGCTAACTGGAGCACTAAACCTAACACTAAACCTAACCCTAAACATAACCGTAACCCTGACACTAAAACTAACCCTAACCTTAACCCGAACCTAACAATACACCAACTCTAACCCTAAACCTAAACGTAAACTTAACACTAACCCTAATCCTAACCCTTACCCTAACACTAACCCTATTTCTATCCCTAACCCTCACACTAATCCTAAACCTAGACTTAACCCTAACCGTAACCCTAACACTAACTCTAAACCTAAGCCTAACACTAATCCTAAAACTATCCCTAACCCTAACACTATTCATAACCTTAAACCTAACACTGACTCAAACACTAAAACTAACCCTAACTCTAAACCTAACCCTAACCCAAAAATTCACCCTAACCCTAAACGTAATATGAATCCTAACCCTAAACCTAACACTAACACTAAAACAAACACTAACCCTATCACTAACCCTATCACTAACCCTAAACCTAAACCTAACCCTAAACCTAACCATTACCCCAACTCTAACCCTAACCCTAACCCTAACACTAACCCTAATTCTAACCCTAAGCTAACACTAGAATTAACCCTAACCCTGACCCTAACCCTAACCCTAATTTGAACTCTATCCCAACCCTAATACTAACCCTAACCATACCACAAACCCTAACAGTAAGCATAAAACTAACCCTAACCTAACCTTAACACTAACCCTAACCCAAATGCTAACCCTAAACCAAACCCTAACACTAAACCTAACCTTAAGCCTAAACCTAACCCTAAACCTTATTTTAAATCTAACCTTAAACTGAGCAATAACCCTAACCTTAACCCTAACACTAACCCTAACCCTAACACTAACCTAAAACTTACCCTAATGCTAAACTTAACCTTAACCCTAACACTAACCCTAACACTAATTCTAAACATAAACCTAACCCTAACACTAACCTTAAACCTAATCCTAACCCTACACCTAAACCTAACCATAACCCTAACCCTAACACCAACTCAAACCCTAACCCAAACCATAACCCTAAACCTAACCCAACCCTAACCCTATCCCTTAACTAACCCTAATCTTAACACTAACACTAACCATAAAATAAAGCTAAAACTAACCCTAACCATAACACTCATTTTAGCCCTAATGCTAACCCTAACCATAATACTAAACATAACTCTAACCCTAACCCTAAAACTAAACCTAACCTATCCCTAACTCTAACACTATACCTAAACCTAATTCTAAACCTAACACTAACAATAACTTTAACACTAAACCTAACCCTAACACTAACTCTAACCATAACCCTAACACGAACCCTAACCATAACCTTAACATTAACCCTAACCCAAATCCTATTACTAAAACTAACCCTAACACTAACCCTAACACAAACCCTAACCGTAACCCTAAAAGGAAACATAAACTGAACCCTAACCCTAACGCTATCACTAACCTAACGCTAACCTTAAACCTACACAAACCCTAACCCTAAAACTAACCAAAACCCTAAACCTAACCATAACCCTAACACTAACACTAATCCTAACCCTAACACTAACCTTGTCCCTTTCCCTAACCCTAACCTTAACCATAACACTAACCCTATCACTAAACTGAACCATAACCCTAATCCTAACACTAACCCTAACACAAACCCTAACCCTAACCATAACCTTAACCCTAAAAGTAACTCTAACCCTAACCCTAATACTAACCCTAACACCAGCTGTAAACATAACCCTAACCATAACCCTAATGCTTACACAAACACTAACCTAATCGTAAACCTAACACTAACTCAAACCCTAACTGTAATTTTAAACCTACCACTAACCCTCACCATAAACCTAAACCTAACACTAACCCAAACCGTAACCCTAACCCTAATCCTACTCCTAATCTTAACACAAATCCTAAACCTTATCTTAACCCTAACACTAACCCTAACCCTAACTTGAACCCTAAATCTAACCCTAACCCAAAACATAAACCTAAGACTAACCCTAATCATAACCCTAAACTTAAACTTAACACTAACCAGAACACTAATACTAACCCCAAACATCACCCAACCCTAACCCTAACCCTAATACTAACCCTAACCCTAACTCTAACCCTTACTAAAACACTAATCCTAACCCTAACACTAACCAACCCTAACCATAACACTAACCCAAACCCTAAACCTAAACCTAAACCTAAAACTATCACTAACCCTAAACCAAACCCTAACATGAACCCTAATCCTAAACCTAACCATTACTCTATCACAAACCCTAAACCTAACCCCAACCCTAACCCTAACACTAACCTAAACCTAATCTTAAGCCTAACACTAACCCTAACCCTAACCCTAAACCTAACACTAACTTTAACACTAAGCCTAGCCCTAATCCTAATCTTAAACCAAATCCTAACCCTAACCCAACCCAAACACACACCCTAACCCAAACCCTAACCCTAACCTAACCTAACTATAATGCTAATACTTACCTAATCTAATTAGGCTAATTAGGGTTAGGTTTAACCCTAATCCTAACCCTAAAAATTGCCCTAACACTAACCCTAATCCTAACACTAATACGAACCCTACACTAAACATTCCACTAAGACCAACCCTCATCCAATCCATAACCCTAACCCTAAGACTAAACCTAACACAAACCTTAACACTAACACTAACCCTAACCCTAACCATAACAGTAACACACTATCTCTAACTCTAAACCTAACACAAATCCTAACCCTAACCATAACCGTGACCCTAATCTAACACTGACACTCACCCATACCTAACCCTATCCACTAACCCTAACCCAAACACTAACCTTAACCCAAACCAAACCCTAACACTAACCCTAACACTAACCCTAACCTTAAAACTAAACCTAACCCTAACCCTAGCAGTAACTCTAACCGTAACCCTAACCCTAACCATAACACTTATCCTATCCCTAACCCTAACCCTAACAAGAATCTTAACCCTAACCCTAACCCTAACCCTAAACCTAACACTATATGCTAACACCATCCCTAACCCTAAGACTAACCATAACACTTATCCTATCCCTAACCCTAACCCTAACAAGAATCTTAACCCTAACCCTAACCCTAACCCTAAACCTAACACTATATGCTAACACCATCCCTAACCCTAAGACTAACCATAACGCTAACCCTAAACCTATACCCTAAACCTAACAATAACCGTAAATCTAACCCTAACCCTAATCCTAACCCTAAACCTAACCTTACATCTAACCCTAACCCTAAACCTAAACCTAACACAAACCATAACCCAATCCATACCCTAACCCTAACCTAACCTTAATGATAACCCTTACCTAACACTAACCTTAATTTGAACCAGAACAATAACCCTAACATTAACCATAACCTTAACCCTAACATGAATCCTAACCCTAACTATAACACTAAGCCTAAGCCTCAACCACACCCTAACCCTAACCG
This sequence comes from Marmota monax, assembly GCF_021218885.2. Classification (NCBI taxonomy): domain Eukaryota; kingdom Metazoa; phylum Chordata; class Mammalia; order Rodentia; family Sciuridae; genus Marmota; species Marmota monax. Next base: position 3,471,530 of record NW_026693786.1, read on the forward strand.
TAATACTAACCCTATACCTAACCCTAACCTTAACACTAACACTAACCCTAACAGTGACACTAAACCTAACCTTAACCCAAATGCTAATACTAAGCCTAAACCTCACCATAACTAACTAATTCTAACCCTAAACCTAACCCTAAACCTAACACTAACCCTAACCCTAACACGAACCCTAACCCTAATACTAACCCTAACCCTAACCGTTATCCTAACCCTAACCCTAAGAAAAACCCTAACCCAAACCATAACCCTGACCCTTATCTAAACCTAACCTTCACCCTTACCTAACTTATACTCTAACCCTAACTCAAACACTAACCCTAACCCTAAACCTAAAACTAACCCTAACACTAACCCCAAACCTAACCCTAAACCTAAACCTAACAATAAAACTAAACCTAACTCTAAAACTAACCCTAACCTAAACGTAACCCAAATGCTAACCCGAACCCTAAAACTAACCTTAACCATAACCCTAACCCTATCTGTAAACCTAACACAAAACCTAATCCTAACCCTAACACTAATTTTAACCCTAACCCTAACACTAAAGCTAACCATCACCCTAATCCTAAGCCTAACCCTAAGACAAACCCTAAACCTAACCCTAACCCTAACACAAACCCTAACCCTAAACCTAACAGTACCCTAACCCTAACCCTAATTCTAACTCTAAAACTAACCCTAACCCTAACCAGAAACCTAACACTTACCCTAACTCTTAATAACTCTAAATATAACCCTACAGTTAACCCTAACTCTAAACCTAAACCTAATCCTAACCCTAACTGGAATACTAACCCTAAACCTAACACTAACTTGAACACTAATCCTAATCCGAAACCTCTCACTAAACTTAACACCTAACCCTAATCCTAACCCTAACCCTAACACTAACACTAACCCTATCACTAACACTCACAATAACCCTAAACCTAAACATAACCCTAACATGAACCCTAACTGTAATTCTACCATTAACCCTAACACTAACCCAAACCCTAACCTTAACCCTAACACTAAACCTAATGCTAACCCTTACCCTAAATCTAACCCAATCACCAAAACTAACCCTAACAGTAACCCAAATCCTAAACCCTAACACAAACCGCAATCCTAACACTAACCCTAACACTAACCCTAACAGTAACCCTAATGTTAACCCTAACATTAACCCTAACCCTAAACCTAACACTAATCCTAAACCTAAACCTAACCCTAACCCTAATCCTAACCCTAAATAAAACCCTTATCCTAAAATTAACCTTAACACTAACCATAAACCTAAAATTAACCCTGAACCTAACCGTAAACTTATCTCTAACCCTAATCCTAACCATAACTCTAAACCTAACCCTAACACTAAAACTAACCCTAACCCTAAACGGAATGAAAACCCTAACCCTAAACCTAACCCTAACCCCAACCATACCCTAAACCTAAAACTAACCCAAACCCTATACCTAACCCTAACCCTTACCCAAACACTAACCCTAACCCTAACCCTAGGCCTAACACTAAACCTAACCCTAACCATAAACAGAACCCTAACACTAAATCTAACACTAAACCTAACCCTAACTGTAACCCTATTCCTAACCCTAACCCTAAACGTAGCCCTTAACCTAAGCAAAACCCTAACCCTAATATAAACCATAACCCACACCATAACCCTTACCCTAACCTAAACCTAATCCTAACCGTGGCCCTAACCCTAAACCTAATCCTAACCGTGGCCCTAACCCTAAACCTAATCATAACTGTGGCCCTAACCCTAAACCTAATCCTATCCCTAACATGAACAGTGACACTAACCCTAAGACTAACACTAAACGTAACCCTAACACTAACACTAAACGTAACCTCAACCCTAACCCTATCACAAAGCCTAACCCTAACCTTAACCCTAAACCTAACACTAACCCTATTGCTAATCCTAACCCTAATTAACCCTAATCTTAACCTAACCCTAACCATAACACTAACTCTAACCCTAACCCTAACACAATCCCTAAACCTTACCATAACCCTAACACAAACCAAACCAGAACCCTAACACTAACCTTAAACTGACACCTAATTCTAAAACTAACCCTAACCCTAACCTTAACACTAAACCTAAACCTAAAACAAAACCTAACACCCTAACACTAAAACTAACCCTAATCCTAAGCCTAACCCTAACACTAACCCTAACCCTAACCTTAACCCTAATCCTAACTCTAACCCTAAATGTAAGCCTAAGCCTATCCCTAACACTAACCCTAACTCTAACCCTAACCCTAACACTAACCATAACATAAACCCTAAACCTAAGACTAACACAAAAACTAACCCTAGCTCTAACACTAACCCTAAATTGCCCCTAAACCTAACACTATTCCTAACCCTAACCCTAACCCTAATTCTAACACTAATCTTAACCCTAACCTTAACACTAACACTAACACGAACCATAACATGAATCCTAACCCTAACCCTAACACTAACCCTAGCTCTAACCCTAACCTGAACAATAACATTAAACCTAAACCTAACCTTAATACTACCACTAACCCTAACACTAACCCTAACCATAACACTAACCCAAAACTTAACCCTAACCCTAACCTAATCCTAACAGTAATGCTAACCCCTAGTCCTAACCCTAATACTTATTGTAACACTAACCCTAAACCTAACCCTAACCCTTACCCTAAACCTAAAAATAACCTTAAACCTAACCCTAATCCTAATACTAAAACTAACCCTAACCCTAACCCTAACCTTAACACTAAATCTAAACCTAAAACAAAACTTAACACTTACCCTAACACTAAACCTAACCCTAATTCTAAGCCTAACCCTAACACTAACCTTAACCCTAATCTTAACCCTAATCCTAACCCTAACCCTAAATGTAACCCTAAGCCTATCACTAACACTAACCATAACCCTAACCCTAACCCTAACACTAACCATAACATAAACCCTAAACCTAACAGTAACACAAACCCTAACCCTAACACTAACACTAACCCTAAACCTGCCCCTAACCCTAACACTATTCCTAACCCGAACCCTAACACTATTTCTAACCCTAACCTTAACCCTAATTCTAACATTAATCTTAAACCTAACCTTAACACTAACACTAATACTAGCCATAACATGAATCCTAACCCTAACCCTAACACTAATCCTAACTCTAACCCTAACCTGAACAATAACATTAAACCTAAACCTAACCTTAATACTAACACTAACCCTAACATTAACCCTAACCATAACACTAATCCCAAACCTAACCCTAATCCTAACCTAATCCTAACAATAACACTAACCCTAGTCCTAACCCTAATACTTACCCTAACAGTAACCCTAACCCTAAAACTAATCATAAACCTAACCCTAACCCTTACCCTAAACCTAACAATAACCTTAAAACTAACCCTAATCCTAATACTAAAACTAACCCTAACCCTAACACAAACCCTAATTCTAACAAAAACCATAACCTAAACCCTAACACTAACCTTAAACCTACACCGAATTGTAAAACTAGCAATAAACATAATCCAAACCCTAACACTAACAGTATCCCTAACCCTAACCATAACCCTAATTTTAACCTGAACCCTAATACTAACAGTAACCCTAACCCTAACATTAAATATATACCTAAACCTAACACTAAACCTAACACTAACACTAACACTAACCCAAACACAAAACCTAAACCTAACACTAACCCTAACCCTAACACAAACCCTAACACTAATCCTAACCCTAACCCTAACCCTAAAGCTAACCCTAAAACTAACCCTAAACCTAACCCTACAACTAACACTAACCCTATCCCTAACCCGAAACCTAACCTAACCCTAACACTTAATATGACCCTAACCATAAACCTAACCCTAATACTAAGCCTAACCCTAACCCTAACCGTAAACCTAAATCTAACACAAACCCTAACCTTAATCTTAACACGAACCATAAATCTAACCCTAACCATAGTTTAACAAAAACCCTAACCCTAACCCTAACCTAACCCTAACCCTAACTTTAAACCTAACCCTAACCCTAGCACTAACACTAACCCTAACCCTAAACCTACACTAACCCTAACCCTATTCTAATCCTAACTGTAACCCTAACCATAACCCTAACACTAACGCTAACCTAAAGACCTCACCCTAAATGTAACCCTAACTTAACACTAACCCTAAAACTAACCATAAACCTAACCCAAACACTTATTTTAAACCTAAGCCTAATTCGATCCCTAACAGTATTCCTAACCCTAGCCCTTATCCTAAACCTAAGACTAACCAAACACTAACCCTAAACCTAACCCTAAAAATAACACTAACTCTAACCCTAAAACTAACCCTAAACCTTACCAAAAAACTAACACTACACCTAACCCTAAACCTAACTGTAACCCTAATACTAAACCTAACACTTACCCTAACACTAACCCTAAAGTAACCCTAACGTAACCCTAACCCTAATACAAACCCTAACCCCAAACATAACTCTAACCCCAACCTAAACCTAACCCTAACCGTAACCCTTACCTAACCCTAAATCTAAACCTAAACCTAACACTAACTCTAACCCAAATTTTAAACTAACCCTTAACCCTACCCTAACCCTATCACTAACCCTAAACCTAACCTTAAACCTAACCCTAAAGTTAATGCTAAACCTAACATGAACCCTAATTATAACCATAACCCTAAACCAACCCTAACCCCAAGCCTAACCCTCACTCTAACCCTAACCCTAACCCTAACCCTAAGGCTAAACCTAAACCTAAGACTAACCCTAAACCTAACCCTTACCTAAACATAACAAAAACCCTAACCCTAACCCTAACAATAACCCTAAACTTTATCCTAACCCAAACCCTAACTTTAACCCTCACCCTAAGCCTAACACTAATCCTAACACTAACCCAAACCCAACCCTAACTCTATCCCTAAACCTAACTATAACCCTAACCCTAACACTAATGCTAACCCTTACAGTAACCCTAACCCTAACCATTACCATAAACCTAAACCTAAACCTAACCTTCACCCTAACCCTTACCCTAACACGAACCGTAAACCTAACCCTAAATGTAACCTAATCCTAACCATAACACTAACCCTAAGACTAAAACAAATTCTAACCCTAACCCTTACCCTAACCCTAACATTAACCCTAACCATAACACTAACCTAACACTAACACTAACCCTCACACTAAACCTAAATCTAACACTAATCCTAATCCTAAATTTAACACAAACCCTAAACCTAACCCTAACCCTAACACTATCACAAAACCTAAACCAAATCCTAACTTTAACCTAACCCTTACTGTAACCCTAACTCCAACTCTAACAATAAACCTAAAACTAACCCTAACCCTAACACTAACACAAACACTAAACCAAATACTAACCTTAACCTAACCCTAACCCTAACCCTAACTCCAACTCTAACACTAAACCTAAAAATAACCCTAACCCTAACACTAACCGTAAACCTCACCTTAACCCTAATGCTAAACCTAAACTAACACTAACGGTAATCCTAACACTAACCTAAACCTAACTCTAATGCTTACCCAAACACTAGTCCTAACCCTAACCCTAACCTTAACACAACACTAACCCTAACCCTAATCCTAATCCTAACCCTAATCCTAACACTAAACATAACCCTAACCCTAACCCTAATACTAACTCTAACCCTAACCCTAACCCTAATCATAAAACTTACCCTAAATCTCACCATAACCCAAACCCTAACCCTAACACAAATCTAAACCTAAACCTAATCCGAACACTAATCCTAACACTAACCCTAACCCTAACTCTTACACAAACCCTAAAGCTAACCCTAACCCTAACCTAAACCCTAACCCTAAACCTAACCCTAACTGTAACCCTATCCCCAACCCTAACCCTAACCCTTACCATAACCCTAACTCTAACCAAAACCTAACCCTAACCCTAACGTAATACTAACTGTAACTTAAACTTTATTCCTAACACTAACACAAACTCTAACTGCAAACCTAACACTAACCATACCCTAACCCTCACCCTAATTTTCACACTAACCCTAACCATAAAACAAACCATGATACTAACCCTAAAACTATCACTAACCCTAACACTAACCCTAAACCTAAACTTAACCCAAAGGCTAATACTAACCCTGACCCTAACCCTAACCCTAACACTAACAGTACCCTTAACCCTAAAATTAACTCTAATACTAACCCTAAGCCTAACCCTAAACCTAACCCTAATCCTAAACCTTAACCTAACTGTAACTCTGTCACTAACACTAACCCTAACTCTAACCATAACTCTATCCCTAACCCTAAACCTGACACTAACACAAACCCAAACCGTAACCCTAACACTAACCTAACACTAAACTTAACCTTAACTCTAACCCTCACCTTAAACTTAACAATAACCCTAACCCTAAACCTAACCCAAACACGAACTTGAACCCTACTGCTAACCCGAAGCTAACTCTAACACTAAACCTCACTGAAACAGTAACCCTAATCCTAACCCTAACACAAACACTAAACCAAATACTACCCTTAACCTAACCCTAACCCTAACCCCAACCCTAAACCTAACCCTAAAGAGAAACCTAACCCTAACACTAACCCTAAGCCTCACCCTAACCCTAATTTGAAACCTAACACTAACCCTAAACCTAACACTAAACCTAAACATAGCTCTAACCTTAACTGAAACACTAAACCTAAACTTAATCCTAACTCTAACCGTAAAACTAACCCTAATCATAATCCTAACCCTAAAACTAACACAACCCCTAACCCTAACCCTACACTAATTCTAAACGTAACCCTAAACCTATCCCTAACACTAACCTTAACCCTAAACCTAAACCTAAACCTAAAACTAACAGAAACCATAATTTTTACCCTAACACGAACCGTAAGCCTAACCCTAAACATTATTTAACCCAAACCCTAACCATAATCCTAACACTAATCCTAACCCTAACCGTATCCTTTACCCTAACACTATCTCTAACTTTAACCCTAACCCTAACCTAACCCTAAACCTCAACCCAACTCTAACCCTAATTCTAACCTTCATCATAAACCTAACTATAATCTTAACTGCAACCCCTACACAAAACCTAAAGCTAAAATTTACACTAACCTAAACCCTAATCCTAACACTACCCCTAACCCTAAAATTAACACTAACACTAACACTAACTCTAACCATAACCCTAAAGCTAACCCTAAATTTTATCATAACCATAACCCTAACCCTAACACTAACACTAACCCTAAACCTAATCCTAACACAAACACTACCGTAACCCTAACCCTAAAAGAAACCCTCACCCTAACCCTATACTAACCCTAACACTAACACTAATCCTAACTTTAACCCTAACCCTAATCCTAAACCTAAACCTAACTGTAACAATATCTCTAAACCTAACCCTAAAGCTAAAGCTATCCCTAAACCTAAGCCTAATGCTAACACGACCTCAAAACCTAAGTATAACCATAACCCTAACCCCAACACTAACCCTAACTGTAACCCTAACCATAAACCTAAAGCTAACATTTACCCTAACCTTATCCCTAACATGAATCCTAAACATAACCCTAACCCTTACTTAACCCTAAACCTAATCCTAACCCTAACATTAACCCTAATCCTAAACCTTACCTGAACCCTAGCACTAACCCTAACCCTGCCCTAACACTAACCCTATCCCTAACACTAACACGAACCCTAACTCTAACCCTAACACTAACCCTAACCCTTACACTAACCCTAAACCTAACCATAAACCTAACCCTAAACCTAAAACTAACCCGAACCATAACCATAAACATAACCCTAACACGAACCTTAACCCTAACCTTAACCCCAGCCCTAACCCTAAAACTAACCCTAAACCTATCCCTAATGCTAACACTATCCCTAACCCTAACACTAACACTAACCCTAAACCTTACAATAACCCTAAACCTAACCCTAACCCTAACACTAACCGTAATCCTAACCCTAACACTCTCATGAACCCTAACACTAACACAAACCCTAAATCTCACCATAAATGTAACCCCAACCCTAACACTTACTCTAACCCTAACACTAAGCCTCAACCTAACTCTAACACTAACCCAAACACTAATCCTAAACCTAACCCTAATTCCAACTGTAACACTAACCCTAATCCTAACCATAAACCTACAACTAACCCTGAAAATTAACCCTAACCGTAACTCTAACATGAACCCTAAACCTCACCCTAAACGTAACCCTAACACTAAACCACACCCTAACTTTAACCCTAACACTAACCCTAACACAAACCCTAACCAAACCCTAACCCTAACCCTATCCCTAACAGTAACCCTAACACAAAACCTGAAACTAACCCTAACCCAAACCCTAACCCTCTAACTAACCATAACCCTAAAACTAACCCTAAACTTAACACTAACCCTAACCCTAACCCTAACCCTAACCCTAAGCCTAACCCTAAATCTAACTCTAACCTTAACCATAACCCTATCGATAACCTTAATCTGAACCCTATCACAAACACTAACCTAACCCTAACAATAACCCTAACAGTAACCCCAATCCCAACCCAACCCTAATCCTAACTCTGAAACTAACCCTAACCCTAACCTGAACCCTAACCCTAAACATAACACTATCACAAACACTAACCCTAATCCTAACACTAACCCTAACCTTAACCCTAACCCTAATACTAACCCTAACCTTAACTGTAAACCTAATCTTAACTGTAAACTAACCCTAACCCAAAACCTAACCATAACACAAACCCTAACACTAAACCTAACCCTAACCCTAAACCTAAGAATAACCCTAACCCTAACACTAAACCTAAACCTAACCCTAAAACTTAAAGTAACTCTATCACTACACCTAACCCTAATCCTAACTCTAACACTAACATCAACCCTAAAGTTTACCATAACCCTAACTTTATCCTGAACACCAACCCTAACCCTAACCATAAACCTAACACTAACCATAACATTAAACCTAACCATAACCCAAACACTAAAACTAACCCTAACCCTAACCCTAATGCTAACACTAACCCTGACCTTAAATCTATTCCTAATGCTAATCATAACACTAAACCTAAACCTAACCCTAATGCTAACCTTAACACTAAACCTAATCCTAATTCTAACCCTAAAAATAACCCTAACACCAATCCTAACCCTAACACCAATCCTAACCCTAACACCAATTCTTACCCTTACCCTAACCCTAATTTTTACATTACTCTTAAACCTAACCTTAACCCTAACACTAACCCTAACCCTATTTTAATCCTAATGGTAATACTAATGGTAACCCTAACCCTAAACCTAATACAAACACTAAACCTTTCCATAACAGTAAACCTAACCCTTACCCTAACACTAACCATTACTCTAACCTTAAACCTAACCCTAATCATAACTGTAACCCTAACCCTAACACTAACCCTAACACAAACCCTAACCTAACCCTAAACCTAACCTTGTTCCTAAACCTAACACTAACCTTAACCCTAACCCTAACAGTAACCCTAACCTTAACCGTTACCCAACCCTCACACTCACCTAATTCTATTACTAAACCTAACACTTACTCTAATCCTAAACCTAACACTAACCCTAACCCAAACACACTAAATCTAACCTTAACTCTAACCCTAATACTAACCCAAACTGCAACCCTAACCCTAAACCTAATCCTAACAGTAACCCTAACCATAACCCTAACCCTTATCCTAACACTAAACCTAAACCTAACCCTAACACTAACACTAAACCTCACCATAAACTTAACCCTAACCTTAACAGTAAATCTAACCCTAACCCTAACACTAACCATAAACCTAACTGTAACCCTAACCCAAACACTAATCCTAATCCAAGCACTGACCCTAACCTTAACCTTAAACCTACACCTTACCCTAACTCTAAACGCAAAACTAACCTTAACACAAACCCTAACCCTAACCCTAACCGTAACCCTAACACTAAACCACATCCTAACAATAACCCTAATACAAACCCTAACTTTAACCCTCACCCTAACACAAACCCTTATCCTAAACCTAACCCTAACTTAACCCTAACTCTTACCCTTGCTTAACCCTAATTCTAACACTAACCCTAACACTTATGTTAACCCTAAACCTAACACAAATCCTAACCCCAATCATAACTCTATAACTAACACTAAACCTAGCCCTAAGTTTAAACCTAACACTAACCCTAAACCTAACCCTAACTCTAACCATAAAACTAACATTACCCCTAACCATAACCCTAACCATAACACTAACCCTAACTCTAATCGTAACGCTAAATCTAACCCTAACACTAACCCAAAACCTAACCCTAACACAAACCCTAACCCTAACCTAACACTGACCCTAACACCAAATCTAAACCTAACCCTAACCCTAACTGTAAAACTAACCCTAACCCTAACCATAACCATAACCCTATCACAAACACTAACACTATACCTAACACTAACCCTAACACTAAGCCTAACCATAACCCTAAACCTAACCCTGAATGTAACCCTAATCTTAACTGTAACCCTAACCGTAACCCAAACCCTAATCCTAACACAAACAGTAACACTAACCCTAAACATAACCGTAACCCTAAACCTAACCCTAACCCTAACACTAATGCTAACCCTAACCTTAACCTTAACAACAAACCTAACCCTAACCCTAACCCTAACCCTAACTCTAACAGTAACCCTAACCCTAACACAAACCCTAACACTAACCCTAACAGTAACCATAACCCTAAACCTAACCCTTACCCTAACACTAATCCTAATCCTCTCCTTAACCCTCACAATAAACCTAACCCTAACTTTAACCCTAACGCTAACACAAACCCTAACTTAACCCTTAACCTAAACCTGTCCTAAACCTAACCCTAACCCTAAGACTAACCCTAAACCTGAGCCTAACCCTAACCCTAACACTCACCTAATCCCAACCCTAAACCTAACACTAACCCTATCCCTAACCCTTACACTAACCCTTAACCTAACTATAACCCAAACCCAAACACTAACGCTAACCCTAACCCTAACTCTAACACTAACCCTAAACCTAGCACTACATCTAAACCTATCCCTTACCCTAAGCCAAATCCTCACTCTAATGCTACCCTAGTCCTATCCATAATTCTTAGCCTTCCCTAAACCCTAACTCTATTACTAGTACTAAACATAGCCCTCAATCTAGCTCTAACCCTAACCCTAAACCTGACCCTTATTCTGACCCTAACACTAACCCTAGATCTAAACCTGACCTTAATCCTAAACCAAACCCTAACACTACCTCTACCGGTAAACCTATACCTAAACCTAACAGTAACACTAGCACTAGACAAACCTAAATTTAAATAGAGTCATAAATCTAGCCCTAGCCCTAAACAAAAACCTAGCACTAGCCCTAACAATAACCCTTAACCTAACGTAAAGACTAAAACTCTCACTAGACCAAATGCTAGTCCTAATTGTGGATCTAAACCTAAAACTAACGCTAACCCCACAATGACCCTTAATCTAATAGAAACCCTAGCTCTAAACCTTATCCTAAACCAAAACCTAACCCTAACACTAGACTTATCCATAACCCTTACCCTAAAACTAGCCATAACCATATACCTCGGTCTTACATTACCCAAGCCCTAATGTTAGCCCTAAACATCACACAAAACCTAGCCCTTATCCTAGCCGTAAACCTAGTCCTAATATAACCCTAACCCTAATGCTAACCCTCGCCCTAGCCCTAATCCTAGCTCAAACTCTAATCCTTAGCCTAAAGATAACCCTAACCCTAAAGCTAACACTAGCCTTGACTCAAAACCTAACACTCTCCCTAGCCCTAGCCCTAGCTCAAATGCCTACACTTACCCTAACCCTAACCCTAACATTAACCCTAGGCCTAACCCTAACCCTAACCCTAATTCTAACCTTAACCCTAGCCCTAACCTTATCTCTAACCCTATCCATTACCCTAAAGAAATGCCAAACACAAATGTTAACCCTAGGCCTAACGATAACCCTATCGTTAACACTAACCCTATTCATTACTCTAAACATAACCGGAATCATAAACCTAATTCTATCCATTACCCTAACCCTAAACCGAATCCACTGCTAATTCAAGCATTAACCCTAAATATTAAACTAAACCAAACCCTACCCTGACCCTGACCCTAATAATACACCTAGCTCTAAACTTGACCCTTACCTTACACCTAAACCTTACAATAGACATAGCCATAACATAACACTAATACTAATACTAACCATAAACCTAGACTTGACATTAGCTCTAGCCCCAATCCTAGCCATAGCCCTAACACAAACCCTCAGCCTAGCCCTAAACCTAGTCTTAATCCTAACCCAAACCGTAACCTTATTCCTAACCCTAATTCTAACTATTTCCCTAGCCCTAAAGCTAGCTATAACCCTATCCCTTCCCCTAAACCTAATCCTAACCCTAACACTAACACTAACCCTAACCCTAGGCCTAACCCTAACACTAACCGTAGCGCTAATCCTAGCCCTAATTTAGCCCTAACCCTAAACCTACCCCTAACCTTAGCCCAAAGACTAACTCGAACTCTCAACCTAGCTCTATTTCTAGTTCTAACCCTATCTGTTACCATAACCCTAACACTAGCCCTAAACTTAGCCCTAACCCTAGCCATAGCCCTAAACCTAGATCTAACCATAACAATAAATCTAAGCCTAAACTTCACCCTATCATTAGCCCTAACACTATTGCTAATCATAAAACTAGCCCTAACCCTGTGTCTAGTTCTAAAACAAATCTGATCCATAGCCCTATCCCTAACCCTACCTAACCTTAACCCTAGAACTGACATTAGCCCTATCCCTAGCCCTAATTCTAAGCCCAGCCTCAATCCTTACCCTGATCTGAAACTCCAGCCCTATCTCTAATTTTATCCCTTGTCCTAGCACTAATCATAGCTCTAACATCATACCTTACCATAACCCTAACGCTAACCTTAACCCTAGCCCTAAATCTAGGCCTAAATCTAACACTAACCTCAGCACTAATCCTAGCCCTAATTTAGGCCTAACACTAAACCTAACCCTATCCCTATCCCTAAGACTAACTCTAACTCTTGCCCTTGCCCTATCCCTAGTTCTAAACGTATCCCTTACCATAACCCCAAACCTAGCCCTATCCCTAACCCCAACCTTAGCCCTAACTTTTGCCCTACTCCTAAATCAGGATCAAACCCTAAACTTAAGCCTAAATCTCACAATAACACTAGCCCTTACAGCAATGCTAATCGGAAAACTAGCCCTAACTCTAACCTAGTCCTAAAACAAAACTAAGCCATAAACCTAACCCTAACCCTTAACCTAAACCAAACACTAACCCTAAACCTAGCCCTAAACCTTGCCATAATTTGAGTGCTAAACCTAACTCTAGAAGTAACCATGAACCTGACTCAGATCCTAACACTAACCCTAGCTCTAATCATTGCCTTAATGCTAAACCAAGTAGTAGCACTAATCAGAAACCAAGTTATTTCACTAGCCATAGCCCTAATGCTAACACATATCCTAGCAATAATCCGAGACCTAACCCTAGGTTTAACTCTAAGACTAACCCTAACCCTAACCCTATCCATAACTCTATCCCTAATCCTAACCCTACCTCTAATCCTATCCCTTACCCTAAGCCAAACCCTCACCCTAATGCTACCCTAGTCCTAACACTAATCCTTAGCCTATCCCAAACCCTAACTCTATTACTAGTCCTAACCCTAGGCCTCATTCTAGCTCTAGCCCTAACACAAACCCTGACCCTTATTCTGACCCTAACACTAACCCTAGATCTAAACCTGACAATAACCCTAAACTGGACCCTAACTCTACCCATACCGGTAAACCTATACTTAAACCTAACCATAACATTAGCACTAGACCAAACCTAATCCTAAATAGATTCATAAATCTAGCCCTAAACAAAAACCTTGAACTAGCCCTAACAATAACCCTTAATGTAACACAAAGACTAACCGTATCCCTAGACCCAATGCTATTCCTAATTCTGGCCCTAACACTAACCCAAACACTGACGCTTACCCTAACACAAACCCTAGTTCTAAACTATATCCTAAAATAAACCTAACCCTAACACTAGACTTATCCATAACCCTAACCCTAAAACTAGCCCTAACCATATTCCGAGCTCTTACATTACCCATAGCCCTAACGATAGCCATAAACATCACACAAACCTAGCCCTTATCTAGCCCTAAATCTAGTCCTAATTGTAACCCTAAACATAACCCTAGACCTAACCCTAACCCTAACCCTCGCCCAAGTCCTAAACCTAGCTCAAACACTAACCCTTTCCCCAATCATAACACTAATCCTAACCCTAATCCTAGCCTTGACTCTAACCCTAACCCTTGCCCTAGACCTAACCCTAGCACAAACACTAATATTTACCCTAAACCTAACCTTGACACTAACCCTAGGCCTAACCCTAACCCTAGCCATAAACTTAACCTTAACCCTAACCCTAACCTTAGCTCTAACCCTATCCATTATCCTAAAGTTAAGCCTAAACCAAATGCTAACCCTAGGCCTAATGCTAACCCATCAATAACAATAACCATATCCATTACTCTAAACCTAAAGTGAATCATAAACCTAACCCTATCCATTACCCGAATCCTAAACTGAACCCTAATGCTAATACAAGCATTAACAATAAACCTTAACCTAAACCAAACCATACCTGGACCCTGACCCTAATAAAACACCTAGCTCTAAACCTGACCCTTACCCTAAACCTAACTCTTACACTAGACCTAGCCATAACCTAACCATAAAACTACCACTTACTTTGAACCTAGACCTGACATTAGCCATAGCCCTACTCTTAGGCCTAGCCCTAACACATACCCTCATCCTGGCACTAAACCTAGCCTTAATCCTAACCCAAACCCTAACCCTAGCCCTAAATCAAATTCTAACCCAAACCCTAGCTCTAAACCTAGCTATAACCCCATCCCTTCCCCTAAATCTAACCCTAACCCTAACACTAACCTTAATGATAGCCCTAACCCAGGCCTAACCCTAACACTAACCCTAGCACCAATCCTAGCCCTAATTTAGCCCTAAACCTAAACCTACCCCTAACCCTAGACCAAAGGATAATTCTAATGGCACCCCAGTCCTATTTCTAGTTCTAACCCTATCAGTTACCGTAACCCTAACATTAGCCCTAACCTTAATCCTAATGCAGGGCCTAGCCTTAAACCTAGATCTAACCATAACAATAAATCTAAGCCTAAACCTCATCATACCACTATCCCTAACACTATTGCTAATCCTAAAACTAGCCCTAACCCTAGCCCTAGCTCTAAAACAAAACTGAGCCATAGCCCTAACCCTAACCCTAGCCTAATGGTAATGCTAGACTTGACATTAGCCCTATCCCTAATTCTTACCTTAACCCTAACACAAAACATAACCCTACATCTAGCCTTAATCATAGCCCTAATTCGAGTCCTATTCTTAACCCTGATCAGTAACACTGATCCTGACTCTGACCCTAACCCTAACCCTATCTCTAATCATATCCCTAAACCTAAACCTAATCTAAATCCAAGACCTTGCCCTAGACCTAATGCTAACTCTAAAACTAGCCCTAATTGAAATTCTAGTTCTTACAGTAGCCGTAGTTCTACCTTATCCCTAACCTAACCCAAAACCTAGCCATAATCTGAGCCCTAACCCTAGCTTTAACCCTATCCCTAACCCTAACCCTAGCCCCAACACTTAACATAAACCTAACCCAAAAACTAAACCTTGAACTAACCTGAACCATGGCCTTAATCCTAACCATAACCCTAGCCCTAATGCTACCTCTAATCTTATTTATTACCCTAACCATAACCCTAACAGAATTCTAACCCTAGGCCTAACACTAACCATAGCCCTAACCTAACAATAACCCTAGCCCTAACTGTAGCTCTATTCTATCCATTACCCTAACCATAACCCTAACTGAATTCTATCCCAAGGCCTAACCTTAACACTATCCCTAACCCTAAGGCTGGCCATTACCCTAAACCTAAACTGAAACCTAAACCTAACCATACCCATTACCGTAACCCTAACACTAACTCTAATGCTAATTTGAGCCCTAACCCTAAACCTTAACCTAACACATACCCTAACCCTGATTCCAACGCTAATAATACCCTAGCTGTAAAGCTGACCCTAACACTCAACCTAACCCTTACAATAGATCTGGCTATAAACCTAACCCTATAACAATTCCTAACCATAATCCTGGACCTGACATTAGCCCTAGCCGTAATCCTAGCCCTACCCTAACACAAACCATAGCCCTCATCCTAGCCCTAAACATAGCCTTAATCATAACCCTAAAACTAACCCTAGCCCTAACCCTAATTTTCACCCTCACCCTACCTCTAAACCTAGCTATTACACCATATTTACCCTAAAAATAACTATAACCCTAGCCCTAACACTAGCCCTAAGCTGAACACTAACCCGAGCCCTAATCCTAGTCCTAACTTAGCCCTATCACTAAAATTAACCAAAATCCTAGGCCTAAGACTAACTCTAACTCTCACCCTAGCCCTATCCCTAGCCCTAGTTCTAACCCTATCTGTTACCATAATCATAACCTTAGCCCTAACCCTTGCCATATAGTTAGACCTAGTCCTAATCCTAGAACTAATGCTAAATCCAAATCTAACTCTAACAAAAACCCTAACCCTAACACTAACCCTAGCCTTAACCCTAATGCTAATCTTATAACTAGCCCAAACCCTAAACCTAGGACTAAAACAAAACTGAGCATCAGCCCAAACCCTAAACTTTAACTTAAACCAAACCCTAACACTACACCTAGACATAACCCTAGCCCTAATTCGAGTCCTAACCCTAACCTTAAAATTTACTCTGACCCTGACTCATATCCTAATACTGACACTAGCTCTAAAGACCATCCTAAACTTAAACAAAACCCTAACAGTAACCCTAGCCCTAATTCAAGTCATAACCCTAACCTTAAAGGTAACCCTGAACCTGACTGATATCCTAACAGTCACCCTAGCTCTAAACATAGCCCTCACCTTAAACCGAACACTAACAGTAACCCCATTCCTTATTTGAGTCCTAACCCTAGCCCTAAATCTAACCCTGATGCTGGCTCATATCCTAACAATAACCCTAGCTCTAAATATTACCCTAACCTTAAACCTAAACCTAACACTAGACCTACCCTTAACCATAACCCTAAAACTAACCCTAATTATAACCCTGGCTCTTACATTAGCCAATGCCCAAATCTAGCCCTAACCATATCACAAAAACAGGCTATAATCCGAGCTCTAAACCTATGTTTAACCCTAACCCTAACCCTAACTCTAGCATTAACCCTAGCTCTAAGGCTAGCCGTTAACCTAAGAAAAACCCTAACCCTAATGGTAACCCTAGACCTGTCTCTAATCCTTAGGCTAATCAAAACCCTAACCCTATTAATAGTCCTAACCCTAGCTCTCATTCTAGCTCTAACCCTAACCCAAACCCTAATGCTAACCCTGACACTTATTCTGACCCTAACACTAACCCTAGGTCTAAAACTGACCCTAAACCTAGACCAAATCCTAACAGTAGCCCTAGACCTAAACCAAACCCTAAATCTAGCCTTAACTCTAGCCCTGGACCTAAACATAAACCTATCCCTATCCCTAACAATAATCCTTTACCTAACGCAAACACTAACCCCATCCCTAGACCTAAACCTAGTCCTAATTCTGGCTGAAACCCTAACTCTAACTCTAACCGAAACACTGACCCTGCTTTTAGAGTAAATCTATCTCTCAATCTGACCCTACCCAAAAATCTAAACCTAACACTAGACCTAGCCATAACCCTAACCCTACAACTAGCCCTCCACATAACCCTAGTTCTTATATTACCCATAGCCCTAACCCTAGGCCTAAACCTAACACAAAACCTAGAGCTAATCCTAGGCCTAAATCAAGCCTTAAGCATAACCCTAACCCTAACCCTAACCTAACCCTGGCCTTAGTCCTAATCCTAGCTCAAAGCCTAAACATCACTCTAAACATAAACCTACACCTAACCCTCAATCTAACCCTAACCTTAGCCCTAATCTTAACCTTAATCCTAGCCCTAAACCTAGGTCTAAACCTACCCATTACTCTAAACCTAAACCTAAACCTAAGTTTATTAATAATCCTAGGCTTAATGCTAAACCTAAACCTAAATGGAAAACTAAACCTAGACATAACCTTAAACCTCACACTTGCCATAGACCTAACCCTAACTCAAACCCTAACCCTTACTATAAACCTAAACATATCCATAGCCCTAACTCTAAGCCTAAACCACAATCTAACCTTAAACATAGCCCTAAATCTACATCTAATTGTATACATCACCCTAACCCTAACCCTATCCCTAATGGTGTCCCTAGCCCTAATACTAACCCTAACCCTATGAGTACTATAATCTTATCCCTAGAAGTAACCATAAACCTAACCCTCACCCTAGCCCTTACCCTAGCTGAAAACCTAACCCTTACGCTAAACATAAAACTAAGCTGAACCCTAGTTTTAACCCTAATCCTATCCCTAATTCAAGACCTATTTCTAACCATAAACATAGCCCTAAACTTAGCTCTAAAACTATCCATTATACTAACCATAACCCTTACCCTAATGTGAACCCTAGGCCTAACCTTAATCCTATTGCTAACCCTAACCCTATCAATTACCCTAAACCTAATGTAAACTCTAAACAAAACCCTATCCATTACCCTAACCCACACCCTAATGCTAATTCAAGCCCTGACCCTAAACCCTAACCTCAACCAAACTCTAACACTGACCGTGACCCTAATATATCTCCTAGCTCTAAAGCTGACTTTTACACTAAACCTAACCCTTACACTAGAACAAGTCATAACCCTAATCCTAAAATTATCCCCAACCGTAAGCTTAGACCTGACATTAGCCATAGCCCTAATTTTAGCCCTAAACCTAACATAAACCCCAGCCCTTATCCTAGCCCTAAACCTAGCCTTAATCCTATCTATAAACCTAACTTTAGGCCTACCCCAAAAACTAACCCTAGCCCTAATCTTAGCCCTAATTTAGTCCTATTCCTAACCCTAGCCCTAACCCTAGCCCTAAGACTAACTCTAACTCTCACCCTTGCCCCAACCCTAGTTCTAACCCTATCCCTTAGTGGAACTCTAATCCTAGCCCTAACCCTAGCTTTAACCCTAGCCCTATCATTAGCTCTAGCCCTAACCTAGATCTAATTTTAATGCTAAATCAAACCCTAAGCCTAAGTCTAACCCTAACCCTAACTCTCAATATAACTTTAACCCTAGCCCTAAAACAAAACTGAGCCATAGCCCTAACCCTAACCCTAACCCTTAACCTAAACCCACCCTTAACCCTAAACCTAACCTTAGCTCTAATTCTAGTTTTAAGCTGAAAACTAGAACTAACACTGACCCTGACTCTGACCATAATACTAACCCTAACACTAAACCTAACACTAGACCTACTACTAACCCTAACCCTAAATTTAAACCTAATTGTAACCCTGGTACTTACATTAGCCTTACCCCTAACACTAGCACTAACTTAACCTCAAACCTAGCCCTAATCCAAGCCCTAACCCGAGTTTTAACCCTAACCCTAATCCTAACCCTCACCCTAATCAAAACCATAACCCTAGCCCTAACTCTAGCTCTAACCCTATCCATTGCCATAACCATAACCCTAGGCCTAAACCTAACCCTATCCCTAATCCTAAACTTACGCATTATTCTAAACCAAACCTAAACCCTAAACCTCACCCTATCATCACACTAACACTAATCATAATGCTAACTCAAGCCCTAACTTTAAAACTTAACCTATCCCAAACTTCTAACTCAGAACATGACCCTAATAATACCCCTAGCACTAAACCTGACCCTAACCCTAAACCTAACCCTTACATTACAGGTAGCCATAAACCTAACCCTAAGACTATCTTTAACCATAACCCTAGATCTGATATTAGCCCTAACCCTAATCCTAGGCATAACCCTAAAATGAAACATAGCCCTCATCCTAGCCCCAAACCTAGCCTTAATCATAACCCTAACCCTAACCATAGCCCTAACTGTAATTCTAACCCTCACCCTATCTCTAAACCTAGTGATAATGCCATTCCTTACCCTAAACTTAACCCTAACCCTAACCCTAACCCTAGGCCTAAGGTGAACACTAATCCTAGCCCCAATCCTAGCCCTATTTTAACCCTATCCCTAAACCTAACCCTAACCCTAGCCCTAAGAGTAACGCTAACTCTCACACTAGCCCTATCCCGACTTCTAATCATATCCATTACCATAATCCTAACCCTAGCCTTAAACCTAGCCCTAAACCTAGCCATAACCTTTGCCTAATCCTTATTCGTAATCCTAACCCTAGATCTAACCCTAACTTGGACTCTATCTCTAACCCTAAGCCTAAGCCTAACATTAACACTAGCCCTAGCCCTAATGCTAATCATAAAACTAGCCCTAACCCTAAACCTTGCAGTAAAACAAACTGAGCAATAGCCCTAACCATAAACCTTAACTTAAACCAAACCTTAACACTACACCTAGACCTAACCCTAGCCCTAATTCGAGTCCTAATCTTAACCTTAATACTAACCCTAACTCTGACTCATATCCTAACACTCACCCTAGCTCTAAACCCCACCCTAACCTTAAACTGAACCCTTACAGTAACCCTAGCCTTAATTAGAGTCCTAAACCTAATCTAAAAATAAACCTGACGCTGACTATTAGCCTAACACTAAAAATAACTCTAAATTTCAACCTAACATTAAACCTAATCCTAACACTAGAGGTTTAACCCCTAACCATAACCCTAAAACTAACCCTAAAAACTCTAGTTCTTACATTAGTCATTGCTCTAACCCTAGCCATAACCCTAACACAAAAACTAGCCCCAATCCAAGCCCTAAACCTAGCTTTAACCCTAACCCTAGCCCTAACCCTAGCTCTAAGCCTATTCCTTACCCTATGCCAAACCCTAAACCTAATGCTAATCCTAATCCTAACCCTAATCCTTAACCTAATCCATACCCTAACCCTATTAGTAGTCCTAACCCTAGCACTCATTCCAGCTCTAACCATAACCCAAACCCTAACCCTAACCCTGACCCTTATTATGATTGTAACATTAATCATAGGTCTAAACCTGAACCTAACTTTAACCGAACCCTAACACTAGCCCTACTGGTAACGTTATACCTAAACCTAAACCTAACACTAGCCCTAGACCTAAAGAAAAATCCAGCCCTAGTCCTAACAATAACCCTTAACCTAAAGCCAAACATTAACCCTTCCCTAGACTTAACCCTAGTTCTAATTCTGGCTTTCATATTAACCATAACCCTAAATTGAACACTGACCCTGACACTAACGCTAACCCTAGCTCTAAACATCACCCTAACACTAAACCTAACCCTAAAACTATACTTAGCTATAACATTAACCCTAAAACTAGCCCTAATCATAACAAAGTTCTTACATTTGCCATAGCCCTAACCTATCACAAAATCTAGCCCTAACCCAAGCCCTACCCTTACTTTAACCCTAAAGCTAACCATAATCCTAACCTTAGCCCTAACCCTCATTAAGCCTAATCCTAGACCTAATACTAAGCATAACACTAGCCCTATCACTAGCTCTAACCCTATCCATTACCCTAATGACAACCCTAATGCTTCTGCTACCCTAGGCCAAATCCTAATCCTATCCTTAACCCTAACCCTATCCATTAACCTACACCTAACCTGAACTCTAAACCTAAAACTATCATTAACCTATCCCTAACCATAATGATAACTCGAGCCTTAAACCTAAACCTTAATCTAATGAAAACCCTAACCCTGACCCTGACCCTAATAATACCCATAGCTCTAAACCTGACCCTAACAAGAAACCTAACCCTTACAATTGACCTCGCTATAAACTAACCCTAAAACTCTCTCTAACTGTAACCCTAGACCTGACATAAGCCCTAGCTCTAATCCTAGTCCTCATCCTAACACAAACCTTAGCCCACATCCTAGCCATAATCCTCACCTTAATCATAAACATAACCCTAACCATAACCCTAATTCTAATCCTCACCCTAGTCCTAAAAGTAGCTATAATCCCATCCCTTAACCTAACCATAACCCTAACACCAAGACTAAGCCTAGCCCTAAACCTAGGCCTAACCATAACACTAACCCTAATCCTAATCTCAGCCCTAATTAGGCCTATCCCTAACCCAACCTTAACCCTAGCCCTAAGACTAACTCAAACTCTTACCCTAGCCTTATAACTAGTTTTAACCCTATCCCTTACCATCACCCTATACCTAGCCCTAATTTTATCCCTAATCCTAGCCCTATCCTTACCCCTAGCTCAAAGCCTAGATCTAAACCTAACTCTAAATATAACTCTAAAACTAAGCCTAAACCTCACAAACACTAGCCCTGATCCTAACATTAATCCTAAAACTAGCCCTAACTCTACCCCCAGCCCTAAAACAAAACCGAATCATAATCCTAACCCTAACACTTAACCTAAACCAAACCCTAACCCTACACCTAGTGCTAATCCTATCTCTAATTCTAGTCCTAACCCTAACCTGAAAACTAATCCGGACCCTGACTCTGACCCTAACATTAAACCTAGCTGTATACATCATTGTAACCATGAACTTAAACCAAACACTAGACGTAGCCCTAACCCTGACCCTATCACTAGCTCTAACCATAACACTACTTCATACATTAGCCATAGCCTTAACCCTAGCCCTAACCTAACCCCAAACCTAGCCTTATTCCGAGTCCTAAACCTAGTTTTTTTGATATTTATTTTTTAGTTTGTGGTGGACACAACATCTTTATTTCATTGGTATGTGGTGCTGAGGATAGAACCCAGTACCCTGCGCATGCCAGGTGAGCACGCTACTTCTTGAGCCACATCTCCAGCCCCTAAACCTAGCTTTTACCCTAAATGTAAACCTAAACCTAATCCAAATAAAAGCCCTAATCATATACATAACCCTACCCCTAATCTTAGGTCTAACCCTATCCATTACCCTAATGATAACCGTAACCTTATGCTAACCCTAGGCCTAACCCTAACCATATCCATTATAGTAAAACACATCTCAACCCTAAACCTAACCCTTTCATTACCTTAACCCTAAACCTAGTGATAGTTCAAGCCCTAAACCTAAACCCTTACCTAACCCAAATCCTCACCTTGATCCTGACTGTAATAATAACCCTAGCTCTAAAACTGACCATTAGTATAAACCTAAACCCTACACTGGACCAAGCCATAAACCTAACACTATCCCTAACTGTAACCCTAGACCTGACATTAGTCCTAGCCCTAATACTTGCCCTAACCCTAACACAAACATTAGCCCTCATCCTAGCCCTAAACCTACATTTAATCATAACCCTAAACCTAACCCTAGACTTAACCCTAATACTAACCCTTGCCCTAGCACTCAACCTAGCTATAACCAATACCTTACCCTAAATGTAACCCTAACTCTAACCCTAACCCAAAGTCTAAACCTAACACTAACACTAGCCCTAATTTAGCCCTATTCCTAACCCTAACCCTAACCCTAACCCTAGCACTAAGACTAACTCTAACTCTCATACTAGCCCTATCACTATTTCTAACCCTAACCCTTATCATAATCCTAAACCTAACCCAAACTCTAGTCCTAGCCCTTGCCCTATACTTAGCCCTAGCCCTAACCATAGATCAAAACCTAACTCTAAATCTATCCCTAACACGAAGCCTAAGCCTAACCATTATAAATAGATTTATATTTAGACTCTGTGTCTACAGATGTTGGCTTCAATTATTATTTAGAATACAGTCATTAGTTTCATAAAAGGCATTCCAATTCTGGTGATGTATAGAGAACTGAGGATCAGGGGTAGGATGCTTTGTTAAGGGGGAAAGAATTGAGTGTATGTGATGATTCTAACTTAGCAAATTTGGAGGAGAACTCTACTGAATAGACAGGGGGAATTTATGGAAGAAGGTATAAATTGAAACTCTTTATCTATATTCATAAAATTACCCTATGTATGAATAGTAAAAGTTAGGAGGCTGAAAGGGGGATAGAGGGAGAAAGAAAAAAGAAGAAAAAATAACATGGAAAGAAAGAAAGAGAGAGAGAAAAATAAGAGCAAATAAAGGGGTGGTGAGGTGGGGTTTATGGAATTCCTCTATATTATACTATTCTAGTGATTCAGTTCTTAAAGTCCAATTTCATGGAAAGTTCTTGGTTTCACATATGTTGTGGTTGTGAGGACCAGAGTGGGAAGGGTAGAGGAGAATGGATGAGAAGAGCAAGAAAAGAAAAGTAAGAAAGAAAAAAAAAGTCTCTCAGAACTCTGTTTTCTTTTCTTGCAGTAGGTGGAGTTGTCGATTCCTAGCTTGAGTCTCTGTGCTCAGGGTGGTGGAGGTAGCCAGGATGAGAGGGCTTGAGCTTCTTCCTAGAGCCTTCCTACTCTTAGTCTCTGAATTGGAAACCAGGTGCCTGTACAGTTGCTGTTCTGCATTGATAGCTACACCCCCCAAAAGCTTGTGAGAAAAATCTTGAGTTATCACAGCTGGAGGTAGGGGAGTTGAAAACCAGGTACCTGATAAGCTGCAAAACCAAGCTGGTAGCCATGCTCACCAATAGATGGCGAGTAAGGTTTTGCAAGATGGATTCAATCGAGAGCCTCCGCCAGCACCTGCAAGGTAGGCAGACCTGTGACCGACCGGCAGAACAGGCCCAGTGGCCCGTCAGCATGGTAGACAGATTACCCCAATTGGAGGAGGAGCACAGCTGCCGTCCGCCCCTGCAAGGGGGACTTTTCAACTATACAAGAGCTATATAAATACATAGGGGGAAAATTTCAATAACACAACAGTTTCACCAAGCAGAAAGAAACGCGAACAGTATGAAAAGACAAGGAAAGAAAGGACCACAAGCAATGCAGGTCAACTCAACTTTAGAAGACGTAATAGCTGCAGTAGATGGAATGTCAGATAAAGAATTCAGGATATACATGCTTCAGATGATCTGGAGTCTCAAGGAAGACATTAGACAGCAAAATCAGACAATGAAAGATCACTTCAACAATGAATTACATAAACAAATCCAAGAAACAAAGGATCAACTATACAGGGAGATAGAGGTTATAAAAAAAAAAAAAAACAAACAGAAATCCTAGAAATGCAGGAAGCAATAAACCAACTTAAAAACTCAATTGAGAATACTACCAGCAGAGTAGAACACTTAGAAGATAGAACATCAGACAATGTAGACAAAGTATTTCAACTTGAAAAGAACATAGACATCTCAGCAAGACTGTTAAGAAACCATGAGCAGAACATCCAAGAAATATGGGATAACATAAAGAGACCAAACTTAGGAGTCATTGGGATACAGGAAGGTATAGAGGTCCAAACCAAAGGAATGAGCAATCTATTCAATGAAATAATACGAGAAAACTTCCCAGACTTGAAGAATGAGACAGAATCCCAAATCCTAGAAGCCTACAGGACGCCGAATGTGCAAAATCATAAGAGATCCACACCTAGACACATTATAATGAAGATGCCCAACATACAGAATAAGGAGAGAATTTTAAAAGCTACAGGAGAAAGGAAGCAGATTACATTTAGAGGTACGCCAATCAGGATAACAGCTGATCTTTCAACACAGACTCTGAAAGCTAGAAGATCCTGGAATAACATATTTCAAACACTGAAAGAAAATGGGTTACAACCAAGAATTGTGTATACAGTGAAATTAAGCTTCAGGATGGAAGATGAAATTAAAACCTTCCACGATAAACAAAAGTTAAAAGAATTTGCAGCTAGAAAACCATCTCTTCAAAACATCCTTGGCAAAACATTACAGGAAGAGGAAATGGAAAATAACAATGAAAACCAACAGTGGGAGGTAGGACAGTAAAGGGGGGAAAATAATCAAAGAGAAAAACAAACCATGTTTAGTAACATAAATAAACAAATATGGCTGGAAGAACAACCCATATCTCCATAATAACCCTAAATGTTAATGGCTTAAACTCACCAATTAAGAGACACAGGCTAGTAGAATGGATCACAAAACAAGACCCAACAATATGCTGCCTACAGGAGACACATTTGATAGGAAAAGACATACATAGACTGAAGGTGAAAGGTTGGGAAAAATCATATCACTCATATGGACTTCGGAAACAAGCAGGAGTGTTCATACTCATATCAAATAAAATAGATTTCAAGCTAAAGTTAATCAAAAGGGATAAAGAGGGACACTACATATTGCTCAAGGGAACAATACACCAACAAGACATAACAATCATAAATATATATGCTCCAAAAAATGGTGCAGCTATGTTCATCAAACAAACTCTTCTCAAGTTCCAGTGTATAATAGACCACCATACAATAATCATGGGAGACTTCAACACACCTCTCTCACCACTGGACAGATCTTCCAAACAAAAGTTGAATAAGGAAACTATAGAACTCAATAACACAATTAATAACCTAGACTTAATTGACATATATAGAATATACCACCCAACATCAAACATTTACACTTTTTTCTCAGCAGCACATGGATCCTTCTCAAAAATAGATCATATATTATGTCACAGGGCAACTCTTAGACAATATAAAGGAGTAGAGATAATACCATGCATCTTATTTGATCATAATGGAATGAAACTGAAAGTCAACGATAAAAGAAGGAAGGAAAAATCATGTATCACTTGGAGAATGAACAATAGGTTACCGAATGATCAGTGGGTTATAGAAGACATCAATGAGGAAATTAAAATATTCTTAGGGATAAATGAATGCACAGACACAACATATCGGAATCTATGGGACACAATGAAAGCAGTTCTAAGAGGAAAATTCATTGCTTGGAGTTCATTCCTTAAAAAAAGAAAAAACCAACAAATAAATGATCTCATACTTCATCTCAAAATCCTAGAAAAAGAAGAGCAAAACAACAGCAAAAGAAGTAGAAGGCAAGAAATAATTAAAATCAGAGCTGAAATTAATGAAATCAAAACAAAAGAAACAATTGAAAAAATTGACAAAACTAAAAGTTGGTTCTTTGAAAAAATAAATAAAATCGACAGACCCTTAGCGATGCCAGCGAAGAGAAGAAGAGAGAGAACTCAAATTACTAGCATACGGGATGAAAAAGGCAATATCACAACAGACACTTCAGAAATACAGAAGATAATCAGAAATTATTTTGAATCCTTATACTCCAATAAAATAGAAGACAGTGAAGGCATCGATAAATTTCTTAAGTCATATGATCTGCCCAGATTGAGTCAGGAGGATATAGACAACCTAAACAGACCAATATCAATTGAGGAAATAGAAGAAACCATCAAAAGACTACCAACTAAGAAAAGCCCAGGACAGGATGGGTATACAGCAGAGTTTTACAAAACCTTTAATGAGGAACTAATACCAATACTTTTCAAGCTATTTCAGGAAATATAAAAAGAGCGAGAACTTCCAAATTCATTCTACGAGGCCAACATCACCCTGATTCCTAAACCAGACAAAGATACTTCAAAGAAAGAAAACTACAGACCAATATCTCTAATGAACCTAGATGCAAAAATCCTCAATAAAATTCTGGCGAATCGGATACAAAAACATATCAAAAAAATTGTGCACCATGATCAAGTAGGATTCATCCCTGGGATGCAAAGCTGGTTCAATATACGGAAATCAATAAATGTTATTCACCACATCAATAGACTTAAATATAAGAACCATATGATCATCTCGATAGATGCAGAAAAAGCATTTGACAAAGTACAGCATCCTTTTATGTTCAAAACTCTAGAAAAACTAGGGATAACAGGAAGATACCTTAATATTGTAAAAGCAATCTATGCTAAGCCTCAGGCTAGCATCATTCTGAATGGAGAAAAATTGAAGGCATTCCCTCTAAAATCTGGGATGCCCTCTCTCACCACTTCTGTTCAACATAGTTCTCGAAACACTGGCCAGAGCAATTAGACAGATGAAAAAAATTAAAGGCATAAAAATAGGAAAAGAAGAACTTAAATTATCACTATTTGCAGTGACATGATTCTATAACTAGCAGACCCAAAAGGGTCTACAAAGAAACTATTAGAGCTAATAAATGAATTCAGCAAAGTGGCAGGATATAAAATCAACACGCATAAATCAAAGGCATTCCTGTATATCAGCGACAAATCCTCTGAAATGGAAATGAGGACAACCACTCTATTCACAATATCCTCATAAAAAATAAAATACTTGGGAATCAACCTAACAAAAGAGGTGAAAGACTTATACAATGAAAACTACAGAACCCTAAAGAGAGAACTAGAAGAAGATCTTAGAAGATGGAAAAATATACCCTGTTCATGGATAGGCAGAACTAACATCATCAAAATGGCGATATTACCAAAAGTTCTCTATAGGTTTAATGCAATGCCAATCAAAATCCCAATGGCATTTCTTGTAGAAATAGAGAAAGCAATCATGAAATTCATATGGAAAAATAAAAGACCCAGAATAGCAAAAACAACTCTAAGCAGGAAATGTGAATCAGGCTGTATAGCGATACCAGACTTCAAATTACACTACAGAGCAATAGTAACAAAAACAGCATGGTACTGGTACCAAAACAGGCGAGTGGATCAATGGTATAGAATAGAGGACACAGAAACCAATCCACAAAACTACAACTATCTTATATTTGATAAAGGGGCTAAAAGCATGCAATGGAGGAAGGATAGCATCTTCAACAAATGGTGCTGGGAAAACTGGAAATCCATATGCAACAAAATGAAACTGAATCCCTTTCTCTCGCCATGCACAAAAGTTAACTCAAAATGGATCAAGGAGCTTGATATCAAATCAGAGACACGGCGTCGGATAGAAGAAAAAGTTGGCTACAATCTACATACTGTGGGGTCGGGCTCCAAATTCCTCAATAGGACACCCATAGCACAAGAGTTAGTAACTAGAATCAACAAATGGGACTTACTCAAACTAAAAAGTTTTTTCTCTGCAAAAGAAACAATAAGAGAGGTAAATAGGGAGCCTACATCCTGGGAACAAATCTTTACTCCTCACACTTCAGATAGAGCCCTAATATCCAGAGTATACAAAGAACTCAAAAAATTAGACAATAAGATAACAAATAACCCAATCAACAAATGGGCCAAGGACCTGAACAGATACTTCTCAGAGGAGGACATACAATCAATCAACAAGTACATGGAAAAATGCTCACCATCTCTAACAGTCAGAGAAATGCAAATCAAAACCACCCTAAGATACCATCTCACTCCAGTAAGATTGGCAACCATTATGAAGTCAAACAACAACAAGTGCTGGCGAGGATGTGGGGAAATGGGTACACTTGTACATTGCTGGTGGGACTGCAAATTGGTGCAGCCAATTTGGAAAGCAGTATGGAGATTTCTTGGAAAGCTGGGAATGGAACCACCTTTTGACCCAGCTATTCCCCTTCTCGGTCTATTCCCTAAAGACCTAAAAAGAGCATGCTACAGGGACACTGCTACATCGATGTTCATAGCAGCACAATTCACAATAGCAAGACTGTGGAACCAAACTAGATGCCCTTCAATAGACGAATGGATAAAAAAATGTGACATTTATACACAATGGAGTATTACTCTGCATTAAAAAATGACAAAATCACAGAATTTGCAGGGAAATGGATGGCATTAGAGCAGATTATGCTAAGTGAAGCTAGCCAATCCCTAAAAAATAAATGCCAAATGTCTTCTTTGATATAAGGAGAGTAACTAAGAACAGAGTAGGGATGAAGAGCATGAGAAGAAGATTAACATTACACAGGGATGAGAGGTGGGAGGGAAAGGGAGAGAGAAGGGATATTGCATGGAAATGGAAGGAAACCCTCAGGGTTATACGAAATTACATACAAGAGGAAGTGAGGGGAAAGGGAAAAAATACAAGGGGGAGAAATGAATTACAAGAAACGGGGTAGAGAGAGAAGACGGGAGGGGAGGGGAGGGGAGGGGAGGGGAGGGGGATAGCAGATGATAGGAAAGGCAGCAGAATACAACAGACACTAGTATGGCAATATGTAAATCAATGGATGTGTAACTGATGTGATTCTGCAATCTGTATACGGGGTAAAAATGGGAGTTCATAACCCACTTGAATCAAAGTGTGAAATATGATATATCAAGAACTATGTAATGTTTTGAACACCAACAATAAAAATTAAAAAAAGGTGGATTCAATCTATTACCCATGTATGCTGTTTGGTGAGGTGGGTGGTTCTGGAGTGACCTTGTGCTGTGTCTGGAGCTCAGTCTGGTGACCCACAAGCAAACCCTCTGTGTTCTTTGCTGCCTTCCATCTGCACAGAGAGCACTCGTGTGGCTGAGACTGCTGTCTGCACCCAGAGAAACTGCACAGCCCAGCCTTCCATGTGTGCAGAGAGCACCCATGTGGCCCTATTTTTTTTCAAATTTCTATGATACTGGGCAGGATTCATCTTTTACTTAGCCTTACTGTGCTCGACAGGTTTGCGACTTGTCAGTTCAATGGTTCACTGTCAGGAACAGTTTGTATTTTAAGGTTTCCCTTCATCATGGCTTATTGATGTGAATGAAAATTGAGCTGAAAATCAAACAGGGTTGGCAGGAGGTTCTTGAAACTTCACATAATCAGTTCTCAGTGGGCACTCTCTGGTTTCTTTCTTTTGAAGGTAGTCCAAAGCTGAAGCATGCAAAAGCAACTGTATCCCAGAGCCCTTAAGGAGAAAACAGAGAAACATGTATGTACTGAAATAATTCTCACAACAATTTGATCATATTTCTTTGATACTGTGTAGTATTCATCTTTTAGCTTGCTCCACTAGGCTCCCCGAGGTTGTCACTTAGGATCAATGGTTCTCTAAACAGGTAAGGGTTAGTGTTATGGTTATGGCTAGCTTTAGAGCTAGTGTTAGGTTTAGAGTTTGTTTTGTTCAAATTTCTTTGATACTGGGAAGATTGATCTTTTACCTAGCCTTACTATTCACCCCATTTTTGGGTCTTCTCGGTTCAATGGTTCACTGTTGGGAATACTTGTTTTTAATGTCTCACTTCATTTTTAACTATATGGGTAAATGCATATGGAGCTGTAAATCAGAGGGTTGGTGCTAGCTGGTTGAAACTTCACATACTAAATCAGTTGTCTGTGGGCACTCTCTGGTTTTTTTCTTGTAAAAGTATCAATAAGCTGAAGCATGTAAAACAACTTTATCCAAGAGCACTTTAGGAGAAAACAGGGCAATACGCAGGTACTGAAATGCCTCCCCCAATTATTTGGTCAGATTTCTTTGATACTGTGCAGGATTCATCTTTAAACATGATCCATAGTTTCCCCAAGTTTAAAACTTTTATGATCAAAGGTTTTCTTAACAGGTTAGGCTTAGGGTTAAGTTAGAGTTATGGAAAGTGTTAGAACTAGTGTTAGGTTTAGAGTTAGTTTTTTTCAACTTTTTGGATACTGGGCAGGATTTATCTTTTTCATATTTTTAGTATAATCCCTAAGTTTGGGTCTTCTAGTAAAAGGGTTTGCTCTCAGGAGCAGTATTAATTTTCATCTTTCACTTCATTTTGTCCTACAGGGGTGAATGGAAATGGAGCTGGACTCAAACAGGGTTTGTGCTAGCTGCTTGAAACTTCACACAGTCAATCAGTATTAAGTTAGGGCCAGGATTACAGCTAGTGTTTTGTTAGAGTTAGATTGTTCAAATTTCTTTGATACTGGGCAGGATTCAACTTTTACCTAACATTACTATATTCTCTAGGTTTGGGCCTCTTGGGTCAAGTGTTTGCTCTCCTGAACAGTTTGTATTTTACGTTTTCATTTCATTTTGACCTATGCGTATAAATGGAAACGGAGCTGGAAATCCAATAGGGTTTGTGCTAGCTACTTCAAACCTCACACACTCAATCAGTTTTCTATGGGCTTTCTCTGGTTTATTCCTTGTAAAAGTAGCCCTAAGCTGAAGCATGCAAAGCAACTTTATGTGAGAGCACTTTAGGAGAAAACAGGGAAATGTGCATGTACTGAACTACCTCCCCAATTATTTGGTCAGATTTCTTTGATATTGTGAAAGATTCATCTATTAGCCTACCCAACTTGGCTCCCCAAGTGTGGGACTTCTAGGATCAAAGGGACTCTAAACAGGTTAAGGTTAGTGTTAGAGTTAGTGTTAGGACTAGGATTATACCTAGTGTTAAGGTAAGAGTTTTGTTTTCAAATTTCTATGATACTGTGCAGGATTCATATTTTTCCTATTTTGACTCTACTCTAAATTTTTGGGCCTCCTACATAAAGGGTTTTCTTTCAGGAACAGTTTCAATTTTCATGTTTCTCTTTTTTTCCCTATAGGGGTGAATGGAAATGAAGCTGGATATTGAACAGGGTTTGGGCTAGCTGCTTGAAACTTTCACACACTCCATCAATTTTCAGTGAGCCTAATCTGGTGTTTGCCGTGGAAGTGGCCCTAAACTGAAGTAGAAAGTAACAGCTTTATGTCTGAGTGCTTTAGGAGCCAGCAGAATACCCATGTACTGAAAGAGCTTCAAAAATTTTTGGTCAAATTAATTTGATACTGTACAGGATTCATCCTTGATATAGCCTTAGGATGCTCCCCAAGTTTGGGCCTTCAAGGTTCAATGGTTCAGTGTCAGGAACAGTATGAATTTTTAGGTTTCAATTCATAGTGGCCTATAGGTGAGAATTGCAATGGAGCTGGAAATCAAACAGGGTTGGTGCTAGCTGCATGAAACTTCACACACCCAATCAGCTCTCTGTGGGCACTCTTTGGTTGTTCTTTGTGAAAGCACCTTAAGCTGAAGCATGGAAAACCATTTATCCATGTTCACTTTAAGAAAAAAAAACAGGAAAATATGAATGTACTGAAATACCTCTTTCATTTTGTACCAAATTCTTTGATACTGCACAAGATTCATCTGTTAAGGTGTGCTGCTAGGGTCCCCAAGTTTGGGACTTCTATGATCATAGGTTCTCTAAGCAGGTTAGAATTAGGTTAGGGTTGGTCTAGATCTAGTGTTAGAGTTATAGTGAGTTTTGTTCAAATTCATTTGATACTTGGCATAATTCATCTTTTACCTAGCCTTAGTAATTTCCCCAGGTTTGGGCCTTATCCCTTCAATGGTTTGCTATCACGAACAGTTTGTATTTTAAGGTTTCCTTCATTTTGACCTATACGGGTAAATGGAAATGGAACTTGAAATCAAACAGGGTTGGTTCTCACTGCTTAAAACTACATACACTCAATCAGTTCTATGTGGGCACTTTCTGATTTCTTCCTTGTGAAAGTTTCCCAAAGCTGAAGCATGCAAAAACATCTTTATCTGAAAGTACTGTAGGAGACAACAGGGAAATATATATGTACTGAACTACCTCCCCAAATTATTTGACCAGATTTCTTTGATACTGCACAAGATTCATCTGTTAGCTTGCACCACTAGGCTCCCTTAATTTGGGACTTCAATTATAAAAGGTTCTCTAAACAGATTAGGGTTAGGTTTATGGTTAGCGTAAGGGCTAGGTTTAAAACAAGTGTTAGGGTTAGAGTCAGTTTTGTTCATGTATCTTTGATACTGGGCAGGATTTATCTTTTACCTAACCTCACAATGTTCCCTGGTTTGGGACTTCTTGGTTAAATGGTTTGCTATCAGAAACAGTTTGTATTTTAAGATTTCACTTTATTTTGAACTATTTTGGTTAAGAGAAATGGAGCACGGAATCAAACAGGGTTGGTGCTAGCTGCTTGAAACTGCACACACTCAATCAGTTTTCTGTGGGCACTCTCTTGTTCCTTATGAATGTTGCCCTCAGATGAAACATGCAATGCAACTTATCCCAGAGCACTTTTGGAGAAATCAAGGAAGTATGCATGTACTGAAACACTTCACCCAATTATTTGCTCAGATTTCTTTGATACTGTGCAGGATTTATCTGATAGCTTACCCCACTAGGCTCCCTTAGTTTGGGACTTCTATGATCAAATGTTCTCTAAACAGGCTAGGGTGAGCTGTAGGGTTAGGATTAAGGATAGATCTAGTTTTAGGTTTACAGTAGTTTTGTTCAAATTTCTTTGATACTAGGCAGGATTTATCTTTTACCTAGCCTTAGTATGTTACCAAGATTTGGGCCTTCTAGGTTCACTGGTTGGCTGTCAGTATTTCAGTTTTTATCTTAAGGTTTCACTTCATTTTGACCTATATGGGTAAATGGAAATGGAGCTGGAAATCAAACAGGGTTTTTGCTAGCTGCTTGAAAGTTCACACTCTCAGTTCTCTGTGAGGATGCTCTGGTTTTATCCTTGTGAAAGTATCCCAAAGATAAAGCATGCAAATACAACACTATGTGAGAGCATTTTATGAAACAAAGGAAAATATGCCTGTACTGAACTACCTCCCACAATCATTTGGTCAGATTTCTTTGATACTGGGCAGGATTCATCTGTTAGCTTTCCCCATTAGGCTCCTCAACTTTGG
Organism: Marmota monax; assembly: GCF_021218885.2. NCBI lineage: Eukaryota > Metazoa > Chordata > Mammalia > Rodentia > Sciuridae > Marmota > Marmota monax. The sequence goes on from NW_026693786.1 coordinate 3,506,355, forward strand.
GACTTTTATGATCAAAGGTTCTCTAATCAGGTTAGGTTTAGGCTTATGGTTAGAGTTAGGTCTAGTGTTAGGGTTAGAATTTGTCTTCTTCAAATTTCTTTGATACTGGACAAGATACATTTTTACCTAGCCTTACTATGTTTCCCAGCTTTCGGCCTTCTCGGTTCAATTCTTTCGTAACAGGAACAATTTGTATTTTATGTATTCACTTCATTTTGACCTACATGGGTAAATGGACATGGAGCTGGAAATCAAACAGGGTTGGTGCTAACTGCTTGAAACTTCACACACTCAATCAGTTCTCTGTGGTCACTCTCTGGTTTGTTCCTTGTGAAATTAGTAATAAGCTAAAGCATGCAATACAAATTTATCTGATAACACTTTAGGAGAAAACAGGGAAATATGCTTGTACTGAAATAGCTCCCCCAATTATTTTGTCAGATATCTTTAAACTGCCCATGATTCATCTGTAAGCTTGCCCCACTAGACTCCCCAATTTTGAAACTTCTATGATCAAATGTTCTCTAAACAGATTAGGTTTAGTGTTAGACCTAGTGTTAGGACTAGGTTAGACCTGGTGTTAGGGTTAGAGTTAGTTTTTTAAAAAATTTCTTTGATACTGGGCAGGATTCACCTTTTTCCTATTTTTACTGTACCCCAAATTGTTGGGCCTCCTACGTAAAAGGGTTTTCTCTCAGGAAGAGTTTCAATTTTCATGTTTCTCTTCTTTTTGCCCTATAGGGGTGAATGGATATGAAGCTAGAAATCAAACAGGGTTTGTGCTAGTTGCTTGAAACTTCTCACACTCAATCAGTTCTCAGTGAGCATTCTCTGGTTTGTTTCCTCTGAAGTATCCCTAAGCGGAAGTAGAAAGAAACAGCTTTATCTCTGAGTGCTTTAGGAGCAAGCAAAATATACATGTACTAAAAGAGCTTAAATTTTTTTGGTCGGATTATATTGATACTGTACAGGATTCATCCTTGCCCACCCTTAATAGGGTCCCTGAGTTTGGGCCTTCAAGGTTCAATGGTTCAGTATCAGGAACAATTTGAATTTTTAGTTTTCACTACATTATGGCTATAGGTGTGAATGGAAATGGAACTGGAAATCAAACAGGGTTTGTGCTAGCTGCATGAAACTTCACACATTCAATCACTTCACTATGGGCTTGCTCTGGTTTGTTCCTTGTGAAAGTACCTTAAGCTGAAGCATGAAAAATCAATTTATCCAAGAGCACTTTAGGAGAAAACAGGGGAAATAGGCATGTACTGAAACACCTTCCCCAATTATTGGTCAGATTTTTTTGATACTGGGTAGGATTCATCTGTTACCTTGCCTTCTAGGCACCACAAGTTTGGGACTTTTAAGATCAAGCCCTATGAACAGGAAAGGCTTAGTTTTAGGATTAGGGTTAGGGCTAGGGTTAGAACTAATGTTCGGGTTAGAGTTAGTTTTGTTCAAATTTCTTTGATACTGGTCATGATTCATCTTTTATCTAGCATTAACATGTTTACCATGTTGGACCTTCTCAGTTCAAGGTTCACTGTTAGGAACAGTTTGTGTTTTAAGGTTTCACTTCATCTTGACTTCTATGGGTTAGTGTTAGGATTAGGGCTATGGCTCGGTTTTGTTTTAGGGCTAGGACTAGGGTTAGGGCTACATTTTGAATTAGGGATAGGGTTAGGGCTAGTGTTAGTGTGAGGTTTAGGCTTAGGGTTAGGGATAGAGTTAGGGTTAGATCCAGGGTTAGGGTTCGGGTTAGCTTTAGTGTTATAGTTAAAGATAGGGTCAGAACTAGGGAAACGGCTAGGATGAGAGTTAGATTTAGATTTATGACTAGGCTTAGGGTTAGGGTTAGGGTTAGGGTTAAAGCTATTTAGGGCTAGGATTAGGGCTAGGGTTAGGCCTAGGGGTAGGGCTAGGATTAGGATTAGAATTGGTTTTAGGATTAAGTTTAGGGGAATGGGTGAAGTTATAACTAGCTTTAGGGCTAGGGTGAGGGTTAGAATTAGAATTAGTGGTAGGGTTAGTGTTTCGATTAGGATTAAGGCTAGGTTTAGGGCTAGGGTTTTTGTTAGGTTCAGGGCTAGAACTAGGACTATGTTTAGGGTAAAGGTCAGGTTTACAGTTAGGGGTATTAATAGGGTTAAGGTCAGGGTTAGCATTTGGTAAAGGTCAACGTTTAGGATTAGGGCTTGAATTAGTGTTAGATTCAGGCTTATGGTTAGGGTAATAGATAGGGTTAGGTTTAGGTTTCAGTTAAGGTTTATGGTAATGGATGGGTTAGGTTTAGCAATAGGGTTAAGGTTAGCATTTGGTTAGGATTATGTTTAATATAATGGATAGATTTAGAGCTAGCGTTAGGGCTAGGTTATTGTTTGGTTTAAGTCTAGGATTATAGTTAGGTTTAGGGATAGGGCTATGGTTTGGTTTATGGAAAGTGTGACGTTTAGGGCTAGGGTTATGGTTATGTTAGGGTAAGTGTTTGAGCTAGATTTAGGGCTAGGGCGAGGGTTAGGTTTATGTTTAGGTCTAGGGATATGTTTATGTTTATGTTTTGGTTTAGGATTTGGGTTATGGCTAGAGTTTTCATTACAGTTAGGGTTAGGTTTAGGGTAATGGATGTTAGATTTAGGGTTAGGGTTAGGGCATAGATTAGGGCTAGTTTTAGGATTAGGTTTAGTGTATGGCTTAATGTTTCTTCTAGGTTTAGGGCTTTGCTGAGGTTTAGGTTTATGGTTAGGTCTTGGGATACGTTTATGTTTAGGGTTAGGTTTAGTGTTGGGGATAGGATTATAATTAGGGTTAGGGTTAGGGTAATAGACAGGCTGAGAATTAAAGTTTGAGCTAGGATTAAGGTTAGGATAAAAGCTAGGATTAGGGTTATGGTTTAGGATAGGGCTAGGGTAATGTTTAGGGTAAGGGTTTGGCTTTGAACTAGGGTTAGGTCTAAGGCAAGGTTTAGTGTTAGGGTTAGATTTAGGGCTAGGGTTAGGGTTAGGGTTATGCTTATGGCTAAGTTTAGGCCTAGGATTGTGGCTAGGTTTTGTGTTAGGTTTAGGGCTAGGGTTAGGACTATGGTTAGGGTTAGGACTACTGATAGGGTTAAGATTAGGGTTAAAATAGGGTTAGGGCTAGGGTTATGTTTAGGGCTGGTATTAGTGTTAGGGTTATGGCTAGGTCTAGTGTTAGGATTAGGTTTTGGGTTAGGGTCAGGTTTAGAGTTAGGGTCAGGGTCAGTGTTCTGGATAGGATTAGGGTTAGGTTTAGAGCCAGAATTAGGACTAGTATTAGTTCTAGGTGTAGGGTAAGTGTTTAGTTTAGGTTAAGGGTTATTGTTAGGGCTAGATCTAGGATTTTGTTTAGGTCTAGGGCTAGAATTATAGCTATATTTAGGATTAGTTTTGGGTCTAGATTTAGTGTTAGGGTTAGGTATAGTTATAGCATTACTGGTAGGGCTAGTGTTAGGGTTTGGTTTTGGGTTAGGGTTAGGTTTAGACCTATGGTTACTGTTAGGATCAGAATAAGGATCAGCATTAGGGTTAGAACTAGAATGAGGGCTAGGTTTAGGACTAGTAATACTGTTAGTGTTTATGTTAGGCTAAGGATTAGGGTTAGGACTAGGGTTAGCATTTGGTTTAGGGTTTGGCTTAGGCTAAGGGATAGGGTTGGAGCTAGGTTTAGGGTTAGGGTGAGGGCTAGTGTTAGGGTTTAGATTAGGGTTTAAGCTTGGGTTAGGACTAGAACTAGGGGTAGGTTTTGTGTTAGTGTTAGGGCTAGGGTTATGACAATGACTAATATACAAACTAGGGTTACGATTAGGGCTAGTATTAGGGTTAGGGTTAAGGCTAGATCTAGTTTCAGGGTTAATTTAAAGTTAGGGTGATGTTTAGAGCTAGGATTAGTGTTAGGATCAGCATCAGGGTCAGGGTTATTTTTAGAGTTAGGGTTAGGGCTAGGTGTAGGTTTATAGTTTGGTTTAGGTTAAGGGTTAGGGTTAGGGAAATTGCTTGGTTTTGTTTTATGGCTAGGCCTAGGGGTAAGGAAAGTTTTAGATTAGCATTATTGTTAGGGCTAATGTTAGAGTTAGGATTAGCATTATGGTTATGGTTAAATTTAGAGTTAGGTTTAAATTTAGAGTTAGGTTTAAATCCAGGGTTGGGCTAGGGCTAAGGATGGAACTAGGGAGAGGGTTAGGGCAAGAGTTAGAGTTAGTCTTAAGGCTAGGTTTAGGGTTAGGATAGGACTAAATTAGGGTTAGTGCTAGGCTTAGTTTAGTGTTAGGCCTAGGGTTAAGGCAAGGGTTATGGTTAGGTTTAAGATTATGGTTAGGTTTAGGGTTATGGTTAGGTTTAGGGTAAGGGATATGGTTATAGGTAGGTTTAGGGCTAGGGCAAGGTTTAGAATTAGGGTTAAACCTCGGGTTATGGTTTGGGTTAGGACTAAGGCTAGGTTTAGGGCCAGGATTAGGGCTAGGGCTAATTTCAGTTCCAGTTTTACAGTTAAAGACATTTTTAGGGTTAGGTTAAATGTAGTGTAAGGGTTAGGTTTAGGGTTAGGGTCAGGTTTAGAGCTAAGGGTATTGTTTGGGTCAGGGTTGCGATTAGTGTTTGGGATAGGTTAAGGTTTAAATTTAGGGCTCAAATTAGCATAGGGTTAGGATTAGAATAATGATATAGTTAGGTTTAGGTTTCAAGTTAGGTTTAGGGTAATGAATAGGGTTAGGATTAGGGATATATATGGTAAGGTTTGGGCCTGGGGTAGCATTAGGGTTAGGATTATGGTTAGGGTAATGGATAGGGTTAGAGCTAAGATTATGATTATTCTTAGTGCTAGGTTTAGGGTTAAGGTTAGGGTTAGGGTTAAAGCTCAGTTTAGGGCTCAGATTAGGCTAGGTTTTGGGTTAAGTTAAGGCTAGGGTTAGGGTTATGGCTAATGCAAGTACTAGGGTTACAATTAGGGCTAGTTTTAGGGTTAGGGTTAGGGCTAGGTCTAGTGTTATGTTTAGGGTTATGTTTAGGGTGATGTTTAAGGCTAGGTTTACTGTTAGCATCAAAATCAGGGTTAGGGTTAGTTTTAGGGTTCTGCTTAAAACTCGAATTAGGGCTAGGGTTAGGGCTAGGTGTAGGGTTAGTGTTTGGTTTAGTTTAAGGGTTAGGGTTATGGATCTGTCTCAGTTATGTATTAGGGCTAGGGCTAGAGCTAGGGCTAGGTTTAGGAGTAGCATTAGGGTTAGGGTTAGGGTTAGTGTTAGGTTTAGGCTTAGGCTTTGCATTAGTGTTAGATTTAGAGTTAGGGTTAGATCTAGGGTTAGGGCTAGGGCTAAGGAAATGGCTAGGATTAGGCCTAGGTTTAGGTCTAGGTTTTGGGTTCCAGTAAGGAATAGGGTTAGAACTAGTTTTAGGGCTAGGGAGAGAGTTAGACTTAGTTTTAGGGCTAGGGTTAGGATTAGGGTTAGGGATAGGACTGAGGTAGGTCTATGATTAGGGATAGGGTTGGTTTTATGTTAGGCCTAGGTTTAAGGTTAGGGTTATGATGAAGGCTATGTTTAGGGCTAATATGGGCTAGGGTTTGTGTTTGGGTTAGGGCTAGGATTATATCTAGAGCTAATGTCAGGTCTAGGGTTATGGTTATGGATAGTTTTAGGGTTAGGTTTTGGTTATGCCTAATGTAAGGATTAGGTTTAGGGTAAGGGTTAGGTTAGAGCTACGGGAATTATTATGATCAGGGTCATGGTTAGGGTTTCTTTTAGGTTTGAGTTTAGGGTTAGGGCTCAAATTGCTATTAGGGTCATGGTTAGGGTAATGATAGGGTTAGATTTAGGGTACAGGTTAGGTTTAGGATAACTGATAGTGTTGGGGTTACTGATAGGTTTGGGGTTAGGCCTAGGGTTAGCATTAGGGAAAGGGTTATGTTTAGAGTAATGGATACAGTTAGAGTTAATGTTAGGGCTAGGGTTATGGTTAGGATTAGGTCTTGAGATAGGGTTAGGTCTAAAGTTAGCATTAGTGTATGGATTATGATTAGGGTAATGGATACAATTAGAGCTAAGGTTATAGCTAGACTTATGGTTAGGTTTAGGTCTTGAGTTTGTGTTAGTATATGGGTTAGAACTAGGGTTAGGGTTAGTGTTATGTTTAGTGTAAGAGTTAGGCTCTGAGGTATGATTAGGGTTAGAGCAAGGGTTAAGTTCAGGGTTGTATTTAGGGATAGGATTAAGGTAGGTTTAGGGTTAGGGTAAGGGTTAGGGAAATGGTTATAATTTTAGGGTTAGGGTTAGGGTAATAAATACGGTTAGATGTAGGTTTAGGGTTAGGGACAGGGTTAGATTTAAGTTTAGGGTTAGGTCTATGGTTATGTTTAGGTTTATGGTAAGGGTTAGTGTTTGATCTATGGTTAGGGCTATAGCGAGTATTAGTTTAGGGTTAGGTCTAGGGTTAGTTTTCTGTTTAGGGTTAGGATTATGGTAAGGATTAAGGCTAGGGTTAAAATTAGGTTTAGGTTTAGGGTTAGGGTAATGGGTTTGGAGCTAGGATTAGGGCTAGGGTTAAGGTTAGAATTAGGACTAGGATTAGTGTTAGATTCAGGGATAGTTCTAGGTTTATGTTTATAGTAATGGTTAGGTTTTGAGCTAGGGTTAGGACTAAGGCGAGGGTTAGCTTTGGGTTAGGGCTAGGGTTAGGTTTAGGGTTATGCTTAGGCCTAGGTTAAGGCCTGGGATTAGCTCTAGGTTATATGTTAGGTTTAGGCCTAGGGTTAAAGATGTGAGTAATGTAAGAGCTAGCATTATGATTAGGGCTAGTTTTAGTGTTAGGGTTATGTCAAGATCTAGTGTTGGGTTTAGATTTTCAGTTAGGGTCAGGTTTAGAAGTAGGTTTACTGTTAAAGGCAGAGTCAGTGTTTGGGTTAGAGTTCAAATTAGGGTTACAGCCAGAATTAGGACTAGGTTTACGTGTAGGGGTAGGGTTAATGTTTGTGTTAGGATAAGGGTTATTGTTAGGCCTATGACTAGGTTTTTGTTTAGGTCTAGGGCTAGAGATAAGGCTAGATTTAGGATTAGGTCTAGGTCCAGGGCTAGTGTTAGGTTTTAGTCTAGTATTAGGGTCAGGTTTAGAACTAGGGTTTGTGTTAGGGTCAGGAAATGTGTCAGGGTTAGTGTTCGGGTTTGGGATAGGATTAGAGCTAGAATGAGGGCTAGGTTCAGGACTACTAATAAGGTTAGGATTTTTGTTAGCCTAAGGATTAGGCATAGGTCTAGGGCTACCATTAGGGTTAGGGTTATTCATAGGGTAAAAGATAGCCTTAGAGCTAGGGTTAGGGCTAGAGTTAGGGTTAGGGATAAATCTATGTTTAGGGCTCGAATTAGGGCTAGTTTTTGTGTTAGCGTTAGGGCTAATTGTTAGGGCAATGGCTAATGTAAGAACTAGGGTTAAAATGAGGGTTAGTTTTAGGGTTAGGTTTATGGGTAGCTCTAGTGTTAGGGTTAGGTTCAAGGTTAGGATGATATTTAGAGCTAGAGTTAATGTTAGGATTTGAGTCAGGGTCAGGGTTAGGGTTAGGACTCGAATTAGGAATAGGTTTACTTTAAGGTTTCAGTTTAAGGTTAGGAGGGTGTTTAGAGCTAGGGTGAGTGTTAGGATATGAGTCAGGGTCAGGGTTAGATTTAAGGTTAGGATTAGGACTCGAATTAAGGCTATGGTTAGGTCTAGATGTAGCATTAGGGTTTGGTTTAAGTTAAGGTTTAGGGTTAGGGCTATTGCTCAGTTTTGTTTTACTGCTAGGGTTAGGGTTAGGGCTATTTTTACAATTAGCATTAGGGTTAGGGTTAGTGTTAGTGTTAGGCTTAGGCTTAGGGTTAAGGTTAGATTTAGAGTTAGGTTTAGATCTAGGGTTAGGGCTAGGACTAAGGATAGGGCTAGGGTTAGGGTTATAGTAAGAGATAGTGTTAGAACTAGCAATAGGGCTAGTGTAAGAATTAGAGTTAGTCTCCAAGCTAAAGTTAGGGTTTAGGTTAGTGATAGGTCTAGAATTAAGGCTAGGATTAGGGTTAGGGTTAGTGTTCAGCTTAAGCATAGAGTTAGGGTTAGATGTAGGATTAAGTTTAGGGTAAGGGATGGTGTTATAGCTAGGTTGAGAAGTAGGCTGATGTTTAGAATTAGGGTTAGGGCTATGGTTAGGGTTAGGATATTGATTAAGTTTAGGGCAATATAATGGCTAGGGTTTGTGTTATGGTTAGGCCTAGGATTAGAAGTATGGCTAATTTCAGGTCTAAAATTATTCTTAAAGATAGTTTTAGATTTAGGATTATGGCTATATCTAGTGTAAGGTTTAGGTTAGGGTCGGGTTTAGGGATAGGCCTATTATTATGGTCAAGGTTCGGGTTAGGGTTTGGGATAGGTTAAGGCTTAAAGTTAGGAATAGAATTAGCTATAGGGTTAGGGTTAGGATAATGTTAGGCTTAATATTAGGATTCGTGTTAGGTTTAGGTAAATGGATAGGGATAGGTTTAGAGATAAGTTTAGCATTAGGGTTAGGGTTAGGGTTATTATAATGGATAGAGTTAGAGCTAGGGTTAGGGCGAGGCTTCTGGTTATGATTAGGGCTAGGGTTAGGGTTAGGGTTAAGGTTAGGTTTAAAGCTTGGGTTAGGGCTCAGATTAGGGCTAGGTTTTGTGTTAAGTTAGTGCTAGGGTTAGGGTTATGGCTAATGTAAGTACCAGGGTTATGATTGGGGATAATTTTAGGGTTGAGATTAGGGCTAGGTTTAGTGTTAGGGTTAGGTTTAGGGTTAGGGTTATGTTTAGAGCTAGGGTTAGTGTTAGTGTCAGAGTGAGGGTCAGGGTTAATTTTAGTGTTTGGCTTAAAACTCAAAATAGGGCTAGGGTTAGGGGTAGGTGTATGGTTAGGGTTTTGTTTAGTTTAATGGTTAGTGTTAGAGCTATGGCTCGGTTTTGTTTTAGGGCTAGGGCTAGGGTTAGGGATAGTTTTAGGATTAGTGTTAGGCTTAGGGCTAGTGTTAGGGTTAGGCTTATGCTTTGGGTTAGTGTTAGATTTAGAGTTATATTTTGATCTAATGTTAGTGCTAGCACTATGTATAGAGCAAGGGTTAGCACTAGGTTAAGGGCTTGGTTTAGGGTTATGGTAAGGGATAGGTTTAGGATAGTGTGAGAGTTAGAGTTAGTCTTAAGTATAGGGTTAGGGATAGGGCAGAATTTAACCCTAGCCATAGATCTAACCCTAGATCTAACCATAACTCTAAATTTAACCCTAACCTTAAGCCTAAACCTCACCCTACCACTAGCTGAACACTATCGCTAATCATAAAACTAACCCTAACACTAGCCCTAGCCCTAAAACTAACCCGAGTCATTGACCTAAACCTACACCTTAACCTAAACCAATCCCTAACCCTACAACTAGCCATAACACTAGCTCTAATTCGAGTCCTAGGCCTAAAACTAACCCTGACCCAGACTCTTATCCAAACACTAACCCTAGTTCTAAATATCACCCTAAACCTAAAGCTAAAGCTAACACTAGACCTAGCCCAATCCCTAACCCTAAAACTAACCCTAATCATAACCCTAGTTCTTACATTAGCCATAGCCCTAACCGTAGCCCTAACCCTAACACAAAAATAGCCCTAATCTGAGCCCCAACACTAGATTAATTCTAACCCTAGCCCTAGCCCTAACCCTAACCCTAATCCTAGCCCTAACCCTAGCTCTACCCCTCTCCCTTACCCTAAGCCAAATCCTATCCATAATGCTAACCCAAGTCCTAATTCTAATCCATAGCCTAAACCAAACCCTAAACCTAGTACTAGTCCTAACCAAAGCCCTCATTGTAGCTCTAACCCTAACCCAAAACCTAACCCTAACTTTCACTCTTATTCTGACCCTAACACTAATTATAGGTCTAAACCTGACCCTTATCCTAAACTGAACCCTGAAAATAGCCCTACCAGTAAACTTTTACCTAAACCTAAGCCTAACACTAGCCCTAGACCTAAACCTAATCCTAATTCTAGTGATAACTCTAGCTCTAGACCTAAACAAAAACTTAGTCCTAGCCCTGACAATAACCCTTAACCTAAAACAAACACTAACACTACCCCTAAACCTAAACCTAGTCCTAATTCTGGCTTTCACCCTAACCCTAACTCTAACCTGAACACTGACCCTAACATTAACACTAAACCTAGCTCTAAACCTGACCCTAAACCAAAAACTAAACCTAACACTAGATCTAGCCATAACCCTAACCCTAAAACTACCCTAATTAGAACCCTAGATCTTACATTACCTATAGCACTAGCCCTAGGCCTAAACCTAATTTGAAGCCTAAACCTACCCTAAGCATAACCTTAACCCTAAACCCAGTCTTAACCCTCACCCTAACCCTCACCTTAGTTCTAACACTAGCTCAAATCCTAACCCTTACCCTAAACCCAGTAGTAAATCTAGCCTTAAAACTAAAATTAACCCTAAAACTAACCTTACATCTAACCCAATCTATTACCCTAAACATAACCCTAACCCTAATGAAAACTCTAGCCCTAACCCTAAACCTGACCCTGACCATAACCATAACTCTAACCCTAAAAAAAACTAAACCTAACCCTCACCCTAGGACTAACCCTAGCTCAATACCTAACCTTTACCATAAACCTAATTCTAAACTAGGATTTATAGCCCTAATCCAAACCCTAACCCTAACTATAGCCCTAATACAAACACTAACCCTACCCCTAGACCTAAACCTAGTCTTAATTATGGCTGTAACCTTAATTCTAACTCTAACCTGATCACTGACCCTGACTTTAACAGTAAACCTATCTCTAAACCTGACCTGAACCAAATATCTAAACCTAACACTAGACCTGGCCATAACCCTAACTCTAAAACTAGCCATAATCATTACCCTAGCTCTTAAATTACCCACAGCCCTAACCCTAGGCCTAAACCTAACACAAAACCTAAAGGTAATCCTAGGCCTAAACCTAGCCCTAAGCATAATCCTAACCTTAACCCTAGCCTTAATCCTAACCCAACCCTCGATTAGTCTTAACCCTAGCTAAAAGCCTAACCCTTACCCTAAACATAAACCTACGTCTATCCCTAAATCTAACCCTAACCCTAGTCCTAATCCTAACCTTAACTCTAGCCCTAAACCTAGTTTTAAATCTACCCATTACCCTAAACCTAACTCTAATTCTATTGATAACCCTAGGCCTTAACCTAACCCTAAACCTAACCAGAAAACTAACCATAGACCCAACCCTAAACCTCACACTCGCCATAGAGCTAACCCTAGCTCAAACCCTAACCCTTACCATAAACCTAAACATAACCATAGTCCTAAATGTAAGCCTAAATCTCAATCTAACACTAACTGTAACCCTATACCTACATCTAACCATATCCATTAATCTAAAATTAACCCTACCCCTAATGATGACACTACTCCCAATCCTAACACTAACCCTAACCATACAGTAATCTTATCCCTAGACCTGATTATAAACCTAACCCTCACCCTAGCCCTAACCCTAGATCAAAACCTAACCCTTATGCTAAACATAACCATGAAGTTAACCCTAGTTCTAACCCTAACCCAAACTCTAACTCAAGACCTATTCCTAACCATAACCCTAGCCCTAACCTTAGCTCTAACATTATCCATTATCCTAATCCTTACCCTTACCCTGATGCTAACCCTAGGCCTAACACTAACCCTATTGCTAACCCTAACCTAAACCCTATCAATTTCCCCAAACCTAACCCTAACCCTAAACCTAACTCAAAACCTATTCCCAACAATAAACCTAGCCCTAAACATAGTTCTAACCCTATCAATTATCATAACAATTACCCTTACCCTAATGCTAACCCTAGTAACCCTAGGCCTAACACTAACTCTATCACTAACCCTAACCCTATCAATTACCCTAAACCTAAACCCTAACCTCAACCAAACTCTAACCCTGATCATGACCCTAATAATTTCCCTAGCTCTAAACTTGAACCTTACCCTAAACCTAACCCTTACACTAGACCTAGCCAGAAATCTAATCCTCAAATGTAACCCTAGAGCTGATATTAGCCTTAGAACTGATCCTAGCCCTAACCCTAACAAAAACCCAAGTCCTATCCAAGCCCTAAACCTAGCCTTAATCCTAACCCTAACCCTAGCCCTAACCATAATACTAACCCTAGCCCTAATCTTAGCCATAATTTTGCCCTATCCCTAACCCTAACCCTAGACCTAACAATACATCTAAATCTCACACTATCCTATCACTAGTTCTAACCCTATCCCTTACCATAACCATAACCCTAGCCCTAAACCAAGTTCTAACCCTTGCCCTATCCATAGCCCTAGCACTAACCTTAGATCAAAATCTAACTCTAAATCTAACCCTAACCTGAAGCCTAAGCCTAACCCTAACACTTGCCCTAACAATAACACTAATCCTAAAACTAACCCTAACCTTAGCCCTAACGCTAAAACAAAACCAAGCCATATCTCTAACCCTAACCCTTAAACTAACCAAACCCTAACCATACATCTACCCCTAACTCTAGACCTAATTCGAGATTTAAGCCAAACCCTAAAACTAACCCTGACCCTGACTGTGACACTAACACTAACCCTAGCTCTAAACATCACCCTAACCCTAACACTAAATGTAGCCCTAATCTTAACCCTAAAATTAGCCCTAATTGTATCCCTTGTAATTACATTAGCCATAATCCTAACCCTAGCACTAACTTAACCCAAAACCTAGCCCTAATCTGAGCTTTAACCCTAACCCTAACCCTAACCCTAGCCCTAATCATAACCATAACCCTAGCCCTAAACCTAGCTCTAACCCTATCCACTATCATAACCATAACCCTAAAATTAATGCTAACCTTAGGTCTATACCTAATGCTGTCTCTAATTATATCCTATCCATTTCACTAAATCTAACATGAACCCTAATACTAAGCCTATCGTTACCATAACACTAACCATACCACTAATTCTATCCCTACCTTTAAGCCTTAACATATCCCAAACCCCAACCAAGTCCTTGACATTAATAATAAGCCTAGCTCTAATCCTGACCCTAACCCTAAACCTAAACCTTAAACTAGACGTAGCCATAATCCTAACCTTAAAACTATCTTTATACATAATTCTAGATCTGAAATTATCCATAATTCTAATCCTAACCCTAACCCTAAAACAAACCCTAGCCCTCATCCTAGCCCTAAATCTAGGCTTAATCAATATCCTAACCTTAACCATAGTACTAAGTCTAATTCTAAACACCATTCTACCTCTAAACCTAGCTATAACACCATCCCTTACCCTAAACTTAATCCTAAATCTAACCCTAACTCTATGCTTAAATTGAACACTAACCTTAACCCTAATCCTAGCCGTAATTTAGCTCTATCCCTAACCCTAACCCTACCCTTAGCCTGAAGACTAACTCTAATTCTCAAACTAGCCCTATTGCTAGTTTTAAACCTATTTCTTACCATAACCCTAACCCTAGCCCTAATCCTAGTTCTAACCTTAATAATAACCCTTGCCCTATTTTTAGTCCTAGTCCTAACCCTATATTTAACCCTAACTCTAAATCTAACCCTAACCCTAAGCCTAAGCCTAACACTAACATTAACCCTAACCCTAATGCTAATCTTGAAAAAAATAGCACTAATACTAACCCTAGCAGTAAAACAAAACCGAGCAATAGCCCTATCCCTAAACCTTAACTTAAACCAAACACTAACACTACACCTATACCTAACCCTAGCCTTAATTCGAGTCCTAACAGTAACCTCAAAACTAACCCTGACCCTGACTCATATCCTAAACTCACCCTAGCTATAAACACCATCCTAACCTTAAACCAAAACCTAACAGTAACCCTAGCCCTTATTTGAGTCCTAACCCTAACCCTGACCCTCACTCATATTGTAACACTAACCCAGCTCTAAATATCACCCTAACCTTAAACCTAACCCTAACACTAGACCTAGCCCTAAACTTAACCATAAAACTAACCCCAATTGTAACCCTAGTTCTTACATTAGCGATTGCCCTAACTCTAGCCCTCACCATAACACAAAAACTAGCCCTAATCTGAGCCCAAAACCTAGCTTTAACCTAAACCTAACCCTAACTCTAGCCCTAACCCTAACTGTAACTCTATCCTTTATCCTAAGTGAAACCCTAACCCTAATGGTAACCATAGACCTATCCCTAACAACCTAGCCCTCATTCTAGCCCTAAACCTAGCCTTAATCATAACTCTAACAAAACCCTAGCCCTAACCCTAATTCTAACCTTTGCCCTACCTCTAAACCTAGCTCTAACCCCATCACTTACACTAAACCTAACTCTAAGCCTAAAACTAACTCAAGGCCTAAACATAACCATAAACCTAGCCCTATTCCTAGCCCTAATTAAGCCCTATACCTAACCCAAACCCTAGGCCTAGCCCTAAGACTAACTCTCACTTTCGCCCTAGCCCTATCCCTAGCTCTAACCCTATCCCTTACATTAACCCTAATCCTAGCCATAAACCTAGATCTAACGTTAGCCCTATCATTAGCCCTACACCTAACCCTATATCTAATCCTAACTCTAACCTTAAGCCTAAACCTAACCCTAACACTAGCCCTCAACCTAACACTAATCCTAAAATTAGCACTAACCATAGGCCTAGCCCTAAAACAAAAGTGAGCCATAGCCCTAAATTTAAAACTTAAACTAAACCAAAATGTAACTCTACACCTAGCCCTAATCCTAGCCCTAATTTGAGTCCAAAACCTAACCCTAAAACTTACCCTGATCTTGAATTTGACCCTTACACTAACTCTAGCTCTAAACATCACCCTAACCCTAACCCTAACCCTAACAATAGACCTAGTCCTAACCCTAATCCTATAACTAGCCCAAATTGTAACCCTAGTCCGTACATTGGCTGTAACTTTAAACCTAGCTCTAACTCTAACCAAAACCTAGCTCTAAACTGAGACCTAACCTTAGCTTTAACCCTTACACTAACTCTAACACTAGCCCTAACCCTAACCCTAAACATAGACCTAACCCTAGCTCTAACCCTATCCCTTACCCTAAGTTAACCCTAACCTAATGCTAACACTAGTCTTAACCTTAATCCTTACTTTAACCCAAACCCTAAACCTATTAGTAGTCCTAACCTTAGCCCTCATTCTAGCTCTAACCATAACCCAAACCTGACACTTATTCTGACCCTAATGGTAACCGTAGGTCTAAACCTGACCCTAACCTTAAAACAAACCCTAACACTAGCACTAGCAGTAAACCTATACCTAAACCTAACCCTAACAATACCTCTAACCCTAACCCTAACCCTAGCACTAACCCCATCCCTTGCCCAAAGCCAAACCCTAACCTAATGCTAACCCTAGTCCTAACCCTAATCCTTAGCCTAACACAAATCCTAACTTTATTACTAGTCCTAATCCTAGCCATCATTCTAGTTATAACCATAACCATAACACTAACCCTAACCCTGACCCTAACCATAAACCAAACTCTAACATTAGCCCTACCCGTAAACCTATACCTAAACCTAACGCTAACACTAGCCCTAGACATAAACCTAATCATAAATCTAGCCATATCTCTCACCCATGACCAAAACAAAAACCCAGCCCTAGCCTTATTGATAACCCTTAACCTAACCCAAACACTAACCCTACATCTAGACCTAACCAATCCGAATTTAAGCTCTATCCCTAACCCTAATCCTAATCCAAATACAGACCCTGACACTAATACGAACTTAGCTTTAAAACTGATCCTAACCAAAACATAAACCTAACACTAGACCTAGCCATAACCCTAACCATAACCCTAGTCCTTATATACCCATAGCCCTAACCCTAGCTCTAAACCTAACACAAAATCTAGCCCTAATCCTAGGCCAAAACCTAGAACTAAGCATAACCCTAACTCTAATCATATCCCTTACACTAATCCTAACCCTCAACTTAGACCTAAACCTAGCTAAAACCCTATCCCGAACTCTAAACATAACCCTATGCCTATCCCTAAACCTAACGCTAACCCTAGCCCTTATCATAATGTTAATACTAGCCCTAATACTATCTCTATAATTATCCATTACAATAAACCTAACCCTAAACCTAATGATAACCCTAGCTCTAATGGTAAACCTAATCCTAGAAGTAACCCTAAACCTTACCCTCATCATAGTCCTAACCCTAGATCAAATCTTAAACTATACTCTAACTAACCCTAGCCCAAACCCTAACACTAACCCTAAACCTAAAACTACACCTAACCCTAACTTGACATCTAATCCTATCCATTAACCTAACTCTAAAGGTAACCTTAGCCCTAACCCTAACTCTAACCCTAACCTTAACTGTAAATCTAACCCTAGACATAACACTAAACCTAACTCTCACCCTAGCACTAACCCTAGTTCAAAACCTAACCTATATCCTAAACCTAACCCAAACACTAACCGTAGCCCTAACCCTAACCCTAACCCTAAATCTAGCCCTAATCCTAACCAAAACGCTAGCCCTAACACCAGCTCTAATGTTATACATTACCCTAAAAATAACCATAACACAAATGCTAACCCTAGGCCTAACACTAACCCTATAACTATCCCTAACCATACTCATTATCCTAATCTTAACCTGAATCCTAAACTTAAACCTATCCATTACCCTAAACCTAACTCTAACCCAAACCCTAATTTGAGCCCTAACCCTAAAACTTAACCTAACCCATAACTGAAACCTGAAGCTGATATTAAAAAACACCTAATTCTAAACTTGATCCTTACCCTAAACCTAACCCTTATAAAAGATCTAGCCATGAAACTAACCCTATAACTACCCCTAGCCATAACCCTAAACCTGACATTATCC
Organism: Marmota monax; assembly: GCF_021218885.2. Lineage (NCBI taxonomy): Eukaryota > Metazoa > Chordata > Mammalia > Rodentia > Sciuridae > Marmota > Marmota monax. The sequence goes on from NW_026693786.1 coordinate 3,523,306, forward strand.
CTATCCCTAAAATTTGCCCTAAACCTAACAAAAGCCCTAGCCCTCATCCTAACACCAAATCTAGCCTTAATCCTAACCCAATCCTAACCCTATCCCTAAACCTAATTCTAATCATCGCCCTAGCCCTAAACCTAGCTATAACCCCATCTCTTCCCCTAAACCTAACCCTAAACATAGCCCTAAAGTTAGGCCTAACACTAAGGCCTAGTTTAGGCCTAGGTTAGCCCTAACCCTAATCCTACCCATAGCCTTAAGACTAAATCTAATTCTTGCCTAGCCCTATTTCGATTTCTAACCCTATTCCTTACCATAACCTTAGCCTTAGCCCTAAAACATAACAAGCTATAGCACTAACACTAATCCTTAACTTAAACCAAATCTTAACCCTACATCTAGTCCTAAGACTACCCCTAATTCAAGTCCTATCCCTAACCTAAAACTAACCCTGAACCTGACTCTGAACCTAACACTAATTGTAGCTCAAAACATCACCCTAAACTTAAACCTAATCCTAAAACTAGACTTAGTCCTAATTGTAACCCTAAAATTAGCCCCAATCATAACCCTAGTTCTTACATTAGCCATATCACTAACACTAGCCCTATCAAAACCCAAAACCTAGCCCTAATCTGAGCCCAAACCCTAGCTTTAACCCTATCTCTAACCCTAAATGTAGCTCTAACCCTTACCCTAAACCTAACCCTAACTTAATTCCTTACACTAACCCTAAACCTAAACCTATACAAAACCCTAGCCCTAACCCTAGCTCTAACCCTATCCAATACCCTAACCCGAACCCTAACCCTAATGCTAACCCTCAGCCTAACCCTAACACATTCCCTAACCCTAACCTATCCATTATCCTAAACATAACCCTAACCCTAAAGCTAACCTAATACTAGAACAAGACGTAACAATAACCCTATAACTATCCCCAATTGTAACCCTAGTTCTTACATTAGCCGTAGACCTAAGGATAACACCAAACCTGGCCCTAATCTGAGCCCTAACACTACCTTTAACTCTAACCCTAGCCCTAACCCTAACCCTCATCCTAAGCCTAGCACTAACCCTAGCACTAACCCTGTCCTTTACCCTAAGCCAAACTCTAACCCTAAAGTGAACTAGTTTTAACCTAATTCTTTGCCTAACCCCAAATGTAACTCTATTACTAGTCCTAACACTAGCTCTCAATCTAGCTCTATCCCTATCCAAAACCCTAAATCTAACCCTGACTCTTATTCTGACCCTAATACTAACCATAGGTCTAAACCTGACCCTAACCCTAACCGACCCTGAACATTGGTGCTACCTGTAACCCTATACCTATACCCAACCCTAACACTAGACCTAGATCTACACCTAATCCTTCATCTAGCGATAACTCTAGCCCTAGCCCTATACAAAAAACCTAGCCCTAGCCCTAACAATAACACTTAACCTAACCCAAACACTAACTCTACCCCTATATATAACCCTAGTCCTAATGCCAGACCTAATCATAAACCTAACCCTAAGCCAAACACTGACCCTTACCCTAACACAATCCGTAGCTCAAAACCTTTTTCTAACAGAAAACCTAACCCTAAACTAGACCTAGCCATATCACTAATGCTAAAACTAGCCATAACCATAAGCCAAAGCCTACCTCTAACTCTATTCATTTATTCATTACTCTAACCATAACCCTTACACTAATGCTAATGCTAGCCCTAACCCTAACCCTGACTCTAACCCTAAACCTTGTCGTAGTGCAAATCTTAGCTCAATCCCGAACCCTTAAATATAACCTAACACTAACACTAACCCTTGGCCTAAACCTAACCCTAACCTTAACCTTGGCCCTAATCCTAACCTTAACCCTAGCCATAACTCTAACTTCAACACTAACCATTACCCTAACCCTAACCCTAACCCTAATGATAACCCAAGCCCTAACCCTAAATCTACAATAACCATAACCCTAGACATAGCCATAAACCTAAACCTTGTCATAGACCTAACCCTAGCTCAACCCTAACCATTACACTAAACCTAACCCTACACCTATCCCTAACACTACCTTAAGCCGAAAACTAATACTAACCTTAACCCTAACCTGACATCAAACCCTATCCAATGCCCTAAACCTAATGATAACCCTAGCCCTAATCCTAACACTAACCTTGACCCTAACCATAACTATAACCTAGGCCTAACCCTACATCTAGCATTCACCCTAATGATAACCCTAGCTCAAAACCTAAACTGTACCCTAAACCTAAACCTAACGCTATCCCTGGGTGTAACCCTAACCCTAATCCTACCTCAAGCCCTAATATTAACCATAACCCTTGCCCTAACCCTAGTTCTAACACTCTCCATTACCCTAAACATAACCCTTACTCTAATGCTAACCCTAGGCCTAAACCTAACCCTTTCACTAACTCTAAACCTATCTATTACCCTACACCTAACCTGAACCCTAAACCTAACCCTATCATACCATATCCCTAAACCTAATGCTAATTTGAGCCCTAATCCTAAACCCTAACCTAAACCAAAACCAAAACCTGATTCTAACCCTAATCATACCCCCAGCTCTAAACCTAACCCTTATCCTAGAACTAGCCATAAATCTAACCCTCTATTTATGCCTAACTGTAACCCTAGACCTGACACTAGCCCTAGACCTAATTCTTGCCATAACCCTAAAACAAACACTAGCCCTCATTCTAGCCCTAAACCTAGCCTTGTTACTAACCCAAAACATAATCCTAGCCCTAACCATAATTCTAACCTTCGACCTAGCCCTAACACTAACTTTAAACCCATCCATTTCCCTAAACCTAACCTATCCCTAAACCTAAACCTAAGCCTAAAACTAGGCCTAAACCTAGCACAAAGCCTAGACCTAATCCTAGCCCTAATTTAGCCCTAAACCTATCCTAACCCTAACCCTAAGACTAACTCTAACTCTCACCCTAGTCCTATTCCTAGTTCTATCCCCAAACCTTACCATAACCCTAAAACTTGCCCAAAACCTTAGCCCTAACCCAAGCCATAGCCCTAATCCTACATCTAATCCTAACTCTAAATGTAACCCTAAACCTAAGCCTAACACTCTCACTAACACAAGCTGTAACACTAACACTAATCCTAAAACTAGCCCTAACCTAGCCCAAGCCCTACAACAAAACAGAGCCATAGCCCTAACCCTAACATTTAACCTAAACCAAACCCTAAGCCTACACCTAGCCCTAAACCTAGCTCTAATTTGAGTCCTATCCCTAACCCTAAAACTAACCCTGACCCTTACTCTGACCCTACACTAACTCTAGCTCTAATCATCACCCAAAACCTAAACCGAACCCAAACACTAGACCTAGCCCTAACCCTAACCCTAAAACTAGCCCTAATCGTAACCCTAGTTCTTACATTAGCTGTAGCCCTAACCATAGCAGTACCCTAACCCAAAACCTATCCTAATCAGAGCCCTAACACTAGCTTTAACACTAACAATAACCATAACCCTAGCTCTAACACCCTAAACCTCTTGCTAACCTTAACCCTTGCAATAACCCAAACCTAACACTAACCCTAGCCCTAATCCTAACAATAACCCTAGCCCTAAACCTAGCTCTAATCCTATCATTACCTTAACCCTAACCCGAACCATAATGCTAATCCTAGGATAACCCTAACCCTATTCCTAACATTAAACCTATCCATTACACTAAAACTAACCTGAACCCTAAACCTAACCATATCCATAAACCTAATCCTAACCCTAACCCTAACGCTAATTTGAGCCCTAACCTTAAACATTAACCTAATCCAACCAAGAACCCTGTACCTTATCCTAATAATGCCTCTAGCTCTAAACCTTACCCTAAACCTTAACCTAACCCTTACATATACCTAGCCATAATCCTAACCCTAAAACTTTCTCTAACCATAATCCTAGACCTGACATTAGCCCTAGCATTAATGAAGCCCTAACCCTAACACAAACCCTAGCCCTAATCCTACCCTAAACTTAGCTTTAATCCTAACCCTAACTCTAGCGCTAGCCCTAACCCTAATTTTAACATTTGCCCTAGTTCTAAACCTAGTGATAACATCATGCCTAACCATAACCCTAACCCTAACCCTAGTCCTAATTTAGGTTTAGCCTTAATACTAACCCTAGCTCTAAATCTAGCCCTAATAAAGCCCTAACCCTAACCCTACCAAACTCTAACCCTAAGACTAACTCTAAATCTCACCCTAGCCCTATCCCTAGATCTAACCCTATCCCTTATAATAACCCAAACCCTAGCCCAAACCCTAGCTGTAACCTAGATCTATCCTTAACCATAAGCCTAAACCATACCCTAACACTAGCTCTAACCCTAATGCTAATTTGAAAACTAGCCCTAACCCTATCCCTAGCCCTCAAGCAAAACCGAGCCAAAGCACTGACCCTAACACTTAACCTAAACCATAGCCTAAACCTACACCTAGCTCTAACCCTAGCCTTAATTCAAGTCCTAACCCTAACCTTAGAACTCATATTAACCCTGACTCTGACCCTAACACTGACCCTAGCTCTACACATCACCCTATCCCTAAATTTAATCCTAACACTACACCTTGCCCTAAACCTAACCCTAAAACTAGCCCTAATTGTAATGCCAGTTCTTACATTAGCCATAGCCCTAAACCTAACACAAAACCTAGCCCTAATCCAAGGCCTAACCCTAGCTTTAACTGTAACCCTAACCCTGGCTCTAACCCTAAACCTATCCCTAGTCCTAAACCTAGCTCTAACCCTATCCCTTACCCTAGGCCAAACCCTCACCCTATTGCTACCCTAGTCCTAACACTAATTTTAAACCTACCCCAAACCCGAACTTTATTACTAGTCCTAACCCTAGCCCTCATTCTAGCTCTAAACTTAACCCAAACCCTAACCCTAACCCTGACCCTTATTCTGACTCTAACACTAAAGCTAGGTTTAAACCTGACCCTAACCACTATCTGAAACCTAACACTAGCCCTATCAGTAAACCTATACCTAAACTTAACACTAACACTAGCCCTAGACCTAAACCTAATTCTAAATATAGACATAACCCTAGCCCTAGCCCTAACAATAACCCTTAACCTAAACCAAACACTAACCCTACCCCTAGACCTAACCCTAGTCCACATTCTGGACCTAACCCTAAACCTAATCCTAACCTGAACCCTGACACTTACAGTAACAAAAACCCTAGCTCTAAACCTTATCCTAACCCAAAAACTAACCCTAACACTAGACGAGCCCTAAATCTAGCCATAACCATAACTCTAGTTCTTAAATTACTAATACACCTAACACTAGCCCTAAACTTCACACAAATCCTAGCCCTAATTGTAGCCCTAACCTAACCCTAAACATAACCCTAATCCTAAACTTAGCCCTAAACCTAACTTTAACCCTCGTCCTAAAGCTAACCTTAACCCTCGTCCTAGCTCTAAACCTAGCTCAAACCCTTAACCTTACCACAAACATAACCCTAGCCCAAACCCCAAACCTCACCCTAACCCTAGCCCTAATCCTAACCTTAACCATAGATCAAACCCTAGTTCTAACTCTATCCACTACCTTAACCATAACACTAAACCTAATGCTAACCCTAGCCCTAACCCTAATCCTAACCCTATCCTAGCCCTGACTATAACCCTAACCCTCACTCGATCCCTAAATCTACCTCAATCCCTAACCCTTAAACTTAAGATAACCCTAACTTTAACTGAAGGCTTAACCCTAACCCTAACACAATTCTAATCCTAACCTGAACCCTAGCCATAACCCTAGCTCGAACCCTACCCATTACCCTAACCCTAAACTTAACCCTAATGATAACACTAGACCTGAAGCTAAACATACCCTAAACCTAAACATAAACCTAACCCTAGAACTAACAGTGAACCTAACCCTAATCCTAACCCTAAGGTAGCTCAAATCCTAACCCCAACCCTAATCCTAACCCTAACTCTAATCTAAACTTATCTCTAACACTAACCAGACATCTAAACTTATTACTGTAACCCTAATAATAACTGTAGCCCTAACCCTAACACTAACCCTAACACTAACCATGACCATAACCCTGGCACTAACCTTACCCTAGCACTAACCCTAGCTCAAACCCTACACCATTCCGGAAACCAAATCCTAACCCTAACCCTCGCCCTAACCCTGACCCTAACCCTAACTCTAGCCCAAATCCTAACCATAACCCTAGTCCTAACCCTAGGTCTCACCCTATAAATTACCCTAAAGATACCATAACACTAATGCTACCCTTAGGCCTAACCCTAAACCTATCACAAACCAAAACCATATCCATTACTCTAAACCAAACCTGAAACCTAATCCTAACCTTATCCATTACCCTAACCCTAACTCTAACCTTAATGCTAATTCGAGCCCTAAACCTAAACCTTATCCTAACCCAAACCCGAAGCCTGATCATGACCCTAATAATACCCCTAGCTCTAAACCTGACCCTTTCCCTAAACGTAACACTTAAATTTGACCTAGCCATAAACCTAACCCTAAAACTATGCCTAACTGTAAACCTAGACCTGACATTAGCCCTAGCCCTAATTCTTGTCTAACCCTAACACAAAACCCAGCCCTAATCCTAGTGTTTAACCCAGCCTTAATCCTAACCCAAACCATAAGCCTAGTCCTAACCCTAAAGCTAATCATAAAACTAGCCCTAACCCTAACCATAGCACTAAAACAAAACTGAGCAACAGGCCTAACAGTAAACCTTAACTTAAACCAAACACTAGCACTACACCTAGAACTAAACCTAGCCCTAACTCAAGTACTAATCCTAACCTTAAAAATAACCCTGACCCTGACTCATATCCTAACACTCACCCTAGCTCTAAACAGCACCCTAATCTTAAACCAAACCCTAATAGTAACCCTAGCCCTAATTCGAGTCCTAACCCTAACCCTAAAACTAACCCTGACATGAATCATATTCTAACAATAACTCTAGCTATAAATATCAATCTAACCTTAAACCTAACCCTAACACTTGACCTACCCCTAACCCTAACCCTAAAACTAACCCTAATTATAACACTAGTTCTTACATTAGTCATTGCCCTAACCCTAGCCTTAAACCTCACAAAAAAACTAGCCCTGATCTGATCTCTAAACCTAGCTTTAACCTTAAACATAACCCTAACCCTAGCCCTAAACCTATCTCTAACAGTATCCCTTACGCTAAGCAAAACCCTAACCCTAATGGTAACCCTAGACCTATCCCTAATCCTTAGGCTAACCAAATAATAACCCTATTAACAGTCCTAACCCAAATCTCATTCTACTCTAACACTATCCCAAACCCTAACCCTAACCCTGACCCTCATTCTGACCATAACACAAACCCGAGGTCTAAACCTGACCCTGACCCTAACCCTAAACCAAACCCTTACACTAGCCCTACTGGTAACCTTATACCTAAACCAAACCCTACCATTAGCACTAGACCTAAACCTAATTTTAAATCTAGCCTTAACTCTAGCTCTAGACCTAAAGAAAACCTAGCCATAGCCCTAACAATAACCCTTAACTTAACCCAAACACTAACCCCACCCCTAGACCAAAACCTAGTCCCAATTCTGGCTTTAACCTGAACTTTAACTGTAACCTGAGCACTGACCCTGCCTTTAACACTAAACGTACCTCTAAACCTGACCCTAATCAAAACCTAAACTTAATTCTAGACACATCCATAACTCTAACACTAAAATAAGCCCTAATCATAACTCTGGCTCTTACATTACCCATAGCCCTAACCCTAGGCCTAAACCTAACACTAAACATAGAGCTAACCTGAGGCCTAAACCTAGCCCTAAGCGTAACACTAACCCTAACCCTAGCCCTAACCTAACCCTGACCCTAACATAAACCTAGTCCTCACCTTAGTCCTAACCCTAGCTCAAAGCTTAAACCTTACCCTAAACATAAACCTAGACTTATCACAAACTCTAACCCTAAACCTAGCCCTAATCCTAAACTCAACCCTAGCTGTAAACCTAGCTCTAAACCTACCCATTACCCTAACCCTAAACTTATTGATAATCCTAGCCCAAACCCTAACTCTAAACCTAACCCTAAATGGAAAACTGACCCTAGACATAATCCTAAATTTAACACTCGGCATAGCCCTAACCCTAACTCAAACCCTAAACCTAACCATAAACCTAAACATAACCATAGTCCTAATCCTAACCCTAAACCAAAATCTAGCCCTAACCCTAACCCTATATCTAACCCTATCCATTACCCTAACCCTAAACCTAACCTTAATGATAACCCTAGCCCTAAACCTAACCCAAACACTAACTCTACCATAATCCTATCCCTAGACCTAACCCTAAAACTAACCCTCTCCCTAGCCATAACCCTAGGTCAAAACCAAACCCTTACACTAATCATAACCCTAAACCTAACCCTAGTTCTAAACCTAACCCTAACCATAACTCAAGACCTATTCCTAACCTTAACCCTAGTTTTAACGTAAGCTCTAATCTGACCCACTACCATAAACATAACCCTTACCCTAATGCTAACCCTAAGCCTAACCCTAACCCTATTGCTAATGCTAACCCTATCAATTACCCTAAACCTAACCTGAACCCTAAACCAAACCCTATCATTACCCTAACTCTAACCCTAATGCTAACTTGAGCCCTAAACCTAAATCCTAACTTAAACCAAATCTTAACCTTGGCCCTAACCTTAAAAATTCCCCTAGATCTAAACCTGAACCTTACCCTAAGCCTAACCTTACACTAGATGTAGATCTAAACCTAACCCTAAAATTATCTTTAACCATAACTCTAGACCTGATATTAGTCCTAGCCCTAATCCTAGACCTAAACCTAAAAAAAACTAGCCCTCATCCTAGCCCTAAACCTAGCCTTAATCATAACCCTAACTCTATGCCTAGCCCTATCCCTACTCTAACCCCAACCCTACCTCTAAACCTAGCTATAACACCATCCCTTATCCTAAACATAACCCTAACCATAACCCTATCACTAGGCCTAAACTGAACACTAACTCTAGCCCTAATCCTGGCCTTAACTTAGCCCTTATCCAAACCCTAGTCCTAATCCTAGCCCTAAGACAAACTCTAACTCTCACACTAGCCCTATTCCTAGTTCTAACCCTATCCCTTACCTTAACTCTAAACCTAGCCCTAACCTTAGCCCTAACCCTTGCCCCATCCTTAGTCCTAGCCTAACCCTAGGTCTAAGCCTAACTTTAAATATAACCCTAACCATAAGACTAAGCCTAACACTAACACTAGACCTAACCCTAATACTCATCATAAAACTAGTGCTAACCCTAACCCTTGGAGTAAAACAAAACCGAGCAATAGACCTTCCCTAAACCTTAACTTAAACCAAACCCGCAATTACACCTAGAACTAATCCTAGCCCTAATTGGAGTCCTAACCCTAACCTTAAAACTAACCCTGACCCTGATTTATACCCTAACACTCACCCTAGCTCTAAAACACCACTCTAACCTTAAACCAAACCCTAACAGTAAACCTAGCCCTAATTTGAGTTCTAATCCTAAAACTAACGTTGCCCCTGACTCCTATCCTAACAATAACCCTAGTTCTAAATTTATCCTAACCTTAAACCTAGCCATAAACAATAATCTTAAACACTAACCCTAAATCTAACTCTAATAGTAATTTTTACATTATTCATTGCCCTAACCCTAGCCCTAATACTAACACAAAAACCAGCCATAATCTGAGCCCTAAACCTAGCTTTAACACTAACCCTAATCCTAACCCTACAACTAACACTAGTTCTAACTCTATCCCTAAACATAGGCAAAACCCTAACCCTAATGGTAACCCTAGACCAATCCCTAATCCTTAGGCTAATCAAAACCCTAACCCTATTAATAGTCCTAAACCTAGCCCTCATTCTAGCTCTAACCTATCCTAAACCCTAACCCTAACCCTGACCCTTATTCTGACCATAACACTAACCCTAGGTCTAAACCTGACTCTAACCCTAAACCAAACCTTAACACTAGCACTACTAGTAAACTTAAAATAACATGAATCTATCACTATCCCTAGACCTAAACCTAATCCTAAATCTAGCCTTAACTCTAGCCCTAGACCTAAACAAAAACCTAGCCCTAGCCCTAACAATATCCCTAACCTAATGCAAAGACTAACCTTACCCCTAGACATAAACCTAGTCTTTATTCTGGCTTTAACCTTAACTCTAACACTAACCTGAACACGGACCCTGCATTTAACACTAAGCTAACTCTAAACCTGACCCTAACCAAAAACCTAAACTTAATACTAGACCTAGCCATAACCTAACCCTACAACTAGCCCTAATCATAATCCTAGCTCTTCCATTACCCATAGCCCTAACCCTACCCCTTAACCTAACACAAAACCTAGAGCAAAACTTAGGCCTAAACCTAGCCCTAAGTGTAACCCTAACCCTAACCCTAGCCCTAATTTTTTTAAAGAGAGAACAATTTTTTAAAGAGAGAGAGAGAGAGAGAGAGAGAGAGAGAGAGAGAGAGAGAGAGAGAGAGAATTTTTTAATATTTATTTTTTAGTATTCAGTGGACACAACATCTTTGTTTGTATGTGGTGCTGAGGATTAAACCCGGGCCACACGCATGCCAGGTGAGCACGATACCACTTGAGCCACATCTCCAGCCCTCCTAGCCCTAATTTTAACCATAACTCTAGCCTTAGTTCTAAACCTTACTCAATGCCTAACCCTTACCCTAAATATAAACTTAGACTTATCCCTAACTCTAACCTTAACCCTATCCCTAACCATAAACTTAACCCTATCCCTAAACCTAGCTCTGAACATATCCATTACCCTAACCCTTACCCTAACCCTAACTGGAAAACTAATCCTAGACCTAACCCTAAACCTAATACTTGCCATAGCCCTAACCCTAGCTCAAAAACTCACCTGTACCAGAAACCTAAACCTAACTATGCCTTAACCTTAATCCTAAAACTAAATCTAACCCTAAACATAATCCTAAACTTACATCTAACCATATCCATTAACCTAACACTTATTCTAACCCTAATAATAAACCTAGCCCTAACTCTAACCCAAATTCTAAACTTACCATAATCCTATCCCTAGACCTAATGCTGAACCTAACCCTCAATTTAGCCCTATCCCTAACCCTAGCCGAAACCCTAACCCTAACCGTAGCCCTCAGACAAACCCTAACTCTCACACTAGCCCTATTCCTAGTTCTAACCCAATCTTTGACCATAACCTAACCATAGCCCTAACCCTTGCCCCATCCTTAGTCCTAGCCTAACCCTAGATCTAAGACTAACTCTAAATGTAACCCTAACCATAAGCCTAAGCCTAACACTAACACTAGACCTAACCCTAATGCTAATCATAAAAGTAGTGCTAACCCTAATCCTGGGATAAAACAAAACCGAACAATAGACTATCCCTAAACCTTAACTTAAACCAAACCCGCAATTACACCTAGAACTAATCCTAGCCCTAATTCGAGTCCTAACCCTAACCTTAAAACTAACCCTGACCCTGACTTATACCCTAACACTCACCCTAGCTCTAAAACACCACTCTAACCTTAAACCAAACCCTAACAGTAAACCTAGCCCTAATTTGAGTTTTAACCCTAAAACTAACCCTGTCCCTGAATCCTATCCTAACAATAAACCTAGCTCTAAATTCATCCTAACCTTAAACTTAACCCTAACACTAGAACTACCCCTAACACTAATCCTAAAGCTAACCTTAATTGTAACCCTGATTCTTACATTACTTGTTGCCTTATTCCTACCCTAACACTAACACAAAATCTAGCCCTAATCAGAGCCCTAAACCTAGCTTTAACACTAACCCTAACCCTAATACTACCCCTAACACTAGCTCTAACTCTATTCCTAAACCTAAGCAAAACCCTAACCCTAATGGTAAACCTAGACCTATCCCTAATCCTTAGGCTAATCAAAACCCTAATCGTATTAATAGTCCTAAATCTAGCCCTCATTCTAGCTCTAACCTATCCCAAACCCTGACCCTAACCCTGACCCTTATTCTGAACATAACACTAACCCTAGGTCTAAACCTGACACACACCCTAGACCAAACCCTAACACTAGCCCTACCAGTAACCTTATATTAAACCTGACTCTACCACTCGCCCTAGACCTAAACCTAATCCTAAATGTAGCCTTAACTCTAGCCCTAGACCTAAGAATAACCCTTACCCTAATGCAAAGTCTAACCCTACTCCTAGACATAAACCTAGTCCTAATTCTGGCTTTAACCTTAACCCTAACACTAACCTGAGCACAGACCCTGCATTTAACACTAAGCTATCTCTAAACCTGACCTTAACCGAAAATCTAAACCTAACACTAGACTTAGCCATAACCCTAACCCTACAACTAGCCCTAATCATAATCCTAGCTCTTCCATTACCCATAGCCCTAACCCTACACCTTAACCTAACACAAAATCTAGAGTGAATCTTAGGCCTAAACCTAGCCCTAGGTGTAACCTTAACCCTAACACTATTTCTAATCCTAACCCTAACTGTAGCCTTTGTCTTAAATTTACTCAATGCCTAACTCTTGCCCTAAATATAAATTTAGACTTATCCCTAACTCTAACCCTAACCCTATCCCTAACCCTAAACTTAACCCTATCCCTAAACCTAGCTCTGAACATACACATTACCCTAACCCTAACCCTATTGATAACCCTAGCCATAACCCAACCCTAACCCTAAGCCTAACTGTTAAACTAACCCTAGACCTAACCTTAAACCTAACACTTGCCATAGCCCTAACTCTAGCTCAAACCCTAACCTGTACCAGAAACCTAAACCTAACCATGCCTTAACCTTAACCCTAAAACTAAATCTAACCCTAAACTTAAACCTAAACTTACATCTAACCATATCTATTACCCTAACCCTTATCCTAACCCTAATGATAAACGTAGCCCTAACCCTAACCCTAACCCTAAGCCTACCGAATTCCTATCCCTAGATGTAATGCTGAACCTAACCCAAAACTTAGCCCTCGCCCTAACTCTAGCTCAAACCCTAATCCTTACCATAAACAAACCCTAGCCCAAACTCTAACCCTAATCCTAACTGTAACCATAGCCCAAACCCTAGCTCTAACTCTATCCATTATCCTAACCATAACCCTAAACCTAATGCTAACCCTAGCTCTAATAACCCTAAATCTACCTTTATCCCTAGCTCTGATTCTAACCTGAACCCTCAACCTAGCCCTAACACTTACTAAATCCATGAGCCTTACCCTTAATCTAATGGTAAGAAAAAATGAAATCTAACACTAACCCTAACCCTAGCCCTAACCCTAATACTAACCCTAACCCTTGACCTAACCCTAATACCTACCCTAGCCTTAGCACTAACCCTAGCTTAAACCATAACCCGTATCCTAATCTTAACCCTAATCCTAACCCTAGCCTTAACCCTAACCCTAACCCTAACTCTAGCCCTAATCCTAAACATAATCTTAGCCCTAACCATAGCTCTAAATCGATCCATTACCCTAACAATAACTATAAACCTAATGCTAACCCTAGGCCTAAGCCTAACCCTATCCATTAACCTAAACCTAACATGAACCCTAAACCTAACCTGAAGCCTAAACCTAACCCTATCCCTTACACTAACCCAAACTCTAACCCTAATGCTAATTTGAGCACTAACCCTAAACCTCAACCTAATCTAAACCCAAAACCTGAACTGACCATTATAATACCCCTAGGTCTAAACCTGAACCTTACCCTAAACCTAACTCTGAATATAGACCTACATAAACCTTACCCTAAAACTATCCCTAACCATAACACTAGACCTGATATTAGCCCTAGCCCTAATTCTTGCCATAACCCTAACACAAATGCTAGCCCTCATTCTAGCCCTAAACCTAGTATTGATCCTAACCCGAACCCTAACTCTAGCCCTATCCCTAATTTTATTCCTCGCCCTATATCTGAACCTAGATATAACCCCAACCCTTCCCCTAACTAACCCTAACTCTAACCCTAGATTTAACCCTTACACTAATCCTAGACCTGATCCTAGCCCTAATTTAGCCCTAACCCTAATCCTAACACTAGCACTAATACTAACTCTAACCATCGCCCTAGCCCTATTCCTAGTTCTAACCCTATCCCTTGCCATAACCCTAACACTTGCTCTACCCTTAGCCCTAAACCTAGCCCTACCACTAACCCTAGATCTAACCATAACTCTAAATCTAACCCCAACCCTAAGCCTAAACCTCACACTAAATCTAGCCCTAACACTAATGCTAATCCTAAAACTAGCCCTAACCTAGTTCTAGCCCCCCCCCAAAAAACCCGAGCCATAGCCCTAACTCTAACCCTTAACCTAAACCAAAACCTAACCCACACATAGCCCTAACCCTAGCCCTAATTGAAGTCCTACCCTAACCCTAAAACTAACCTTGACCCTGACTCTGACCCTAACACTAACTCTAGCTCTCAGATCACATTAAAATTATACCTAACCCTAAAACTACACCTACCCCTAACCCTAACCCTAAAAGTAGCCCTAATCATAACCCTAGTTCTTAAATTAGTCATAGCCCTAATCCTAGCCCTAACCTCATGCAAAACCTAGCACTAATCTGAGCCCTACATCTGTTTTAATCCTAACCCTAACCAGAGCCCTAACCATTACCCTAAACCTAACCCTAACACTAAAACTTGCCCTAACCCTAAACCTAAGCCTAGCCTTAATCCTAACTATAATCCTATCCCTAACCCTAGCTCTAACACTATCCTTTACCCTAACCATAACCCTAACCGTAATGCTAACCTTAGGAAAACCCTGACCCTATCTCTAACCCTAACTTCATCCATTACCCTAAACCTAACCTGAAACCTAAACCTAACCATAAACATTACCCTAACCTTAACCCTAACCCTAATGCTAATGAGAGCCCTGATCCTAAACCTTAACCTAACTTAAACCTTAATCATGACAGTGACCCTAATAATAACCCTATCTCTAAACCTGAACCTAACCCTCAACCTAAAACTTACACTAGAACTAGCCATAAACCTAATCCTAAAACTAACCCTAACCATAAACCTAGACCTGACATTAGCCCTAGCACTAATTCTAACCCTAACCCTAGCACGAAACCTAACCCTAATCCTAGCCCTAAACCTAGCCCTAATCCTAGCCCTAAACCTAGCCTTCATCCTAACCCTAACCCTAACCCTAGCCCTAACCCTATTTTGACCCTCGCCCTAAACCTAGTTATAACATCATAACCTTACCTTATAATATCATACCTTACACTAATCCTAACCCTAACCCTAGCCCTAAACGTAGGCCTAGACCTAACACTAACCCTAGCGCTAATCCTAGCACAAATTTAGTCCTAAACCTAACCCTAACTGTAACCCTAACCCTAACTCTCACCCTAGCATTAACCCTAGTTCTAAATCTATCCCTTACCATAACAAAAACCCTAGACCTAAACCTAGCCCCAACCCTATTCCTACTTTCGCCCTAGCCCTAAACCTAGACGTAACACTAACCCTGAATCAAGCCCTAATCCTAAGCCTAAACCTCACCCTAACACTAGCCCTAACCCTAATGCTTATTGGAAAACTTACCCTAACCCTATCCCTAGCACTCAAAAAAAACCGAGTCATAGGCTTAACGCTAATCCTTAACCTAAACTAAAACCTAAGCTTATACCTAGCCCTAACCCTAGCCCTAATTTGAGTCCTAACCCTAACTCTAGAACTTACCCTGACCCTGACTCAGACCCTAACAATAACCCTAGCTCTAAACATCACACTAACACTAAACTTAACCCAAACACTAGACCTAGCCCTAACCCTAACCCTAAAACTAGCCCTAATCGTAACACCAGTTCTTACATTAGGCCATAGCCCTGTGCTATCAGAAAATCTAGCTCTAATCCGAGACCTAAACCTAGCTTTAAACCTAACCCTAACCTAAACCTAGACATATACCTAACCCTAACACCAGCCATTACCCTAGCTCTAACCCTATCCCTTACCCTAAGCCAAACCCTCACCCTAATGCTACCCTAGTCCTAACCCTAATCCTTAGCCTACCCCAAACCAAACACTATTACTAGTCCTAACCCTAGCCCTCATTCTAGCTCTAACTCTAACCCTAAACCTGACCCTTATTCTGACCCTAACTCTAACCCTAGGATTAAACCTGACCCTAACCTTAAACTGAACCCTAACACTAGCCCTATGGGTAACACTATACCTAAACCTAACCCTAACACTTGACCTAGACAAAAACCTAATTCTAAATCTAGCCATAACTCTAGCATTAGCCCTAAAAAAAACCTAGCGTTAGCCCTCACAATAACCCTTAACCTAACCCAAACAGTACCTCTACCTCTAGACCTAAACCCAATCCTAATTCTGGCCATAACCCTAATGCAAACATCGTCCCTTCCTGTAACACAAATCCTAGCTCTAAACTTTATGCTAACCCAACATCTAGCCATAACCCTAACACTAGACCTAGCCATAACCCTAACTCTAGGTCTTACATTACATATAGCCCTAACGTTAGCCCTAAACCTCACACAAAACCTAGCTCTAAGCGTAACCCTAACCCTAACCCTAACCTTAACCCTTGCCTTAACCCTAACCCTAGCTCAAACAATAACCCTTACCCAAATATAACTCTATAGCTAACCCTAACCCTAACCCTAGTCCTAATCCTAACCATAACCAAGGCCAAACCCTAGTTCTAACTCTATCCATTACCCTAAACATAACCCTAACCCTAATGCTAAACCTAGCTCTAAACTTAACCCTAACCCTAAACCTAGATGTCACACTAACCCTAACCATTGCCCTAGCCCTAACCATAGCTCAAACCCTAACACTTACCCTAAACCTAACCCTAACACTAACCCTAGGCTTAACCCTAACCCTAACCCTAACCCTAGCCCTAATCCTAACCATAACCCTAGCCCTAAACCTATCCATTACCATAAACATAAGCCTAATCCAGATCCTAAACCCAGGCCTAACTCTAAACCTATCTCAAACACTAACCCTATCCATTTCCTAAAACTAAACTGAACACTAAACCTAAACTTATTAATTACTCTAACCCAATTCCTAACCCTAATGTTAAATCAAGCCATAAACCTAAATCAAACCCTAAACAAGACACCCTAACAATACACCTAGCTTTAAACCGGACCCTTTCCCGAAACCTAATCCTTACAATAGACCTAGCCATAAACCTAACCTTAACACTATCCCTAAGCGTAACCCTAACTGACATTAGCCATAGACCTAATTGTTGCCCTCAACCTAACACAAACCCAAGCCCTCATCCTAGCCCTAAACCTAGCCTTAATCCTAACCTGAACCCTATCCCTAGCCCAATCCCTAATTTCAGCCCTCGCCCTAGTTCTGAACCTAGGTATAACCACATCCCTTCCCCTAACCCTAATCCTAACTCTAACACTAATGCTAACCCTAACCCTAACACTAACAATAACCCTAGCTCTAATCCTAGCCCTAATTTAGTGCTAATCATAACCCTAACTCTAACCCTACCCCTAAGATTAACTCTAACTCTTGCCCTAGACCTATTTCTAGTACTAACTCTATTTGTTACCATAACCCTAACACTAGCCCTAACCTAACCCCTAAACCTAGCCCAAGTCCTAACCCTAGATTTAAACATAACTCTAAATATAACCCTAACCCTAAGCCTGAACCTCACCCTACCACTAGATCTCCCACTATCACTAATCCTAAAAATAGTTCTGAATCTAGCTGTAGCTCTAAAACAAAACTGAGCCCTAGCCCTAACCCTAACACTAACCTAACTGTAACCTCAGACCTGACATTAGACCTAGCCCTAATTCTTGTCCTAACCCTAACACAAAACCTAACCCTACACCTACCCATAACTCTAGCCTTATTTCGAGTGTTATCCCTAACCCTAAAACTAACACCGAACTTGACTCTGACCCTAACACTAACCCTATTTCAAATCATCACTCTAATCATAACCCAACCCTAACACTAGACCTATCCCTAACCCTAACCCTAAAACTATCCCTAATTGTAACCCTAGTTCTTATATTAGCCATAGCCCTACCCTAACACTAACCTAATCTAAAACTTAGCCCTAACCCTAACCCTAACACTAGCTTTAACCCTAACCCTAACTCTAAACCTAATCCTAACCCTAGCCTTAATCCTAACCATAACCCTAGCCCTAACTCTAGCTCTAATCCTATCTATTACCTTAACCCTAACCCTAACCCTAATACTAATCCTAGGATAACCCTAACTCTATCCATAACCCTAACCCTATTCATTACCCTAAACCTAACCTGAACCCTAAACCTAACCATATCCATTATCCTAACCCTAAACATAATCCTAACCTAATTTGAGCCCTAACCCTAAACCTTAACCTAAAGAAACCCTAACTGTGACCCTGACCCTAATAATACCCCTATCTCTAAAAGTGACCCTAACTCTCAACCTAACCCTTACAAAATACATAGCCATAAACCTAACCCTGAAACTATCCCTAACCATAACCCTAGACCTGACATTAGCCCTAGCCCTAATGTTAGCCCTTATGCCAAAAACAACAACAACATCAACAACAACAACAACAACAACAACAACAACAACAAAACATAGCCCTTATCCTGGCCCTAAACTTAGCCTTAATCCGAAACCTAACCCTAAAATGAAGCCTCACCCTAGCCCTTAACCTAGTTATAATATCATACCATACCCTAACCCTAATTCTAACCCTAGCCCTAAACCAAGGCCTAGCCCTAATACTAACCCTAGCTCTAATCCTAGACCTAATTTAGCCCTAACCCTAAACCTAATCATATCCCTAGCCCTAAGACTAAATCTAACTCTTGCCCTAGCCCTATCCCTAGTGCTAATGTTATCCCTTACCATGACCCAAAGCTTAGCCCTAACCCTAGCCCCAAACTTAGCCCTAGCCCTAATCCTAGATGTAACCCTAACTCTAAGTTTAACCCTACCCTTAAACCTAAACCTCACCCTAACACTAGCCCTAATCCTAATGCTAATTTGAAAACTATCCCTAACCATAGCCATAGCATTCAAGCAAATCTGAGCTACAGCTCTAATCCTAAACCTTAACCTAAACCAAACACTAACGCTATGCCTAGCCCTTACCCTAGCCCAAATTCGAGTCCTAAACCTAACCGTATAAATAATAATGACCCTGACTCCGATCCTAAAACTAACCCTAGCTCTAAACATCACCCTAACCCTAAACCTAACCTGAACACTAAACCTAGCCCTAACCCTAATCCTAAAACTAGCCCTAATTGTAATGCCAGGTCTTACATTAGCAATAGCCCTAACCCTAACACAAAACCTAGCCTTAATCTGAACCCTAACCCTAGCTTTAACCCTAACGCTAACCCTAACCCTAACCCTAACCCTAGCTCTAACCCTATCCCTTACCCTATGCCAACCATCACCCTAATGCTACCCTAGTCCTAACCTTAATCCTTAGCCTACCCCAAACCCTAACTCTATTACTAGTCCTAACCCTAAGCCTTATTCTATCTCTAACCCTAACCCAAACCCTAAGCCTATCCCTGACCCTTATTCTGACCCTAACACTAACCCTAGGTCTAAGACTGACCCTAACCCTAAACCAAACACTAACACTAGCCCTATCGGTAAACCTATACCTACACCTAACTGTAACATTAACACTAGACCTAAACTTAATCCTAAATATAGCCATAACTCTAGTCCTAGCCCTAAACAAAAACCTAGCTCTAGCACTAACAATAACCACTAGTCTAACGCAATGACTAACAATACCCCTAGAACTAACCCTAGTAAAATTGTGCTCCTAACCATAAATCCAATGCTAACCTGAACACTGACCCTTACCCTAACACAAACCCTAGCTCTAAACCTTATCCTAACTCAAAACATACCCCTAACACTAGACCTATCCATAATCCTAACCTTAAAACTAGCCATAACCATAATCCAAGTTCTTACATTACCCATAGTCCTAACACTAGCTATAAACATCCCCCCAAAACCTAACCCTAAATGTAGCACTAAAACTAGCTGTAAGCCTAACCCTAACCCTAGCCCTAGCCCTAACCCTCACACTTGCCTAGCCCTAACATTAGCTCAAACTCTAACTCTTACCCTAAATGTAACCCTAACACTAACCCTAACCCTTGCCCTAATCCTAACAGTAACCATAGCACAAATCCTACCTCAAATTGTATCCATTACCTTAAATATAACCCTAACACTAATTCTAACCCTAGTGCTAACTCTAACCCTAATTTTAACCATAGCCCTGACTCTAACCCTAAACCTCACCCTAGCCCTATTCATAAACACTTAACCTAAACCTAACCCTAACACTAACCCTAGGCCTAACCCTAATCCTAGTCCTAATCCTAACTTTAACCCAATCCCTAACACTAGCACTAACTCTATCCATTACCCTACACATAAGCCTATCCCAAATGCTAATCCTAGACCTAAACCTAACACTATCCCTAAAACTAACCCTATACATTACTCTATACTGAACCTGAACCCTAAACCTAATCCTATTCATTACTCTAACCCTAACCCTAATGCTAATTTGAGCGCTAACCCTAAACCTTAAACTAAAGTAAGCTCTAACCTGGAATTTGACCTTAATAATACACCCAACTCTAAACCTGACCCTTACCCTAAACCTAACACTTACACTAGACCTAGCCATAAACCTAAATCTAACCATAACCCTGACGTTAGTCCTAGCCCTAATTCTAGCCCTTACCCTAACACAAAACCTAGCCCTCATCCTAGCCCTAAACCTAGCCTTAATCCTAATCCAAACCCTCATCCTGGCTCTATCCCTAATATTAACCCTCGACCTAGCCCTGAACCTAACTATAACCCCATCACATCCCCTAAAACTAACCTTAACCCTAACAATTACACAAACCCTAACCCTAGCCTTAACCATAGGCCTAACACTAACACTAACCCTAGCGCTAATCCTAGCCCTAATTTAGCCCTAACCCTAACCCTACTGCTAACCCTAGTTCTAAGACTAACTCACTCTCACCCTAGCCCTATTTTTATCTCTAACCCTATCTGTTTCCTTAGCCCTAACCTTAGCCCTCATTGTAGATATAGCCCTAACCCTAGATCTAACCATAACTCTAAATCTAACCCTAAACTTAAGCATAAACCTCACCCTACCACTAGCCCTAATACCATTGCTAATCCTAAAACTAGACCTAACCCTAGCCCTAGCCCTAAAACAAAACCGAGCCATTGCTCTAACCCTAACCCTTAACCTAAACCAAACCCTAATCCTACAACTAGCCATAACCCTAGCTCTAATTGAAGTCCTAGGCCTAAAACTAACCATAGCTCTAAATATCACCCTAACCCTAAAGCTTTTGTAGACCAGCCCAAATCCCATCCCTAAAACTAACCCTAATTGTAAACCTAGTTCTTACGTTGGCCTTAGCCCTAACTCTAGCCTTAACCCTAACACAAAAATAGCCCTAATCAGAGCCCTAACACTAGACTTAACCCTAACCCTAACCCTATCCCTAGTCCTAAACCTAACCCTAACTCTAGCCCTAACCTTATCCCTTACCCTAAGCCAAACCCTATCCATAATGCTAAACCTAGTCCTAATCCTAATCCTTAGCCTAACTCTACTACTAGTCCTAAAAGCACTCATTCTAGCTCTAATTCTAACCCAAGACCTAACCCTAACCTTCACCCTTATTCTGACACTAACAATAATTATAGGTCTAAACCTGAACCTAACCCTAAACCGAACCCTGAAACAAGCCTTATAGTAATCTTATTCCTAAACCTAACCCTAACACTAGACCTAAACCTAAACCAAATCCTAAATCTAGTGATAACTCTAGCCCTAGACCTAAACAAAAACTTAGTCCTAGCCCTAACAATAACCCTTAACCTAAAACAACACTAACCCTACCCCTAAACCTAACCTTGTCCTAATTCTGGCTTTCACCCTAACACTAACTCTAACCTGAACACTGACCCTGCCTTTAATGGTAAACCTATCACTAAACCTGAGCCTAAGCAACATCTAAACCTAAACTAGACCTAGCCATAACTCTAACCCTAAAACTAGCCCTAATCATAACCCTAGCTCTTATATTACCCATAGCCCTAACTCTAGGCATAAACCTAACACAAAACCTAGATTTTATCCTAGGCCTAAACCTAGCTTTAGGCGTAACCCTAACACAAACTGCAGCCCTAACCCTACCCTAAGATTCACCTTAGTCCTAACCCTGGCTCAAAAGCAACCCTTACCCTAAATCTAACCCTAAACCTAGCCCTAATCCTAACCTTAGCTCTAGCACTAAACCTAGCTCTAAAGATACCCATTACCCTAAACATAACCCTAACTCTATTGATAACACTAGGCCTAACACTAACCCTAAACCTAACCAGAAAACTAATCCTAGACCTAACCCTAAACCTCACCCTCACCATAGACCTAACCCTAGCTCAAACCCTAACCCTTATCATAAACCTAACCATAAACATAGCCCTAACCCTAACCCTAAACCTCAATCTAACTCAAAACATAAACCTAAACCTACATCTAATCGTATCCATTACCCTAACCCTAACACTACCCCTAATGATGACCTTAGCCTTAATCCTAACCCTAACCCTAACCATACTGTAATCTTATACCTAGACCTAACCCTAAACCTAACCCTCGCCCTAGCCCTAAACCTAGCTCAAAACCCAACTTACACTAAACATAACCCTAAACCTAACCCTAGATCTAACATTAACCCTAACCCTAACCCTAACTCAAGACCTATTTCTAACCATAACCCTAGCCCTAACTTTAGCTCTAACCCTATCCATTATCCTAAACATAACCCTTACCCTAATGCTAACTCTAGACCTAACCCTAACCCTATTGCTAATCCTAACCTTATCAATTACCCTAAACCTAAACTGAACCCTAAACAAAAACCTATCATTACCCTAACCCTGACCCTAAAGCTAATTAGAGCCCTAACCCTATCTCAAACAAACTCTAACCCTGAACCTTACCCTAATAAGTCCCCTAGCTCTAAACCTGACCCTTACCCTAAAACTAACCCTTACACTAGACCTAGCCATAAAACATTCTAAATCTATCCCCAACCGTAACCCTAGACCTGACATTAGCACTAGCCCCAATCCTAGCCCTAACCCTAACACAAACCCCAGCCCTTATCCTAGCCGTAAACCTAGCCTTAATCCTAACCCAACCCTAACCTTAGCCTAACACTAACACTAACACTAACCCTAGCCCTAATCTTAGCCCTAATTTATGCCTATCCCTAACCTTAGCCCTAACCCTAGCCCTAAGACTAACCCTAACTCTCACCCTTGCCCCATCCCTAGTTCTAACCCTATCCCTTACTGGAACAATAATCCTAGCCCTATCCCTAGCCCTATCCTTAGCCCTAGCCCTAACCTAGATCTAACTCTAACTCTAAATCTAACTTTAACCCTAAGCCTAAACCTAAACCTAACACTAGCCCTAACCCTAATGCTAATCCTAAAACTAGCCCTAATCCTAGCCCTAGTCCTAAAACAAAACCCAGACATAGCCCTGAACCTAACCCTTAACCTAAACCAAACCCTAAGCCTAACCCTAAACTTAGCCCTAATTCGAGTTTTAAGCTGAACCAAAAACTAACCCTGACCTTGAATCTGACCAGAACACTAACCCTGCCTCTAAAGATCACCCTAACCCTAAACCTAAACCTAACACTAGACTTAGCCCCAACCCTAAACCTAAATTTAGCCTTAAATGTAACCCTGATACTTACATTAGCCGTAACCCTAACCCTAGCTTAACTTAACACAAAACCTAGCCCCAATTCAAGCCCTAACCCAAGCTTTAACCCTAACACTAACCCAAACCCTAGCCCTAATCATAACCATAACCCTAGCCCTAACCCTATCTCTGACCCTATCTATCGCCATAACTATAACCCTAACACTAATGTTAACCCTAGGCCTAAAACTAACCCTATCCCAAATACTTACCCTATCCATTACCCTAAACCAAACCTAAACCCTAAACCTCACCCTATCATTACCCTAACCCTAACCTTAATGCTAATTCAAGCCATAAATTTAAACCATAGCCTATCCCAAACCCTAACCAAGGCCCTGACACTAATAATACCACTAGCTCTAAACTTGACCTAAAACTAAACATAACCCTTACACTACCTGTTTCCATAAACCTAACCCTAAATCTATCTTTAACCATAACCCTAGACCTGATATTAGTCCTAGCTCTAATCCTAGCCCTACCCTAAAATAAACCCTAGCCCTCATCCTAGCCCTAAAACCAGCCTTAATCATAACCCTAACCCTAACCATAGGCCTAACCCTAATTCTAACCCTCACCCTACCTCTAAACCTAGCTATAATGCCAATCCTTACCCTAAACTTAACCCTAACCCTAAACCTAATGCTAGGCCTAAGCTTAACAATAACCCTAGCCCTAATTCTAGTCCGAATTTAACCCTATCCCTAACCCTAATCCTAGCCCTAAGACTAACTCTAACTTTCACACTAGCCCTAGCCCTAGTTCTAACCCTATCCATTACCGTAACCCTAACCCTAGCTCTAACCCTAGCCATAAATCTTGCCCTGTCCTTATTCCTAGCCATAACCCTAGATCTATCCCTAACTCTAAATCTAACACTAACCCTAAGCCTAAGCCTAACATAAACACTAGCCCTAACTCTAACGCTACTCACAAAACTAGCCCTAACCCTGACCCTAGCAGTAAATCAAAACCAAGCAATAGCCCTAATACTAAACCTTAACTTAAACCAAATCCTAATACTACACCTAGACCTAACCCTAGCCCTAATTCAAGTCCTAACCTTAACCTTAATACTAACCCTGACTCTGACTCATATCCTAACACTCACCCTAGCTCTAAACACCATTCCAACCTTAAACCAAACACTTACAGTAACCCTAGCCGTAATTTGAGTCCTAACCTTAACCTTAAAACTAACCCTGACCCTGACTACTAACCTAACACTAACACTAGCTCTAAATATCACCCTAGCCTTAAACCTAATCCTAACACTAGAGGTCTAACTCCTAACCATAACCCTAAAACTAACCTTAATTGTAACCCTAGTTCTTACATTAGCTGTTACTCTAACCCTAGCCCTAATCCTAACAAAAAAACAATCCCTAATCTGAGCTCTAAACCTAGCTTTCACCCTAACTCTAGCTCCAACTCTATCCCTTACCCTAAGCCAAACCCTAACACTAATTCTAATCCTAATTCTAACCCTAATCCTTAACCTAACCCAAACCTTAATCCTATTACTAGTCCTAACTCTAGCCCTTGTTCTAGCTCTAACCATTACCCAAACCCTAGCCGTAATCCTGATCCTTATTCTGACCCTAACACTAATCGTAGGTCTAAACCTGAACCTAACCCTAAACCAAACTCTAACACTAGCCCTAGACCTAAACCTAATCCTAAATCTAGCCATAACTCTAGCCCTAGACCTAAAGAAAAACCTAGCCCTAGCCCTAATAATAACCCTTAGCCTAAGCCAAACACTAACTCTTCCCCTAGACCTAACCCTAGTCCTAATTCTGGCTTTAATTCTAACCATAATCCTAATCTGAACACTGACCCTGACATTAACCCTAGCTCTAAACATCATCCTAACCCTGAAACTATACCTAGCCCTAACATTAACCCTAAAACTAGCCCTAATCATAACAAGTTCTTAATTTAGCCATAGCCCTAACCTATTGCAAAACCTAGCCCTAATCCAATGCCTATCCTATCTTTAACCCTAAAGCTAACCCTAACGCTAACCATAGCCCTAACCCTAAGCCTAAGCCTAACCTTAGATCCAATCCTAAGCATAACCCTAGCCCTAACCCTAGCTCTAACCCTATCCATTACCCTAAGGATAACCCTAACCCTTATGCTAACCCTAGGCCAAACCCTAATCCTATGCCCATCCCTAACCCTATCCATTACCCTACACCTAACTTGAACCCTAAACCTAAAACTATCATTAACCTATCACTAAACCTAATGTTAATTCGAGCCCTCAAGATAAACCATAACCTAACCTAAACACTAACCCTGACCCTAATAATACCCCTAGCTCTAAACCTGACCCTAACCATAAACCTAACACTTACAATAGACCTAGATATAAACCTAACCCTAAAACTATCCCTAACTCTAACCCTAGACCTGACATTAGCCCTAGCTCTAATCCTAGTCCTAACCCTAACACAAACCTTAACCCACATCCTAGACATAATCCTCGCCTTCATCATAACCCTAACCCTAACCCTAATTCTAACCCTCACCCTATCCCTAAAACTAGGTATAATCTCATCCCTTACCCTAATCCTAACCCTAATCCAAACCCTAACACTAAACCTAGCCCTAACCCTAGGCCTAACTCTAACATTAACACTTGCCCTAATCCCAGACCTAACTTAGCCCTATCCCTAACACTAAACATAACCCTAGCCCTAAGACTAACTATAACTCTTACCTTAGACCTATAGGGTAGTTCTAACCTTTTTTTTACCATCACCCTAAACCTAGACCTAATCTTAGCCCTAACCCTAGCCCTAGCCCTAAAACAAAACCGAGTTATAGCCCTAATCTTAACCCTTAACCTAAACCAAACCCTAACCTTACACCTAGTCCCTAACCCTATCCATAACCCTATCCCTAATTCTAGTCCTAACCTGAAAATTAACCCTGACCCTGACTCTGACCCTAACACTAAACCTAGCTCTAAAATCATTGTAACCATAAATCTAACCCTAACACTAGACCTAGCCTTAACCCTAACCTTATAACTAGCACTAATCATAACCTTACTTTGTACATTAGCCATAGTCTTAACCCTAGCCCTAACCTAACCCAAAACCTAGCCTTAATCAGAGTCCTTATCCTAGCTTTAACCCTTAACTTAAACCTAACACTAACCCAAACAAAATCCCTAATCCTATACATAACCCTAGCCCTAAACTTAGGTCTAACTCTATCCAATACCCTAATGATAACCCTAACCCTTATGCTAACCATAGGCCTAACCCTAACCCTACCCATTACACTAAACCACAACTAAACCCTAAACCTAACTCTGTCATTACTCCAACCCTAAATCTAATGCTAATTTGAGCCTTAAACTTAAACCCTAACCTAATCCAAACCCTAACCTTGATTCTGACCCTAATAATAACCCTAGCTCTAAAACTGACCCTTACCCTAAACCTAACACTTACACTGGACCAAGCCATAAACCTAACATTAAATGTATCCCTAATTGTAACCCTAGACCTGACATTAGCCCTAGACCTAATCCTAGCCCTAAACCTAATACAAACACTAGCCCTCATCCTAGCCCTAAACCCTAGCCTTAATCATAACCCTAACCCTAACCCTGGCCCTAACCCTAATACTAACCCTCGCCAAGCCCTCAATCTTGCTATAACCTATTCCTTTAAATTAAATGTAACCCTAACACTAACCTTAAACCTAGGCCTAAACGTAACACTAACCCTATCCCTATCCCTAACCATAACCCTAAACCTAGCCATAAGATGAACTCTAACACTAGCCCTATCACTAGTTGTAACCCCATTCCTTACCATAACCCTAACCCTAGCCCTAATCGTTGTTCTAACCCTTGCCCTATCATTAGCCCTAGCATTAACCTTAGATCAACACCTATCTCTAAATCTAACCCTAACCTGAAGGCTAAGCCTAACCCAAACACTAGCCCTAAGCCTAACACTAATCCTAAAACTAGCCCTAACCCTAGCC